>NC_091776.1:60958045-61261075 GCF_029378745.1 Bos indicus | reverse complement strand
TGAGAAGGAAACAGACTGGGAGCTCTCAGGGGTGAACACAGATAACTGGGTGGTATGTTGGATATGGGAGAGGAGGCAGAGTTCGGGTGGCATTCAGGTGTCTGGCTTGAACAATTCAGGTGGCAGAATTGTTGACCATCCAGACAAGGGGTACTGGATGGACAAGGCAAGGAGTGGAGACGTGGTGGGGTCCATCTTCGACACGGTATGTTGGGAGGTCCAGCCGATCCCGGCCATCTGGATCTCCAGGGAGGGGCGGGGTGGTGGGAGATGCAGACTGGGAAACCACTGAAGTCCTAAACTTTGGATTTTGTTTTCCCCCAGATAATAATACTTGTTATTTATCGAGCACTCACAATGCCAGGATCTGTGCCAGAAACTTCCCCTGTGATGATCCCTGTCCAATGACTGAGGAAGCCCAGGCTTAGTGGGATTAAATAGCCAGCCCAGGGTCCCGCAGCGAGGATCTGAAACTCACACGGGGTTGCTGCAAAGCTTAATACTTTTAGCCACCCGGCCATATAGGCCAACACTGATGACTGATTTCTGACTGCCACCATAGGTATTTTTTTTTTTCCCCTGAAAGTCTTTTAAACTTTTAATTTTGTAGTAATTATAGATTTACAGAAAAGTAGCAAAGATAGTACAGAGAATTCCCCTGTCACCTTCGTTCAGCTCCCCCAGATGTTAATAACTTACATAACCATGGTTTGTCAAAACTAAGAAATTAAAATTGATACAATGCTAGGAACTAAACTATCAACTTTATTTGGCTATCCGGTTTTCCTACTAATGTCCTTCTTGTGATTCGGGAGCCACTTCAGTATACACTGTTGCATCTAGCAAAACAGTTTTTCTTTTTTTTTTTTTTAAAGTATTTATTTATTTGGCTGTATCAGGTCTTGGTTGTGACACACAGGATCTTCATCACGACACTCTGGCTTCTCTCTAGCTGTGACATGGGCTGAGTTGCCCCCTTGGCATGTGGGATCTTAATTCCCCGACCAGGGATTAAACCTGAGTCCCCTGCATTGGAATGCAGATTTTTAACCACTGGACCCCCAGGGAAGTCCTAAAACAGTATTTTTTTTTTAATATATAGTTTTAAAGATTGAAGTATACTTGACTTACAATATTTGTCAGTTTTCAGGCATACAGGACAGTGGTTCAGCTTTATATATATACATATATGTACAACTTTTAAGATTTTTTTCCATTATGTTATTACAAGATATTGAATATAGTTCCCTGTGCTGTACAGTAAATCTTTGCTGTTTATCTATTTTATATATAGTAGTGTGGATCTGTAAATCCCATACTCCTAATTTATCCCCATCTCCTTCCCTCGTGATAAATGGAAGTTTGTTTTCTTTGTCTATGAGTCTGTTTCTGTAGCAAAACAGTTTTCTAAGTAGTGCTTTGAAATCTTTGGTCATCCCCACCCTGATTTTTAAAGTACATTTTTAAAAGCCAATGCAGATACACTGTGCTTGTCCTGGTGCTGTTTGCTCTCAGCACTATTATTTGCTTGTCTGTCTTCTGCTCTGTCTCTGGCTGTCCACCCCTGCTGGCTACATTGCCCAGGCTCCCTTGTCAGCTGGTTTCCCCCTGAATTCGGTCAAGGGGAGGTGCTGGTGTTAGATTGGAAGGCTGGACGAAGGGAGGAACCAGATTTCCGCCCCTTCTCTCTGCTTTGGGCTGCATTTCCAGTAGAGGCTACAGCTCCACTGGGGCTACAGTGACTCCTGGACAGGAAATGGCTGTGGCTCCAGCTTCCCCCAGGGAACCCTGATCCCCAGACCCGCCTCTCCTCCTCCTCCTGTGTGGCTTCCGGCCACTGACAATCGCTGGGTGGCTTCCCCTTCCCCTGGTTGGCCACTCAGCTCTTCCATCACCCATGTCACTGGTGTGCGTGCACAGTCATGTCTGACTTTTTCCAACCCCACGGACTGTAGCCCACCAGGCTCTTCTGTCTGTGGGGTTCTCCAGGCAAGAATACTGGAATAGGCTGCCATGCCCTTCTCCAGGGGATCTTCCTGACCCAGGGATCTGACCCACGTCTCCTGCTTTGGTAGGCGAATTCTTCACCACTGAGCCACCTGGGAAGCCCAGGATGTGTTTAAATACTTAGAATGATGTCTGCATTCCTGGTTGGCCCCTGCCTTACACACGTGCCTGAGACCCACCTCCTTATTTGGTCCCCTTACCCTTGGGGCCCTGACACTGTCACGGAGTTAAAAACTGTTTTCCGTGAGAGGTTCTGGGTCAAAGATGCAGAACGTCTAAGGTGAACTCTCCACATCAATAGTTTACAGCTGCTGTGGCCATGCCAGCCGTCCCGATGTCAGCGTGACCCTGATGACTGCCTTCTCCTTCCTTTTTCAGGGTGGCCAGACATAATCAAAGCAGGAGGCCCAGGGAGCCTACCCAAGTCTCAATCTCTCAGAGTGTGCAGAGGAGAAGCTCATAAAATGGCTCTGGACGTCCTAACCGTGGCCCCCCTCTATCAAGGTCCTGACATCAACAAAATAAGGCTGATAGCCCAGACAACCAAAAAGTCCACCATCCCGCCAAAAGCCCTAACCCCCGCCAGGAGCAAACTCACGACCATCGAGACCAAGAGGATCATGTCCGTCCTGGACGAGACTATCCACAAGGTGGAGCTGGTGAGCCTGCTGTCCCACGCGGCGTCAGAGTCCAAGACTTCGGAGGGGATGCTGGGGCCGGACATCGCGAAGGCAGTGAGGGAGCACGAGGACCTCTGCCAGGCCCTCCTGGACCGAGTCAGTTACCTGCAGGAGGAAGAAAGGAAACTGCAGGAGGCGGAAGAGTTCGAGGACGAAGCGTGGTTCCGAGAGCGCCTCTTCGCCATGGACTTGCAGAAATCCCAGCTCCCGCCGCTGATGCAGGAGATCAAAGAATCCACCAAGAACGTCGTGAGACTCCTGCTCAGTAACCCCCAGGCCGCCAGCCTGCTGCAGGCTCAGACCCTGGGCAGGAGCAAGGAAGCCCAGTGTTTTATCGATAGCCTGGTAGAACTCCGAGGTTTCCTGTTTGAGAAGTTACTCACCAGTCCTATGGAAGCCAGAGACAAGATCCAGTTCATCCAGGACATCACCCGACGGAATCGGAGGCACCAAGAGATCATAGACACCCTGGAAAATGAACTGGCGGCCTGTGTGAGGAACAGGAATGCGGAGGTATGAATACACGGTACTGGTCAGATTAGAGCCGGAGCCCCCAGGGAGAGGCCCCACGTCTTTTGGCAATTGGGGTTTCTTCCTTCCACGGTTTAAATAGTTGTTTTCATTCATTTGCTCCACAAATATTGTTTTGAACACTCACCAGGTGCCAGGTCTTACAAATGATGAGTCCACATAGTCTCAGCCTCATGGAGTTCATGAGAGAGAAGGCAGGTCTTAAAGATCTGATTTAATTACGTCTTGAGAAGTACAAGAAAGGGTTAAGTACAAAGTGCTATAAGAGAGTGTTATAGGAAGCCTGAACTTGGAACTCAGAGACATGGAAGCCATGACTTGAAGAATGAGACGGTGTAAACCAGGTGGGTGAAATAGAGAGGGACTTTCCAGTCCAGGGCTGGATAATAAACATTTAAGACTTTGCTGAGAGATCACCTTTGAGGCCTATTCAAGGAATGTGATCTTTGTCCTGAGGGCAGGTGAGAGGGGTGGAAGTTCTAGAAGAATTTTTAAGAGGGGAAAAGATAACATGATCCCAACCTAATAACCATCTGGGGACACCTACTGTGTTATTTTATTTTAAAAATTATTTTTGTTCATTTATTTTTGGTGGCCTGAGCTTGGTCTTCGTTGCTGCCTGCGGGCTTTCTCTGATTGCAGTGAGCCAGGGCTCTCCTCTATTTGCGGTGAGCCAGCTTCTCATTGTGGTGGCTTCTCTTGTGAAGAACAAACTCCAGAGCCTAGGCTGGGAAGCTGTGGCGCTCGGGCTCAGCTGCCCCACAGCATGTGGGATCTTCCCAGACCAGGGATCAAACACATGTCCCCTGACTTGGCAGGCTGGTTCTTCACCACTGGACCACCAGGGAAGTCCTGTGTGTGATTTTTTTACATACATTTTCTCACCAACATCTTACAAAGTCCCTGGAGGTGGTGTATAAGTGTAGGTTTAGCTGCTAAAACAAAGAGACCCCAAATAATAGGGGCTTAGTCAAGCTGAAGACGGATTTCTGTTTAACAGAGAGCTGGCATGGAAGTTCTGCTTCGTAAACTTGTCAGGGGCCCAGGTTCCTTCTGGCTGGCTTCTCTGACATCCTTCACACAAGACTTCAAACCATGGACCCAAGAGGATGTTCCAGCTTCCCCTAGTCGTGTTGTTATTGGTCCAGCCAGCAGGAAAGAGGAAAGCAGAGAAGGGGGCTTTGACCTGCTCTTTTGGGCCACCAACTGGAAGCAGTTCTTAGCCAGTGCTAGAGATGCGGCCATGGGGTCGCTAAGAGTCGGACACGACTGAGCGACTTCACTTTCACTTTTCACTTTCATACACTGGAGAAGGAAATGGCAACCCACTCCAGTGTTCTTGCCTGGAGAATCCCAGGGACGGGGAAGCCGTCTATGGGGTCGCACAGAGTCGGACACGACTGAAATGACTTAGCAACAGCAGACATGCTGGGAAAGTGGTCTGTAGCCGGGGCCATGCTCCCAGCAAAACATTTTGGTCTATAGCCTTGCCAGGGAGAGCAGGTCCTGGGGGACAGCTGCCACCTTTTCATCGCCCTGTGATAGATGAGAGACCAAGGCCATTCTCCCTCCCTGGCGCACTGGTTTCCTGACTTGGTCCTGTTCGGCATTCACTAGGGCTTGTTGATGACTACTTGTGTGGTGATTTGATTGGGGTCTGGGTCCCCCACAGGAGGACAGGGACCTCATCTCTCTCAGCCCCTCGCTGTGTCCCCAGCAGACCTGGCATGAAAAGCAGACATGCTAATTATTTGGTGAGTGGAGAGATGACAGGCTCCCGGGAGTTCAGTCAGAGGAGGTCACTCAGAGGTTGGAGGGGTGTGACTTAGGGACAGGGACAGGACCCCACCCTGCCAAGTGTCTTTGCTGATCTCATTCAGGTGGTGGAAAACAACTTGGGGCTGCCAAGTTGGACAGATCTGGGTGGGCAAATTTCATTTCTGCCAGGTGGGCAAATTCCATCAGGTCATCGGATCTCAGTGTAAAATGAGGGGTGACACCAATTAGGCAGGTTTCAGGGGTCCACACGAGAAGCTCTGACTCTTCATAGCACTGCCTGCCTTCAAACCCAGCACCTGAAGGTTGAAGACTTGCCCACAGGATTGGCTTGCCTCAAACCCCCTCCCTAAGCCCACCTGCCACTCCCTGAGTCCAGGAAGTGAGCTCAGACCCACTGTGGGCCCCCTGCCAGCCGCCCCCAAGCCCAAAGCTGCCGGCCTGAGCCAGCCACAGCACCGGTGTGTTCAGAGGGAAACCCTAGCGCTTGTGATCAGGCTTTGGAGCTTGTTTACGGAACAGCCCCAACTCCCCCGACCCAACCCTAATTCCTGTTTCAGAACCCACTGAGGGCAGGAGCCAAGCCAGGCCCTCAAGGGGAGAACCGGGTGGCATTCCCCGCGCTGGGCGTTTATCTCACACCTTCATGCATCACGCCAGGTATCTCTACCAACTGGGTACTTCCCATTGCGCCTCAGGCAGGAGCATGGAGCTGTCTCAGGCACGCTGAGCCCTTGGCTCACTCCAGGAAACAGAGGGTGGTGGTCACAGATGTGGGCTCCAGATGGGACAGACCGGGCTTCAAATTCCAGTGAAGCTGCGCAACCCCAGACAGACTCAACCCCTCTATTTTCCCGTCTCTAGGCAGGCGGTCCCATCTTCATCCTGGGCCGGGGGTAGGATGGGGAGACATAATAATGCCCCCCACCTCCGAGAGCTGCAGGCACGCCAGCCTCTCCTGCCTTGGCGATCCACCATGGCGGGCGGTATCCTCGAGAGTCTCTCCTCTTTCTGGTCCAGGTGGAGAAGGAGAACTTTGTGATCCAAGAGCTGAAAAACCACCTGCACCAGGTGCTCAGGTTCTCGGAGAACAGCCTCCTGCGCACCAAGCAGGAGGCGGAGAAGCAGCAGAAGGCGGACTTCCGGGCCTCGCAGGCCAGGGTGGCCACGGTCCAGCAGGAGATCCTGGTGCTGCAGTCGCAGTTCCACAACCTGGTCATGGAGAACCGGGACACAGAGCAGGCGCTGAGGAAGGTGCCCTGGGGAGGCGGGACAGCGCGGGCAGTGGGGCCACCAGGGCGGGGGGTGGGGGTGGGCAGAGGAGCCGGGGGGCACTGGGGGCAGAGACATGGGGTCCCACTACATGCCAGCTCTGTGACCTTGAGCAAGCTCCCAAGCTCCTCTGGGCCCCGCAAGGAGGAGGACACCCACCCACCCATCCTGCAAAGGAAATGAAGGCACACAGAAACCTCTGGCAAATCCCTCAGCTCCCTCCAAGCCTTAGTTTCCACATCTTGAAGACGATCACGATTGAATAGGCCTCAATGAGTTATTATGAGAACTAGATGAGATGGGGGGTGGAGAGCTGGTGCCTAGTAGGTGCTCATTAAGTATCCTTTCTTCATCCGCCTTCTCCCTCATCTCAGCCAGGCCCCAGGCCCCGCAGGCCCTGCAGGCCCCGCAGGCCCCAGTTTGCTGTGGACTCCCTTTCTGCACAAAGGGCACCCTTGGCTATCACTTGTCCTCACTTCGTTTTCATTTCACAAATTTTTGGAGAATCTGCTGGAAGCCCTGGGCCTCTCCCCCATGAAAAGGCACAGGTGCCCCTGCACACAGGGGTGGGCAATTCTTGAGTCACAGGCCCCCTGGAGCCAGCCTGTGCATGGTGCGCAAGGTAAGAACTTTTGCACTGTAAGGGCTGTGTGTTTAATCGTTCAGTCATGTCGGACTCTTTGCAAGCCCATGGACTGTAGCCCGCCAGGCTCCTCTGTCCATGGGATTCTCCAGGCAAGAATATTGGAGAATACTGTCCATTTCCTTCTCCAGGAGATCTTCCCAACCCAGGGCTCAAACCTGGGTCTCCTACATTACAGGCAGATTCTTTACCATCTGAGCTACCAGGGAAGCCCGTAAGAACTAAGGAGCCAATTTTTAAACATTGAGGTGAAATTCACATAACAAAAAAATATAACCATTTTATTCAGTGGCACTTAGTATTCACAGCGTTGTACAACCACAACCTCTCTCTAGTTCCAAAATACTTTCATCACCTCCAAACAAACCTTGTACTCATTAAGCAGTTTCTCACCCACTTCCCTTCCCCCAGCCCCTGGAAACCACTAATCTTCTTTCTGTCTCCTTGGATTTGCCTATTCTGGACTCTTCATGTAAATGGAGTCATAAAATATGTAGTCTTTCTAGCATCTCCTTTCAAGGTCTGCCCACATAGCATCTGCCAACACTTCACTCCTTTTTATGGCAGAATAATATTGCAGAACTCCAAAGAATAGCAAGGAGAGAAAAGAAAGCTTTCCTCAATGATCAGTGCAAAGAAATAGAGGAAAACAATAGAATGGGAAAGACTAGAGATCTCTTCAAGAAAATTAGAGATACCAAGGGAACATTTCATGCAAAGATGGGCTCGATAAAGGACAGAAATGGTATGGACCTAACAGAAGCAGAAGATATTAAGATGTGGCAAGAATACACAGAAGAACTGTACAAAAAAGATCTTCATGACCCAGATGATCACAATGGTGTGATCACTTACCTAGAGCCAGACTTCCTGGAATGTGAAGTCAAGTGGGCCTTAGGAAGCATCACTAGGAACAAAGCTAGTGGAGGTGATGGAATTCCAGTTGAGCTATTTAAAATCCTGAAAGATGATGCTGTGAAAGTGCTACACTCAATATGTCAGCAAATCTGGAAAACTTAGCAGTGGCCACAGGACTGGAAAAGGTCAGTTTTCATTCCAATCCCAAAGAAAGGCAATGCCAAAGAATGTTCAAACTACTGCACAATTGTACTCATCTCACATGCTAGTAAATTAATGCTCAAAATTCTCCAAGCCAGGCTTCAACAGTATGTGAACTGTGAACTTCCAGATGTTCAAGCTGGTTTTAGAAAAGGCAGAGGAACCAGAGATCAAATTGCCAACATCCACTGGATCATGAAAAAAGCAGGAGAGTTCCAGAAAAACATATATTTCTGCTTTATTGACTATGCCAAAGCCTTTGACTGTGTGGATCACAACAAACTGTGGAAAATTCTGAAAGAGATGGGAATACCAGACCACCTGACCTGCCTCTTGAGAAACCTGTATGCAGGTCAGGAAGCAACAGTTAGAACTGGATATGGAACAACAGACTAGTTCCAAATAGGGAAAGAAGTACATCAAGGCTGTATATTGTCACCCTGCTTGTTTAACTTATATGCAGAGTACATCATGAGAAACGCTGGGTTGGATGAAGCACAAGCTGGAATTAAGATTGCTGGGAGAAATATCAATAACCTCAGATATGCAGATGACACCACCCTTATGGCAGAAAGTGAAGAGGAACTAAAAAGCCTCTTGATGAAAGTGAAGGAATAGAGTGAAAAAGTTGGCTTAAAGCTCAACATTCAGAAAACTCAGATCATGGCATCTGGTCCCATTACTTCATGGCAAATAGATGGGGAAATGATGGAAACAGTGACTGACTTTATTTTTGGGGGGTCCAAAATCACTGCAGATGGTGACTGCAGCCATGAAATTAAAGACGCTTACTCCTTGGAAGGAAAGTTATGACCAACCTAGACAGCATATTCAAAAGCAGAGACATTACTTTGCCAACAAAGGTCTGTCTAGTCAAGGCTATGGTTTTTCCAGTAGTCATGAATGGATGTGAGAGTTGGACTATAAAGAAAGCTGAGGTGAAAAACTGATGCTTTTGAACCATGGTGTTGGAGAAGACTGTTGAGAGTCCCTTGGACTGCAAGGAGATCCAACCAGTCTATCCTAAAGGAGATCAATCCTGATTGTTCAGGAAGGACTGATGTTGAAGCTGAAACTCTAATACTTTGGGCACCTGATGTGAAGAACTGACTCATTGGAAAAGACTCTGATGCTGGGAAAGTTTGAAGGTGGGAGAAGGGGATGACAAAGGATGAGATGGTTGGATGGCATCACAGACTCAATGGAGATGAGTTTGAGTAAACTCTGGGAGTTGGTGATGGAGATGGAGGCTTGGTGTGCTGCAGTCCATGGGGTCGCAAAGAGTTGGACACAACTGAGTGACTGAACTGAACTGAACATTCCATTGTACGTACAGGAGCTGATCTTTTAAAGACAAAATTAGAGCACATTCCTCTGCTGTGTCTAAATCCATGCAACAGTGAGCGTCCCCTCCCCCTTACACTAGAAACCAAACTCCTCCCACTGCAGACCCTCCCTCTGCAGCACAGCTTCTCACTCTGAACTCACTGGGACCGTGCTCCCCTGTGGCCATGCCATCCCAGCCACACAGGCTCAGGTGCCTATTCTTTAAACATCACAAGCTTGTTCCCAGCTCAGGGCCTTTGCACTGGCTGCTCCATCTGCCTAGAATGTTCCGGAGCCAGACAGCTGGCTTCAAATCCAAGCTCTAACCACCCATCAGCTCCGTGATCTTGGGTCCAGTGAGTCAGTACTCCTGATTCCGTGCCCTCATCTGTGAAATGGAGAACCTACCTTGTGGTGTGGATTCAAGCAGGCAAGTAGGCGAAGCATGACATACTGCCTGCTGACACAGAGCAGGCTTGCTGCCGTTCATTGTTACTATCAGTCCATCACACAATGACTAATTGAATTTTTTTTTTCAGAAAAAATATAAAGTGGAAACGGAAATTGAGAACTGGATCCAGAAATACGATTCAGAGATGAGTGAAAAGCAGGTATTTGTCTGCCTAATTCTGTCTCAAGTGTGTTTCCCAAGATCCTCTAGGAATCGGGTGAGGGGGCAGGGGAAGAGAAGCCCTCGATGGTCCATGGTCTATGCCCAGTTCTGGGCCTCCCCAGAGTGACTTCCCTGTCGCTTCCTTAGGCTCAAGGGTTTGTCTAGTGTGGGGCAGTGAGGGGAGCAGTGGCAAAGGAAGGAAACGGAAGCTGCCAGCCACTAAGTGGCGCTTGACACCAGATCCAAAGATCTCGGCTCCATCTAGGGTCAACATCGCAGGCTCCCTGTCCCCTCCTGTTCGGCTCCCTCCAGCAGCCCCACCAGCCAGGACTCATCCGTGCTGGACTCAAGTACGAGTTCACCTCCACCACTTCACTCAGTTACCCAGGAACTTTCTACCAAGTGCTTGAGATGGGCCGGGTGCCAGCCTCCAGCAGTGGAGAAAGTCCCCACTGTCATCTGGAGGTTCTACTCTAGTGGCACTGATGTCGCTGTGTGACCTTAAGCAAGGGACTTGACCTTGGATTCTGCATGTGATCAACATAAGCAGTAACACCCAGGCCGGGACCATGGTGCAGATTCAGTGAGGCTCGGACAACACAGGATCTGGCCTGGAGCAGGTGCTCAGGGGACAGCAGCCTATAAAACAGGGGTGCCCTGAGGCCTCCACGCAGCTCTGTGCTGACATCAGTGGCCCAGAGCCCCAACTTTGGGGCCAGGAAGGCCTGGTGAGCACTGGAGAGGACCTCAGCCTCTGAGTGGCCCAATGTCAGGCGTGATGTCAAGAGTAGGGCAACTCGGGGTCTGTCTGATCCCCAGTGCTCTAGGAAGGGGGAGACTGGAGGCTGTGCTCATTTCTCTGTTCCCAGTGAGGGTGGTGGGTTAATGACGGCAAAGACAGAGTCCACTTAGCTCTGCCTTCTCTGGAAGTACTTTGCTTCTAATAGATGCTTGGTGGGAAGGAGGGAGGGAGGGAGATAGGTGTGAATTACAGCAGCAGAGGCTGTGGTTAGTTAGAGGTAGGGAAGAACTGTGGGGTTCCGTCACCCGAGGAAGGTCCTCTCTGGGTATCTTTGTGACATGGGCCACATTGATGGCAGTGGCTGGCATTTTTTTAAACGTCCCCACTGTGTGCCTGGCACCACCATTTAGGACGTTGCATCCAGCCCAACATTTAATCAGGGAAATAGTTCCCACCCCTGCTCCTGGGTTTGGAGTCGTCCCCACGTTTCAGATGAGGAAAAAGGGAAGGCTTGGAACAAGGTGAAGCCCCTCAAGACGCGGCCAAGCTGAGATTAGAAGCCCAGTCAGCCCAGCTCACAATGGGTGTTTTCCTCATTCCTGAAATTATTTAAGCTGGGCCTCACACCGCAAGCTGGGGATGGACTGCCATCACCTCTCCCCTTCCCATCTGGGCCTGGGATGCAGACAAGCTTAGCACTGGCAGCCATGGCTGGGGGCGGCAGCACCTGCAGGGAGGTGGGGAGCATGCAGCAGCACCCACAAGAGGGTGGAGACAGAGCTCTGAGCCTGGCGATGGCCCACCCGCCCCCTGCCTCTCGCCCCAGGACGAGTACGAGGAGCTGGACATCATCCACAAAGAGGAGCAGCTCCAGCTGGAGGAGCTGAAGAAACGGCACGACGTGCTGGTGGAAGAGTTCTCCCAGATCCAGGCCGAGCGCGAGATCTTGACCAAGAAGAGGCTAGAGGACGAGCAGGAGATGGTGCGCATGGTGCGGGCCGCCACGCTCATCCAGGCCCTGTGGAAGGGCTACCTGGTCCGCTCCATGCTCAAGTCCAAGAAGAAGAAGCGGGGCAAGGGCAAAGGAGAGACGAAGGGCAAGGGCAAAGGAAAAGGCAAGAAGTAAGTCCTGCCTTCGCGCTCGCCGTAATCTAACCTCTCACTCGAGAGCCGGCCTGGGAAGCCCCTGGGATGGGGAGCCCCGTGGTTTATGACTTCAACGCTTTTTCAAAATTAAAAACCATTGTCAAGCATAGCCTACAGATAAACTTCATTTTCCCTGGGGCCCCTGGGTGGTGTGTCCACGCTGCAGATGCTTTGTCCATTGTAGGGGGTGGGGCGGAGAGGCGGTGGGGAACACCCCAGGCGTACCCCTCTTTCCTGCCTGCCCCAGTCCCAGACCAGAAGTTGCCATGACTGCAACAGACGTATCACTGGCCAGGACAGACAGGCGGGGCGAGCAGAGAATTCTTAGAGGGACAGGGAGGGTTTCGGGCTGCCCTCAGTCCCTGCTCTGGGAATTACTTTGTTTACAACTTCACCCCCATTTAAAACTGTGAAAGCGCAGGGTCAAAGCCCAGCAACCTCACATTGGCCTTAATTGGTATCCAGGGGGGTCGAACAATGAATTTTTTAATTCACTTCTGGCATTAAAAAAAAAAAAAAACCACCCAGAGGCTATTGCTTAGAAATGGCTTTTCTGGGATTAAAAAAAAAAATCTCAGCATCCAGATAGCTTGGGCCTCCGTCTTCAAAAGATGGGCAGCAGCACCCCCTATAGATGCCCGTAGATGGCAGAGACAGGTTGCCCCAGTCCCCAGCACTCCTAAAGGTCTTCCAGCCCTCACCGCCTCAGTGTCAGCTGCCTCTTTTCATCATACTTGGGAAGTCGCTTCCTTTTTTTTAGTATAGTTTGGAGGAAAGAGGTACTTGTGGCCAATGTCTGTTAAAACGTAGGGGGAGGGGATGAAGGCAAATGAGAGTTTCAAGTAAAACTGAGGAGGGTTCTAATTCTGTTAAGAGTTCTAGGAAATTTAAACATCCACGTGTAAAATGCTGTGTTTGTGCTGAGAGCGCAGCTTGCTGGCTTCCTTCATGGCCCACCGACTTGCGTAGGCATCTGTACATGCGCCCCTGCTCCGTGTCACCGTTGGCTCCTCCCACAGTTCCCCAGGAGTGTTTGCGCACCTTTTCCCCCAGCGTAGTGGTCTAGAACCCAAGATGTGGCCTCAGCTGGCCTGTCTGGAATATCTGTGCTTCCTGGAGGCGCATCATGGGAAAATGGGGACAAGGAGAGGCCCAAAGCCTGGCCTCCACCCTACCCACTGGGATGCTGCGATTCTGGGTGCAACTCCATTAGGGCAAAGGCTTGGCTGTTCTTCCTAAGGGGCCTGACCCAGGACAGTGCAGAGCAGGGAAAAGGTGGGCCCTGACCAGTTAGGGCTCCATCTTGAATGCTCTCCAGGTGCCATGTGTAACTTTGTGTTCTTACTGGACCCCTCAATTTGGCAAAGTCCAATAATTGTGGATTTTGCTTTTTGTTTTTAAGAGCTTTGGTGCTGTAGTTCAGTCGCTAAGTCGTGTCCAACTCTTTGTGACCCCATGGACTGCAGCACGCCAGGCTTCCCTGTCCATCACCAACTCCTGAAGCTTGCTCAAACTCATGTCCATTGAGTAGGTGATGCCACCCAACCAACTCACCCTCCATTGCTCCCTTCTCCTGCCTTCAGTCTTTCCCAGCATCAGGGTCTTTTCCAATGAGTCAGCTCTTCATATCAGGTGGACAAAGCATTGGAGTTCCAACTTCAACATTAGTCCTTCCAATGAATAGTCAGGATTGATTTCCTTTAGGATTGACTGGTTGGATCTCCTTGCAGTCCAAGGGACTCTAGAGAGTCTTCTCCAACACCACAATTCAAAAGCATCAGTTTTTCGGTGCTCAGCTTTCTTTATAGTCCAACTCTCACATCCATACATGACTGCTGGAAAAACCATAGCTTTGACTAGATGGATCTTTGTTGGCAAAGTGATGTCTCTGCTTTTTAATATGCTGTCTAGGTTTGTCATGGAGAAGGCAATGGCACCCCATTCCAGTACTCTTGCCTGGAAAATCCCATGGACGGAGGAGCCTGGTGGGCTACAGTCCATGGGGTTTCGAAGAGTTAGACACGACTGAGCAACTTCACTTTCAACTTTTCACTTTCATGCATTGGAGAGGAAATGGCAACCCACTCCAGTGTTCTTGCCTGGAGAATCCCAGGGACGGGGGAGCCTGGTGGGCTGCCGTCTATGGGGCCACACAGAGTCGGACACGACTGATGCGACTTAGCAGCAGCAGCAGGTTTGTCGTAACTTTTCTTCCAAGGAGCAGCTTGTCTCTTCCAATCCTTTAATTTCATGGCTGCAGTCACTGTCCAAAGTGATCCTGAAGCCCAAGAAAATAAAATCTGTCACTGCTTCCACTTTTCCCCCCTCTAAGTGCCATGAAGTGATGGAACTGGATGCCATGATCTTAGCTTTTTTGAATGCTGAGTTTAAGCCAGCTTTTTCAGTCTCCTCTTTTACCCTTCTCAAGAAGCTCTTTAGTTCCTCTTCCCTTTCTGCCAGTGGTATCATCTGCATATCTGAGGTTATTGATATTTCCCCTGGCAATCTTGATTCCAACTTGTGATTTATCCAGCCTGGCATTTTGCATGATGTACTCTGTATATAAGTTAAATAAGCAAGGTGACAGTATACAGCCTTGTCATACTCTTCCCAATTTTGAACTAGTCAGTTGTTCCATGTCCAGTCTTAGCTATTGCTTCTTGACCTGCATTTTTAAAGGTAGGAAATGTACATCAGATATATGTTTATATATCTGATTTCAAAACAACTGTAACCCATATTCTGAACTCAGGAAGAACCAGCCAACCCACCAATTAGTGGCATTACCTAGAAGCCCATGATGGGAGGAGGATAGTTGCCCCACTGCCACGCTTGCAATTGCGACATTATTAATTTTATTACTTAAATCAATTCAGGCCTAACATTGGTCTTTACCTTATGGGGAAAAAAGAAATTAATAAAACTCATGGCTTCGATGAGCTACTGGTATATTTAATACATGAAAATAAATACATGACTATTAACATTTTTAAATGTCCACTCACAAACCACCCAGATCCTCGTGTTCCCCGCTGGTCCACACATGGTGCCTGGGAAAATCCCTGAGGCCTCCAGACTCAGCTGGAATCTCATCCTGAGCAGGAGCTTGGCTTGAAGGGAGGGAGGAAGAGCCCTCCAGGTTGGCAATCACACCATTTATTCACACTTGGCGGTGAGACAGTGTTGTGGGTGCGATGGAGGAGGTGGGGGGACCCTCCCAGGGGACACCCCCTGAGTTGGCACTGATATGCCATGTGGCCATGACAGGACTGAACACAGGTATGTCAAGGGTTGACCCTCCAATCTGTATCAGTGGGGAAAGCAGGGAGCAACCAGAGGTGGTCAGAGGGGGGGCACTGTCCACCGTTGCTCTGTCTGTCCCCAGGAATGCTCCACCAAAGCCTGTGGTCTCCCCAGAGGCCTGCCCACCAGCACCATTCTCTGAAACTCTGCCCCTCCCTGTGACCCCATGGGCACACCTGCAGAAAGGACCAAGAAACTCATTTCCAAGGGGGCTTTGTTTTCTGGGTAGCCCCACCTTGTCGGGGGGTAGTTGGCACTGAAACACTGACTGAACCAGCCCTGGGAGTCACCAGGGGGCTCCGGAAGGTCACCCCTGATGGGGCAGGCCTGGGATCTCGGGGCCCACTTGTGCAGGGGCTACTGGCGGGTGTGTGACCTGTGCTGGGGACATTAAGGTGGGTGAGGGAGTGGGAACGTTCCCGCCTCAGAGGGCGTGGGGTGTCTAACCCATCCACGGACAGCCTCCGGGAGCTGGCCATGACCCTGTGCTCTGTTTTTGAGAGGTCAGCTGGGTGAACGCACCGCACTGGAGTCTCCCTGGGGCGGGGAGAATGGCTGCCCCTAGGGGTAGCTGGGGGTGTCCAGAAGAGGGCGTGGAGCTTTGCAGCATCACCTCTTGCCATCCACTTGGCCTCCCAGCCGGCGCCCTCCTGTCGGGAGCCAAAGAGAGACTCGTCGCAGTAAGAAGGAGTGTGGCTGATCAGTCTGGGAAGGGAAGAGAAACAATGAGCTGGGGAAATAAGCCTTGTAAACTTTTCTCACCGCCCCCAGCCCCGGCCAGGCCCCTGCAGCAGCAGATGATTGCCTGTAGATCCCAGAAGTACCCACAGGGAAGCCACAGCCCTCATGTACTACTAGCCCCAACTCTTACTATTTTTTCCCTGCAGAGCATCCCCAGTCCCCCTGCATCCTCCCCACCGCATCCGGGGCATGTACCCAATTGGCCTAGGCCAGGCCAATTTGCATACCCCATCCTCCTGACCACACTGATTGGCTCAGGGCTAACCACATGACCCATTCTGCCCAATGGGAGTCTCCCTCGGAATCTTTGCGGAAACTACTAGGCGGGAAATGTCTTTCTTCCACTGAGTGCTGAAGAAGGGGCTCAGGAAGGATATAAAGGCAAAAGAGCTGGTGGCCATCTCACCTGGAATGTGTGTGGGAAAGAATCCCAACAACATTTTGAGCCCCTGTTATATAAGCCCCAAATGCCCTTTGTCTGCTGAGGCCCGTTCAGCTTGTTTGCAAGCCCAATTCTTACGTTATTTGCAACCAACGGTAATATAACCTTACTCTTCAGAGCCTTTACTTTTTCTTTTAACTCACCACTTCACCCTTTTCCTAGTGGCCCTGTCAGCTGAACCCTCTGCAGTCATGTGGCCCTTCTAACTGTATTTGAAATTGCACAGCCAAGCACTTGGCATGTAGAGGATGCTGTGACCTGGCCACACCACCAGAGTAGCTTTTAAAATTTTTGAATATTTACTCAGGGCTTTTCATGTATAGGCCCAGGACTCAGCTTGTCATTTGTGTTATCTCATTATTTCTCACAAAACCCACAGGATGGCAATATGATAATCCCATTTTATAGACAAGAAAACTGAGGCACAGGGAGGATAACAAGGAAGGTACAGATAAGATTCAAATCCAGCCCCCCACTCAAGGGCCCAAGCTCTTGATCACTAAGCCAGACTTAAATGCCTTCAAGGCCTCTCACCTTTAACTAGATTCATTCAGTGTTTGTTTTTTTTTTTAATTAATCCCACAAATATTCATGGCATATCTATGAGGTGTGAGGTCCATGACTTTCGGCCAGAACTAAAAGTGCTCCTCATTCCCAAACTGCAAGTCTTTGAAAAGTCAACATTTTGGCCACTTGATTTAGCTGTTCAAACCCAGATTTGGTTACCTATGTCTGGTACCAAAGTTTCTGCTTAATAGCATCTCTACCTCTTATGCACCTTCTAACTTGACACCCTCTACCTGTCAGCATCCAGCACAAAGTTCCAACCTCTAGGAGAGCATGAGGTTGACTGTTGCCTTCCTGTCATAGACTTCTGTTAATGCAGCCTACAGTGAACTCAGCACTTTCAGCCACGTTGTAGATGTCAGTGCTGCTAATGTCAACCTGAGCCTGCCCTGTGCTCCATGGAACTGTCAAGCAGACGTGACAATAATGGGGCCTTGCTTTTATCTCTGTTGAATTTTATCTCCTTAAATAGGCACTATTCCCACTCTCAATTAGTGTATGTGCCTTTTGGCTCAGAATAGATCCCAAATAGGACTGGCTAGTTATTAAGGACTGAATTGCCTCCTCCCAAGATTTGTGTTGAATTAAATTAAGGTTAAATGAGGCCATGGGCTTCCCTGGTGACTCAGTGGTAAAGAATCTGCCTGCAACGCAGGAGACTTGGGTTTGATCCCTGGGTCAGGAAGATCCCCTGGAGGAGGGAATAGCAACCCACTCCAGTCCTCATGCCTGGAGAATTCCATGGACAGAGGAGCCTGGCAGGCTACAGTCCATGGGGTTGCAAAGAGCTGGACACGACTGAATGACTAACACACACACAAATGAGGCCACAAAGGTGAGGCTCTAATCCAATAGGATTTGTGTCCTTATAAGAAGAGGAAGAGGCACCAAGAGTGTACACACTCAGAGAAAAGTGCATGTGAGGACCCAGGGAATAGCTGGCCATCTGCAACCCAAGGACAGGCTTCAGGAGAAACCAACCCTGCTGGCATCTTGACCTTGGACTTTAAGCCTCCATAACTGTGAAAAATCAAACTCACGCTGTTTAAGTCTATAGTATTTTGTTATATATAACAAACCTGATTGACTAATATACTAGTCTTCCATATCTCCGTTCAAGACACTGATGACAATCAATAAGATAGAGTCCTGTGGCTTCCCTCCAGGCTGAAATTCATTGAAATAATCTAAATAATCCCTACAAAAATAACCACTGGCATTAGATTCCGTTTTTCTAACTTGTTGGTGAAAATGCAGCAAGAAACATTTTCAAATGACTTGCTTCAGTCTGGAATCACCATATCTATGTCATTTGATGGATCAACCACACTAATAATCTTATGCAAATTGCTCTGTGATTTTGGATAAATCAAGGGCTTCCCTGGTGGCTCAGAAGGTAAAGAATCCTCCTGCAGTACAGCAGACCCAGGTTCAATCCCGGGGTTGGAAAGACCTCCTGGAGAAGGAAATGGCAACCCATTCCACTATTCTTGCCTGGAGAATTCCATGGACAGAGGAGCCTGGCAGGCTGCAGTGTATGGGGTCGCAAAGAGTTGGACACAACTGAGCGACTAATACTCTCTCTCTCTGTTGGACAAATCACCTCACCCCTCTGGGCCTCAGAAGTCCAGTCTAATGCCATTACCATTTATTTATTCCTGAGTGTCAGGTAACTGTGCCAACCACTGTACACGTCTCACCCCTTTAAGTCTTCTCAATAATCCCACTAGGTCCCACCTTCCACTGTGAGGAAACGGGCTCAGAGAGGTCAAATTGCTTGCCCAAGGTCACACAGCAGGTGAACAGCAGGCAATCTCCCTATCCTATTACCTGTATTTGTTCTTCTTCCTTGGTGTGAGGGTTGGGGTGCTGCCACTGGAAGAGGTGGACTCACAGCTCCCATTGGCCCCCAAGGCCTGAGACACCCCTGTCCCCACTCCTCTGCTTCTGTTGGCCTTCTTCATCCATGGTGGGTCAAAGTCTGGTGGTACGGGCCGGGTACCTGCAGGGCTGCCAAACAAAGTCTCATCCACGTATGACGGCCTAACCTTGACCCGGTAGCCACTCCGGCCACGGTGCTGAACGTGGAGGGTCTGCATTCCGCTGATGGCCAGCTCCACTGGGGTCTTCATGCTCTCCGTAGTCCTGAGTGACAACAGGGGTGCTCTGCTTGCCAGGCCCTGCATCCAGGGCTCCCTGTGAAAAGGGGTAAGGATGGCAACCATCTGTCATCAGAAAAGACTGGCAATCGCTTAAGGGCCCGTCCCCAGGGCAAAAAGGTCACATTCTCCCGCAACTAGTCTTCCTCAAAGGGGAGCTGCCAATCCCAGGGAACATTTCAGAAATTTGACATTTTTTGAGTTGTTGTAATGAAGAAGTGGGCGTCCCTAGTGGCTCAGATGGTAAAGAATCCACCTGCAATGTGGGAGACCTGGGTTTGATCCCTGGGTTGGGAAGATCCCCTGGAGGAGGACATGGCAACCCACTCCAGTATTCTTGCCTGGAGAATCACCATGGACAGAGGAGCCTGACGGGCTACAGTCCATGGATTTACAGAGTTATGCACGACTGAGTGACTGAGCACAGAGAAATGACGGGGACAGGGGTGCTACAGATGAATATTTAATGAGTAAATACGCATTCCTAGCATACTGGTGCGTGCTCAGTCAATATTTACAGAACACTAGGGGGATGAACAAGAGATTTGGGCCTGTGCCTATTCTGGCACCACACAGAAAACCAACTATGCTGGTGGGGGATGGGGGAAACAGGGCAGGTTTCTATATCTTGTACATATTTATGGGGCAGAAATAATAACCAGCATCGATCGACCCCAAGCCTACCTCCTGCAAAGAGAGGTAGCATTGTCTCATTTCATCCTCTCAACACTCCTGTGAGGTAGCTTCCATTATGTTCATTCTACAGATGACAAAACTGAGGCTTCAAAAGGTGAAGTCACAAGTGTCAGTCACACCTATAAAGCTAAAACAGTGGAAACTGAATTTGAACCTGATTAAGGGTCTAAAGCTCCTGCACTTAACCATTCCACTACTAGGGGATCACACCCAGTCCTCCAGCTGCCCCACATTCACCGATCCCGATCCCCAAGTTCACGTCCCGTAGATGTCCGATGTGCCCGCATTATCGAGTTATTTTCCTACCTGAGCATCTTGGTTAGCTGACGTCGGTCGTTAGCTTCAGCGTCCCCTGTTCCCAGGCCTGGACTCCTTTGCCGGGGCGCTCCGGCACCGGAGGCGCGCGCCGGACATCCGAATCGGCAGCTCTGAATCCCGGGAGCCCGCGACTCCGGGAAGTTCCAAGGCAGCCCTCAGCCCCAGCCCCAGCCCCAGCCCCAGCCCCAGTCCGGGACACCGCGCGGAACGACCGAGAGCCGGCAGACCGGCCCTAGCGACGTGTGTTCCACGCGCGCACGCGCGCTTCAAACAGCAACCCGTGAGTGACAGGATGGGGCGGGGCGGCCGGAACCATTTACTCCTCGGAGGTGAGTTAAGGCCCCCAAATCCGGACGCCCCCCCCGGAGCTCCCCAAATCGTTCGGAAGGGGGACCCTCCGCGCCAGCGAGGGGAATGTGTGCGTGCATGTGGATCAAGCCTCCAGAGGCAGCAGAAGGAGCGGGAACGCAGCTGGGGAAGCGTGGAGGCGTCCCCGGTGCCCCCGCCGCGCTGTTGGTATGTCCCTACGGGCTCCGCCCCCTCCCGTTTCCCGGCGCCGGGGCCCGCATGGCTGCCGGCACGCGCCCGGCGGCCGCACCGCGGTCCAGAGCTACCATGGCCCAGTGGAAGAAGAAGAAGGGGCTCCGGAAGCGCCGGGGTGCGGCGTCCCAGTCCCACAGCAGCGACTCGGAGGACGGCGAGTTTGAGATCCAGGCAGAAGATGACGCCCGGGCCCAGAAGGTAGGGAGAGCAGGGCTTTGATACACGTCGGAACCCGAGCCCCTGCTCCGCCCGGTGCATGGCAGTTCCCCTAGCTGGGGAGCGGGCACGGCTGAGGATGGGGACAGATCGGCTGGCCGGGCGGTCAGGGCAGGACCTCCGGCCTGAGCACGTGTGCCAGGACCCTCCACACCCGGGGTCCGGACTCCCGAAGCCTCTGTATTGGGTAAGCTGGGGGCCTGCGGGCCTTCCTGGCTGACGCTTGGTCTGGCGCTTCTCATTGGCTTATTCCTGGCCAGCGGGGGCGGATCCTGGTTTCCATTCGTCCAATGAAAAGTGCGGGTGCTGAACATTGGACTTTTGAGAGTTTGGGGGTTCTTCGGAGGACGAATTAGGAGAAGGCTGCACCTCGTGGCTTTGAGACAGCGATGCCCCCAAACCTCTGGGAAACTAATAATAAACTCGCGTCTGTTGATCACTTACTGTGTGCAGGCTCCGTGCTAAAAGCCTTTATAAGCCTTATCATTTAATCCCCACATCAACCCTGCGAGCTAAGTATTTATCCTCCTTTTCCGGAGAAGGAAACAGAAGCCTGGAGGGGTGAAGTAACTTGACCAAGACCTCATAGCTTGTGAGTGGAGAGCCAGGATTCAAATCCAGGACTGTATGGCTCCAGGCCCTGTGCTATGTCCGTTACTGAGTGCTAAGTGTATGCAAATGGTGGCGGGGGGGGGGGGGGGGGGGGGCGGGCTGTGCAGGTGTGAGCCCCAAGGGAGCAAAAGAGCTGTACAGGCCTGTTGTTTCTCACAGCCTTGTGCTTAGCAGATGTCTGGCATAGAAGACTCTGGGTATAATAGATGAATGAGTGGGCGTTTATATGATGAGAGCCCTCTCTGCTCTTCAGAAGTAGGGACCAGATGGGGACCTTATTCCATCTCAACCGAGCCTCATACAGCAGGTACTCTATAACTAGGGACCAAGGCACAGCCATGTGTTCGACCCCTTGTACCGGCTGTGGGAGTACACATGGGAGAAATTGCTTAATCTCTCTGTGTGTGCCTCAACTTCTGCACGGGTAGAAAGTAGTCGATTCTATGTGCCTCAAACACTGTGGAAAGGAGGAATGACAGTGTGCAGACATTCTGCTCTTCAGTAAATATTGCTGGGGCACCAGTGTGTTGCAGGCACTCTGTTATCACGTGTCTAGAGCAGGGGTAGGTTGGCAAACTTGCCCTGTAAAGGACCAAATGGTAAATAGTTTAGGCTTTGCAGGGTCATAGACGGTCATGCAACTGTCTACTTTGATTTTGCTACGATCTTTTAAGATTTAAAAATTATTCTTATCTCAGGGACTGTACAAGACAGGTGCAGCTCTGACCTAGAGGGTTGTATTGGACCACAGAGGAGCACATAGGGAGGAATATAGACTCTGAAGCCAGCGTTCATATCCCTTACTGGCTGTGACTTTGCCAGATCACTTCACCTCTCTGCGTGTCAGTTTCCTTCTCTGTAAAAGACACTAAGTAATAATAGCTGCTTGACAGTGTTGTTGTGAGGAGTGAATTAATTTATACGAACGCTCAGCACAGCACCTGGCTTATAGTAAGTGCCATATAAGTTTCAGCCATTATTATGAATTAGTGTTTTTATAAATGTTATTTCTGAGAGGAAGAAGGCAGTGCTGTAGTCCAAGAAGGCTGCCCAGAGGAGGTGTCTGGGTATGATTTAATTGTGCTAGAACAAGTGGGTGGCAGAGAGAGGAAGCCAGGAATGAGAGAGACCAGATCTGGGGAGGAGTGATGATCAGAAAGGGTGTGAGGGAGACAGGTGCAGGACAGACTGGAAAAGTCTGGTACCTCATTCATAATAGATGATTCGATTGGCTTCCCAAAGTTTTGAGGGCTCTGAATAACTAGTCTGGATGATAATGATGATGGTACCACCATCTGGGCACTGTCCTAAGCTTTACACACACCCATTTAGTCTTCCCAACACCCTATAAGGCATATGCTCTTTTCATCCCCATTTTTGTGATTGGAGAACACAGGCTCTGGGCGAGGAAGTCCCTGGCCTGAGGTTTCACAGCTGCAAGTGACAAAGTTGAGACTGAAACACAGGCAGTCTGTCTGTAGAGCCTACTCTCAGACCCGCTGCCCTGTCTTTGTTCAGTCAAAGGAGAGCCCTTTAGCAGAGAAGTCACGTGATCTCACAGGAGCATCAACACCTTGAATGAGGGCTAGTTGGAGGGGCCTGGCAGCAGGACAGCCCCCTTCCCTAGTCCCCAGTGGTCTGACTGTACCTGGAGTGATGCTGCTTCTCTGTTGCTCCCTCCCAGCTGGGACCTGGCAGACCCTTACCCACTTTCCCCACCTCGGAATGCACCTCGGACGTGGAGCCAGACACGCGGGAGATGGTGCGAGCTCAGAACAAGAAGAAGAAGAAATCAGGAGGCTTCCAGTCCATGGGTGGGTGAGCCAGGCATCTGGGAACTTGGGTCAGGGGAGCCACAGGGGTCATCATGGCCTCCGTGATCTGTTCCAGACTCTGCACTGTGGTAGGCTTGGGTGGATGGAGGCAGCAGATAATCTCCAAGCCAGTCACGGCCTTCTTATGGGGGCAGCGGGCCTGACAGAATGAGAGAACAGTTAGGGCAAGACTCGGGGTGATGCTGTTGCAGGAACAGGCAAAGATATCTGGGGGTTGAATGGTAATTAGACATGTGTAAAAGCCAAAAAACACTGTAGGCTAAGTTAAAGTAAATGCTGTATTGGAATGTATTTGCAACTGTGTGACAAAGAGCTAATAACCTTAATATATAAAGAGCTTTTATAAATCAATAAGAAAAAGACAGTCACCCAGATAGAGAACTGGGCAAAGAAACAAGTCATCTCCTGTCCCTAAATACTTCCCACTGGCCTCCAAGAGATGCAGGACCTCCTCTGCCTAAAACAAACCCAGTTCCTCAGTGTCATCCCAGGCCCCGTCAGTGTTCAGACCCCCATTGTCTCACGGCATTATGTATGTACATATATATGTATTAGTTGCTTAGTCATGTCTGACTCTATGATCCCATGGACTGTAGCCCACCAGGCTCCTCTGTCCATGGGAATCTCCAGGTGAGAATACTGGAGTGGGTAGCCATGCCCTCCTCCAGGGCATCTTCCAGACCCAGGGATCAAACCCAGATCTCCTTCATTGCAGGCAGATTCTTTACTGTCTGAGCCACCAGGGAAGCCCACGGCATTGAGTGTTCATGTCAGAATCCAAATGCAGTTCATACCCCACAATCAGTAAACTTGTCCTCTCAGTCTCTATTAATCCATCAGCTTTGTTCTACTGCTTTTCTTTTTTTCTTGCTGTTTATTTGTTTATGCGACAGTCATTTGTCCTATGTAGTTTTCAGCCATGTGTCATAGGGGCTTCTCCAGCCCCCTGGCCATTCCTGTGTCTTTCCCAGGCCTGAGCTACCCAGTCTTCAAAGGCATCATGAAGAAGGGCTACAAGGTGCCGACACCCATCCAGAGGAAGGTACGGGGCGGGGATGCTGTTGCGGGTCACAAGGAGGGGATGCCAACTCGACCTGTCCATCTGGCCTCTTGACATTCTCCCCTTGTCCCAGCCATCACATCTGTTGTCCCCTCTTACTCTGGCCGAAGCCCCACGAGCTTCCCCATTCACAAGTGGAGAAAAGTCAGGGCCAGCAGGGCAGATGCTCGACTCGGGGCATCTTTGCCACTTAAGCTTCTCCCTGCTCAGTCCCTGCCCCGACAGCTCACAGACACTCCATCCTCACCCACTGTCATCTCATGATTCTTGTCCTCAGACATTTAGCCAAGAGGGAGACAGCGTTTCTCTGGGATCCTGAGGAGGAGGACCAGACGGGGAGGTAGAACCTGGCTTAACCGGAAGAGAGGTGTCCCAAAGGTTGAAAGGGTTGGGGGTAACGGCCGCTCATCCCTGGAGCTGTGCACACCGGCTTTAACAAGAGTGGGAGCAGAGCTGGGAGACAGGCCCCGCCCCTTCCGCTGAGATGCCCCAGGACTTGACACTCCGGATCACGTGGTTCATGGGTGCAGGAACTGACCCCTCCCCTGCCCCGCTCATTCCCCTGCAGACCATCCCAATGATCCTGGACGGCAAGGATGTGGTGGCAATGGCCCGGACGGGCAGCGGCAAGACCGCCTGCTTCCTCATCCCCATGTTCGAGAGGCTCAAGACCCACAGCGCCCAGACTGGGGCCCGTGCCCTCATCCTCTCGCCCACCCGAGAGCTGGCCCTGCAGACCATGAAGTTCACCAAGGAGGTGTGTCCGGGCGGGGGACAGGGTGGCTAGACTGAGCTGGGACCAGTCAGCAAGGCCTCAGTGGGCGGGGTCAACTCCCATCCTTACGCATGTCAGTTGCTCAGTCGTATCTGACTCTTTGCGACCCCATGGACTGTAGCCCACCAGGCTCCTCTGTGCATGGAATGTCCCAGGCAAAAATACTGGAGTGGGTAGCCATCTCCTTCTCCAGGGTATCTCCCCCGATCAGGGATCAAACCCTTGTCTCCTGCACTGGCAGGGGATTCTTTACCACCAAGCCAACAGGGAAGCCTCAGCTCCCATCACCAGCTCTCAGTCTCTCTCTCTCTCTCTCTGTCTCTCCACAGCTTGGCAAGTTCACTGGCCTCAAGACTGCCCTGATCCTGGGTGGGGACAAGTAAGAGCCCCCTAGGTGCCCTGCATGGTGGCCCCCAAAGCAAGCCTGCCTGGGCCTCCCCATCAGATGGACAGAGCCTGTGCTGCTTGTTAATAACAGCAACGTCTCTGCACGTTCCTGAAATACCAGCAAGGGGAAACATACAGTAAAATACCGAAAGAAATTTCCCACACAACTCAGACGCAGGTTCTGGTGTTCCTAAAGGAGAGCTGGAAGCACCAGGGTCACCCATGTCTTAATATGCTTGATTTGGGGCTGTTTCAGGTGGAATGCGCACAAATCAAGGGGGCGTTTGTGATAGCTCAAATTTACAAAACACTATATTTTCCCTGATGTGCTTATACCGTCCTTTTGAGGTAACAGGCACCACACCTGTTTTACAGATGAGCCAACTGAGGAAGTGATGGGCCCAGAGAGCCACACGGTGGTCTGGAAGTAGAGCTAAGATTAGCGTCCCTGCCCCGTCCCACATTTTCTCCCTCACAGGGCGGCCCCTTCTTTATTCTCTCAGGATGTCACTGTCACCGGTCACTCTTGATTCTTACTGAGAAAGTGTTTTTCTTTTCAGTGCTCTTTTGCCTACATTATAATTTATGATCTCTATTGCTGTGGTTGTCAGAAATAACCTCCATAAGCTGGACCTGGCCCAGAATTCTGCCTCCAGGCTCCTACAGGTGTCCCAAGGTGTTTTCAGAGGAGAACTAAAGTTAGGGATGTGTGCTTAAACAGTTTGAGAACAAGGACATAGAGATCCAGGAAACCTGCTTCCAGGTGGAGCTGGGAGTTCCAGGGTTAGTTGCTAGGTGGTGCTGTGGGTCAAAGGCAGTTTTGTTTCGATCTGAACATTTCGAGTGGAAGAGATGGATTCTATGGTTGAGTCCTTCTCGTTGGAGAACTTTGTTGTTAGCAGTCCTTTTGTATGTTTGAACTTATAGTCCTTGTCCCCGCAGTGGTTTTGCCTAGCATCTCAGCAATAGCTTTCCCCCAGTTCCAACCCTGGGTTCAGGGTGTGGGACTCATCTAGGCATTTGGAGATGGGAAGGGAGAGAGACAAAAGAAACCTATTCAATCAAGCTGACAGACATCCTCTCTTCTTCCTAGGATGGAAGACCAGTTTGCAGCCTTGCACGAAAATCCCGACATGTGAGTTTGTGGGCTGGGGATGAGGCTCTGGGGTCCCTTCCCCAATGGCCAGGGCTTGGGGAGTGAGAGGAGGGCTATGCTGGTGACCCTGGACCCGGGTGACCTGGCCGGCACAACTACTTCCAGAATCATCGCTACCCCTGGGCGCTTGGTGCATGTGGCTGTGGAGATGAACCTGAAGCTGCAGAGTGTGGAGTACGTGGTATTCGATGAGGCCGACAGGTAAGGCTGCAGGAGCATTCCCGGGCACTTGTGTCAGGGTTGGCCAGGAGGGAGGGCTCTGCCAGGAGAGACCTACGCAGCCCAGATTAAAGCAGTGTTTCTCCAAAGTGGGCCACAGACTGCAGGTCATGTGAGAGTAACAGTTCTCCTTTTGTATTAGGAATATTGAAAAGAATAGTAAAACAACAAACACATGATTTCAGAGATAAAAAGTAGCACAAGGCTGAGCGCAGACTGGAGCCAGACAGGGGTGGGAGCTGATCCCAGCTCTGTGAACTTGGGCAGATCCCTGAGGGTCCGTGGGCCTTGGTGGCCTGCCTCAGCTACAAAGTGGGGATAAAATAGTGCGCACAGGGGAAGTTTTATTCATATAGAACCATGCCTGAGCCAGAGTGAGGGCTGGTATCATTTATTTGAACAATGACCTCCCTGGTGGTCCAGTGGTTAAGACTCTGCACTCCTAATTCAGGGAGCATGAATTTGGTCCCTGGTCAGGGAACCAAGATCTTGGATGCCGCACAACGCAGCCAAAACAAAATAAAGCATAACTGAGACCAGGCCCAACGTACCGAGGTCATGACTGCTTAGGATAAGGTTGTCAAATAGAGAAAAAGGGATCTGAGTTCCAGAAGCATCTGTCCAGGTGACAGAGAGCAATGAGGGCAGGATGACAGGTTTGGAACTCACTGGAATGGAAGCCCCTCTCCTGACCCTGCCCTGCCCTCTGCCCTCCCAGGCTCTTTGAAATGGGCTTCGCAGAGCAGCTCCAGGAAATCATCGGCCGCCTCCCCGGGGGCCACCAGACTGTCCTGTTCTCTGCCACACTGCCCAAGCTGCTGGTGGAGTTCGCCCGAGCTGGTGAGGGGGCCGCAGGAGCGGGGCTGGGGGCTGGGAAACTCATCAGTACCTGGGGGGTGGTGGGGGTGGGCAGTCTTGACTCTCAGCAACTCCCCGCCCATCCTCCTCCATTGCCCACCGCAGGCCTGACTGAGCCCGTGCTCATCCGGTTAGATGTGGACTCTAAACTCAACGAGCAGCTCAAGGTGAGGCTCTGCCCGTGCCCCTCCCCCGGCCCGCGGGGTCAGGAACCGCCCCCCCCCCCCCACCCCGACCCCGCGAGCCAACCCAAGTAACCTCTCTCCACAGACCTCCTTCTTCCTGGTGCGGGAGGATGCCAAGGCCGCGGTGCTGCTCCACCTGCTGCGCAACGTGGTGCGGCCCCAGGACCAGACGGTCGTGTTTGTGGCCACCAAGCACCACGCGGAGTATCTCAGCGAGGTGAGCAGGGACGCCCCCATCCCCTCCTTCTGGTCCTGGGGACCAGCACCTACTCCAGCGCCAGCTCGGAGCTGCAGTTCCGGATTCGGCCACCAGAGAGCAGCACCAGAGCGGCACTTGGGCCTGGCCAGCGCTCTGTCCATTTTTTTTAATTCTTTGAAGATGTTACGAAAAATTTCTGGAAATGGAAAAGGCAACCCACTCCCAATATTCTTGCCTGGAGAATTCCATGGACTGAAGAGCCTGGTGGGCTACAGTCCATGGGGTTGCAGAGTCAGACACGACTGAAGTGACTGAACACACACACAGACACACGCAATACACACACAGAGACAGACACACACGAAAAGTTTCAGACACATACCAAAGTCAGAAAATAGCATAATGAACTTTCATTATCAGTTATCAGTTATCACTCACACCCAGTCTTGATTCATCTCTAATAGTCATCGCTGCATCCCGGGTGTTTTGCAGTGTGTCTCAGCTGTCGCATCATTTTTCTGCAGGTTTTTGGTATCCCGTGTTTCTCTTTTTTAAATTGAAAGATAGCCTGCATGCTGTAAGCTGTATGAAGAGCGCTAATCTTACGTGAGCAGCTTTTCTGCACGTGTACACCTGTCACCCTCCTGGGGAGCGAGTCCTCCAGCCCCCAAGGCTGCCCGGGCCCGAGTCAGTGCAGCCACCTCGGGTCAGCCACACCTGGAGTGCGTTATCTGAGGACACAGGTCACTGGGTTTCACTCACGTGACACCGTTTCACGGGGCTTCCTCTGTATGGCTGCTGGAGTCACTGATGAATAAAACCAAAATCATCATTTTTAAAGAGCAGTTACCACTTTCACAGTGCCTCCTGTGTTGTGGGCCCTGTTCTCAGCACTGTGTGTATTAGCTCGTTTAATCCTCTTAACAAAATTTCAGAGAGGAAACGTACTCTCCCCATTCCATAGAAGACAGTGAAGGCGCAGAGAGGTTAGGAAAGTTGGGCGAGGCCACACAGCCTGTTAGTGACTCAGGAGGAGACGTGTGTGTCTTACAGTAGCACTTGCAGCCTCCCTGAGGGAGACCTCTCTGCACGTGTCATGTTTTTTTGACGCTCAAACCACCTTGCAGAGGTGAGAGGTGATACGAGTCCCATTTATACTGATGAAGATACCAAACCGAGGTCACCCAGCGGAACCGGGGTTCAAACTGAGGGCACCCGACTCCAGAGCCCGTGGTCTTGCCACTGTGTCTAACCCCTCTCCCTGTCTCCGGTCTTCACCCCGAGCAGCTGCTGGCAACCCAAGGGGTGAGCTGTGCCCACATCTACAGCGCGCTGGACCAGACAGCCCGCAAGATTAACCTGGCCAGGTTCACGCACGGCAAGTGCTCGGCCCTCATCGTGACTGACCTGGCCGCCCGGGGCCTGGACATCCCACTGCTGGACAACGTCATCAACTACAGCTTCCCCGACAAGGGCAAGCTCTTCCTGCACCGCGTGGGTAAGGAGCCCACGGCTGGACCGGACCCCAGCGGGGGCGCCAAGTCCCGGCAAGGACTGAGGGTGCAGGAGTCGAGTCCTGCCACTCCTGGTGGGGAACCAAGGCCCAAGGAGGGGACCGATCAATCAGATTCTCTGGGGAGCGGATCTGTCAGGCAGCCTCAGACTCTTAAGGAGGTGATGCTCCTGAGTTTTCTGGGCTCCCCAGTCCTCTGCTTCTCTCTGCCTTCAGGGTCCTTGATGATGCGACCCCTCTTCCCTACAGTCTTCTTCCTAAAACTCCTGGGGACCTTTGTAACCTTTGCACAGCAGCCTGACCCATCTGCCTCCTGCTCCATCAACTGCAGACAGGGTCTCCTGACTCTCCACTTTATCCAGGCAGCCTGTCAGGCCTGGCCAGCCCACCCAGGGCAGCCCACACCCACATGTTGAAGCAAAATTTGAAAATGGAGCAGAACACCTAGAAGGCAGGACATTCCCCTCCTGGAAGTCCCCCACCCCCACTGTGATGTGGCGGCCACAGGTGCTCGTCATGTGAGGTGCTGGTCCAGGTGTTCTGCTTGCTTTTGTCTTCACAACAACCCTGTGCAGTGGGTACCAGCCACACTGGCCCCACTTTACAGATGAGGAAACCGAGGCAGGGAGGTTCAGAACTAGCCAGGTGTCACACAGGTAGCAAAGTGGGGTGTCTGGGATTCTTTTTTTCAAATTTTGGTGAAATATACATAAACATAGAGGGATCACGTTAACCACTTTCAGCTGTAAGTTCAGTGGCATCAAGGACCATCACATTGTGTAACCGTCACGCACCTTCTTTATCTAGAGCATCTTTGTCCTAACAAACTGAAACCCTCTACCCATTAATCTAACTTCCTCTTCCTCCTCTCCAGCCCCTGGCAACCATCAGCCTACTTCCTTTTTTCTTCTTTTAACTCATAAATATGTTTGTTATATTTATAAATACAAGTAAATTAAGTAAGTTAGTGTGAGAGAAGCTTCTGGTGGGCTGGTTTCTTTCAGTTGTCTTGCATGTAATTGAACATTGTCGAATGGGTAAATTCCAGCCATCCATGGTGGGCGGACCTTTGGGGTGCAAGGGAGCCTCCACCTGGGTCTCCAGCCTCGTCTCCCCGTTGGCGGCTGCGTACTGTACCCTTGATTCTGTTGCTTTGGGAGGGCTGGCCCTGCACGTCCCTTGAGGCATCTCAGAACCCCAAAGGGAATTTCTCGTGTGCTACATGACCAGCAGTGTGAATCAGACCACCACAAACAAAATCTTCCAAACATGGTGACATGGTTTTTGCAAGATGCAGAAACAAGCCAAAGTGTCATGTTCTCCATGGACTTACTTAACACAAAAATAGACTTACACTGAATGTTCCTTTAAATAAAAAACAAACAAACTTATTTTTATTTACTTACTTATTTGGCTGCACTGGGTCTTGAGTTGTGGCATGTGGGATCTTGAGTTGTGGTACATCAACTTTAAGCCGTGGTGCGTGGGATCTAGTTCCCTGGCCAGGGATTGAACCCAGGCCCCCTGCATTGGGAGTGCAGAATCTTAGCCACCGGACCACCAGGGAAATCCCCACACTGGCTGTTCTCGCCTGTAACCTTCTTCTTACCTCTGTGTACATCAGGCATGTTTTCCATTCATCATCTAACACCATTCTGTGACCGGGGTCGGCAAACTGTTTCTGTAAAGAGCCAGATGGTAAATATTTTAGGCTCTGGAGCTATGTAGTCTGTTCCAGATCTCAGCCCTGGTAGCCTGAAAGCAGCCTCAGACAATTTGTAAATGAAGGAACACAGCTGTGTGCTGATAAAACTTTATTTACACAGTTAGGCTGGGGCTGGATTTGGCCACAGACTGCAGTGTGCAGCCCCTTTCCTCAGCTGTGCAGTACACATCCCAGGTGATAATCAGCTAATTAACTGACTTTCTGTCCTTACGTCTTTTAAGTGATTTCTGGTTTGCGGCTCTTCCGACAGAGGGAATGGGGTCCCTGCAGTTGAATCTTTGCACCCTGGGTTATTTCTCTGGGAAAAATCACCCGTAGTGGGAATGCCTGAAGACCTCTGATACGGATGAAAAGCAGTGTCTTGCGTCTATTTGTTTTAAATTTTATTGATTATTTATTTGGCCGCGTTGGATCTCAGCTGTGGCACCGAGGGTCTTCACGGCATCACGGATCACGGGCTCAGTTAGTTACTTTGTGGCGTGTGGGATTTTAGTTCCCCCACCAGGGATCACACCCCTGTCCTCTGCATCTCAAGACGGATTCTTAACCATTGGACCGCCAGGGCAGTCTCTCTTGCATCTTTTTCTACTGACATCCCAGGGCACCGTGTGGGCTCACAACCTCTCGGGCAGGTAGCCCCAGTGACTCTCACTGCCCTGCCCCCTTCATAGGTGGGACATTGTTCAGTCAGGTGGGGCCATGGCGTGGCTCTACCCTTAGGGCTGGGCACGTGGGACTAGTGCTGGCTCTGGGGTCCTTTGCCTTTGTCTCCGTCTGACCACCTTCCCCTGCAGGTCGCGTGGCCCGGGCCGGCCGAAGTGGCACGGCCTACTCCTTGGTGGCCCCCGACGAGGTCCCCTACCTGCTGGACCTACACCTGTTCCTGGGCCGTGCTCTGACCCTTGCCCGTCCCCCTGAGGAGCCCTCAGGTGAGTAGAAGCTGGAGCAGGACTGGGTCCCCCTGGAGTTCATGATGTGGACAGAGGGTGGAGGTGGGCCACACTGTCCTGCTTGGGATTTGACCCCAGGGAAAGATGTCTGTATTTGAAAGACAGATAAAGAGCCAGATAAGGGCTTCCCCAGAGAAGGCAATGGCACCCCACTCCAGTACTCTTGCCTGGAGAATCCCATGGACAGAGGAGCCTGGTAGGCTACAGTCCATGGGGTCGCTAAGAGTCGGACATGACTGAGCGACTTCACTCTCACTTTTCACTTTCATGCATTGGAGAAGGCAATGGCAACCCACTCCAGTGTTCTTTCCTGGAGAATCCCAGGGACGAGGGAGCCTGGTGGGCTGCTGTCTATGGGGTCGCACAGAGTCGGACACGACTGAAGTGACTTAGCAGCAGCAAGGGCTTCCCTGGTGGCTCAGGCAGTGAAGAATCTGCCTGCAATGCAAGAGACCTGGGTTCCATCCCTGGGTCAAGAAGATTCTCTGGAGAAAAGAATGGCAACCCACTCCAGTAGTCTTGCTTGGAGAATCCCATGGACAGAGGAGCCTGGTGGGCTACAGTCCATGGGGTCGCAAAGAGTCAGACACAACTGAGCGACTCACACTTTCACTTGAAGAGTCAGATAGTAAACATCTTGGGCCCTGCAGGTCACCTGATGCCCAACAGCTCCTCGTCTGTGGCCTTGTAGAGTGAAATTAGCCACAGATAATACAGACATGAGTAGAGGCGGGTGTGATCCATAAACCTGTATTTATAAAAACAGGCGGAGCCACTTGATAAGTGATGGTTTCCCTTGTGGGGCTGATTTTAGTGACTCAGGACCCAGAGCAGGGCTGGGAAGGGGCCGCGGGCAGAGGACGGCCTCTGACTGGGGCTCCTGGCGGGCGGCAGGCACGGAAGGCGGGGATGGCGTACTGGGCCGGGTGCCGCAGGGCGTGGTGGACGACGAGGACTGCGGCCTGCGGACCAGCCTGGAGGCATCGCTGGAGCTGCGGGGCCTGAGCCGCGTGGCCAACAATGCCCAGCAGCAGTATGTGCGCTCACGGCCGGCGCCCTCGCCCGAGTCCATCAAGAGGGCCAAGGAGCTGGACCTCGCCGGGCTGGGCCTACACCCGCTCTTCAGTGAGTCCCTGTGTCAGGCGGGTGTGAGGTGGACCCCGCAGAACCTACTGGACCTCATGCCTCTCTCCTTCCCTCCTGCCAGGCTCTCGCTTCCAGCAGGAGGAGCTGCAGCGGCTCAGGCTGGTGGACAGCATCAGGAACTACCGCTCCCGGGCGGTGAGTGTGGGCCCCGGGTCTGGCTGAGCGCCTGACCCCACAGCAGGACCCGAGCAGGGAATCCTCTCAATCTGCGGCTCTAGCTGTGTCAACATCCCTAGAGCCAAGGTTCTGCTTGTTTCGAAGCCATCCCTGCTGGTACACAGCACGTTTTCCAGGCCTTCCATACAGATGGGTAGACTGGGGCTCGTAGAGGTCAGTGAGACGTCCTAGGCCTGTTAGAGGAGCTGGCTTTCAATAGCTCTTATCTCCTGACTCCCATTGGGATGCCTCCTGTGTCTTTTGTCTATGGGAGATGCCCACAAAAGCAGGAAAGGCCTGCCAGCTGGAGGAGAAAAGGAGAAAAGGAGCTGGAAACCTGCATGGTTAAAAGCACTGGTTTGGGATCCAGTGAACTTAGGTTGAAATCCCAGATCTAGCGTGTCCCAGCTGTGTGACCTTAGGCCTGTTACTCACCTTCTCTGGGCCTCCCTCCGTAATTGTGAAAAGCCAGGAATGAGTGGAGGGGAACTGGGAGGAATACCAGAGAGAGTACAACAAGTGGGGGAGGCTGGAGTTGGGGAGGAAGCGGCCAGTGGGTGAAGGCCTTGGGTGTCCCCCCGCTACAGACCATCTTTGAGATCAATGCCTCCAGCCGCGACCTGAGCAGCCAGGTGATGCGCGCCAAGCGGGAGAAGGACCGCAAAGCCATCGCCAGCTTCCAGCAGGGACGGCAGGAGCGGCAGGAGGGCCCGGCGGGCCCAACCCCGAGCCTCCCAGCACCGCAGGAGGAGCAGCCTGAGAAGGAGGAGGTGGCAGGAGAGAGTGTAGAGGTGCAGGCCCCACCCTGGGGACCCTGGAGTCTGGCCTGGGGGTGGGGAAAGGAGGGTCAAGTCCCAGCAGCCCGTGGGGCTGACCTCAGGGCTTTGAGCCATTGCTAGGGGTGGAGGCAGTGATCCCAGTCTCACCTCTGACATTTGAGGAAACCAGTGACCCAGACCCAGCCTCCCTATCTACAGGATGGGGTTGTGGTCTTGTCCACCATCCCTTGCCTGAAGCCCAGGGGGCCCAGGTGTGTTTTAGGACTCAGAGTCTTTACGGTGGGTCCCCTGTGGATGACGTCACACCCTCAGCAGGGTCTGGGGTGTCACCGCCATGAAATGCTTCAGTTTCCACAGTGCACTGGGCTGGTCCCCACGCCGAGGGGACAGACACAGCCTCTTGTTGGCTCAGGTCCGCTTTTGCTGCCAAGTGAATCTCAGGAAAGTTCATTTCTGGAATCTGGTAGACGAGGGCACTGTAGCCACGTGACCGCGGTACACAGTCCTGGGTCCACTGGGCAGATTGAAGACGGCACGTGGAGGGTTCCCACAGGCCCAGGTGGCCGTGGCGTTGTCATCATCGCCTGTCTCAGCCTGGGGTCTGGGCAGGTGGGAAGGGGCCGGGTTGGCAGCAGCGGAGGCTTGACTCGGGCAGGGTCAGGCACTGGGCCTTCGTGGCCAAAGGCAAGGCTGGGGAACCAGGGTGTCCCATTCACCTGGTGGGTAGGGCCCTGGGCCTGCTCTTCTAATGCTTGATGTGGAGAGAGGGTCCAGTAGGCAAAAAATACACTTGAAGACCCCCGGACTAGTCCATGTCATAGAGAGCAAGGCCACCCACAGAGGGATGGGGGACTTAGTCATGTGACTGGGGGCCTGAGCTGGGCCTGGCACATGGTGGGGCTCACCCTGGTCGGCATCCTGCCCGCCCCCACCCTGCCAGTCCTGCCTCTGCTGGTGCTTGGGTCCTGATGAGGACATGGAGGGTCCCGGAAGCTCCTGGCCCTAGACCCCAGCTGGGCTGGCAGGTGGGGAGGCCAGTTTGCTCCCTGGGGGCTGCAGGTGACGCTGGGCCTCTGTCCGCCAGGACGTCTTCACGGAAGTTGTCGGCCGGAAGCGGCAGCAGCCAGGACCCCAACGAGGAGCCAAGAGGCGGAGGGAGGAGGCCCGCCAGCGGGACCAGGCATTCTACATCCCCTACCGGCCCAAGGATTTTGACAGCGAGCGGGGGTGAGTGGCTGCTGGTCCTGGCGGGGGTGGAGTGGGGTGGGTGTTTGGGCCGCCCTCCCAACCTCAGGGTGTCTCTCCACCCCCCCTCTGCAGCCTGAGCATCGGCGGGGACGGGGGCGCCTTCGAGCAGCAGGTGGCTGGTGCAGCGCTGGACCTGATGGGAGACGAAGCCCAGAGCCTGACCAGGGGCCGGCAGCAGCTCAGGTGGTGAGTGAGCCAGCCGGCACACCCCTCCCATGCCCACCTGCCCTCCACTTGGTCCCCACAACAGGCGTGTGACCCCCTGACTGTCCTGACTCCCGTTTGATCCCCTAGAGCAGGAATTATGTCACCCCCCACCCGCCAGTCCCCATGTGGTCATGCCCTACAGGGGTCTTGACCCCATCTGCCGTTCTGGGGGGCTAGTCTTTCTAGACAGGGGCTCATGACCCAGTTTGCCCACTAGAAATCTGGTTTGGAGAAGTGATGTGACTTAGTCCAGGGTCACAGAGCCAGGAGGTGGTAAAGTGGGGGGTTGGGAACCCCCCAGGGGGCCCATGCCCCTGACCCAGACTCCTAGGTTGGACTAATCCCCAGACATCCCGCCCCCCCCCCCCCAACATACACTATTTTTGGAGGCCTGGGATGCCAGGGAATGGTGAGGAAGGGCAAGGAACGGGCCTTAACGGAGCACCTGCTGCATGCCAGACGCGGGCATGCCGCTTTCCTTGAATCCTCCCAACAACCCGATGAGGGGTCAGAGGGACACAGGCCTGGAGGGGAAGCGGGCCACCTCCCTCTGCGGCACACCTCCCAACTCCTCCCACAGGGATCGGAAGAAGAAGCGGTTTGTGGGACAGTCAGGACAAGAGGACAAGAAAAAGATCAAGACCGAGAGTGGCCGCTACATCAGCAGCTCCTACAAGCGGGACCTGTATCCTGGAGGGCGGGACTAGAGGGGGCGGGGCCAAGCTCTTTCAGCACAGCCACTGTAGGTGGGGGGCGGGGTCAGGAAGGGCGTGGTCTAGCTCAACCACCCCAGCTTCCTATAGGTGGGGGCTAGGGAGGGGGCGGAGTCGAGCGGATTCACCCACCAAACCCCTTTTAGGTAAGGGTTGTGTCCTGGTTGGGGAGGGGAGCATGGTCAACCCCAGGAGTGCCAAGGGCATCTCCATGCCGCAAGCAGCCTCCTTAATGCAGCCCCCCAGCTACCAAAAGTGGAAACAGAAACAGAAAATCGATGATCGTGACTCAGAAGAAGAAGGAACTTTTGACCGCCGTGGCCCAGAGCGAAGAGGTGGGAAGCGTGGCCGAGGGCAAGGTGAGAGCCCTGGGAGGGTCGTCCTTAAAATACAGGCTGCCAAGTAGTACATTTGGTCAACTCGGGTACTTGGTCCTCTTGGCGTGGCCTGGGTCCTGCAGCAGGTGACAGACTAAAGTGGGCAAGGGGTAAAGAAAAAGTGAAAGTGAAGTCGCTCAGTAGTGTCCGACTCTGCGATCCCAAGGGCTGTAGCCTACCAGGCTTCTCCGTCCATGGGATTTTCCAGGCATGAGCACTGGAGTGGGTTGCCTTTTCCTTCTGGAGGGGATCTTCCCTACCCAGGGATTGAACCCGGGTGTCCTGCGTTGTAGGCAGACGCTTTACCCTCTGAGTCACCAGGGAAGCCCTGGGCAAGGGGTAAAGTGCCCTCCCAGAGACCTGGGAGAGTGGGCTGGGGCTGAGTGACCATGGACAAGTCCCTTCTCCTCACTGACCTCTGATTTCTCTCCTGCCAGAAGAAGATTAAGCTACAGCCTAGACATTACAGTCCATAGAGACAGGGATTGGAGCCTGCCTGGGTCCCCAGTGCCCAGCCTAGAGGAGGTGCTGAAAAGCCTTTGTTGAGTGATTTCTGATTGTGATAGTTACACTTAGGAAGTCTTACTGTGGACCAGGCCTTGTTCTGAACACTGCACACATAATAACTCATTTACGTCTCTCTGGGACCTTGGAGGTAGATGCTATTCATAATTCACAGGCGGGGAAACTGAGGCACAGAGAAGTTATGTCATTGTCCGTGAGATCACAGCTGGGATTTGCACCCAGCAGTTTGCGCTAGAGGGTCCATGCTGTTGCCCATTACAGTAGACTACTTAAGCCTTATTCAGCAGTTACCACCTGCCAGATGCTGGGGCTTGAACACAGAATGGGAGTGGGGACAGGGGAACACCTGGGAGGCTTCTGGGAGGAGAAGACATTGGGAGTCGACCCAAAAGCTGAGCTCCTGGCATCTCTGTCCCAGCAGGTGCACCCCAGCCCCGCACCCCTGGCACCCCTGCAGGCCGCGTGCTCTCAGAGCTCAAGACCAAGCAGCAGATCCTGAAGCAGCGGCGCCGAGCCCAGAAGATGCGCTTCCTGCAGCGTGGGGGCCTGAAGCAGCTCTCTGCCCGCAACCGGCGCCGAGCCCAGGAGCTGCAGCAGGGCGCCTTTGGCCGGGGTGCCCCTTCCAAGAAGGGCAAGATGAGGAAGAGGATGTAAGAAGGTGACACAGCCCCGCGATTCCTCCATTGGTCCAGGCGTGGGCATCAGCAGCGTTCCCCATGTACCGCTGTGTGCCTGGCCCTGAGTTGGGTGCTGGGGGACCTCCCTTGGTCCATGCAAAGGAGTGCCGCACAGCCACAGAGGGACAGCAGCTGCCTCTGCCTAAGACAGGGCACATTTGAGTAGGGTGTTGAAGGGTTCATAGGAGTTTGCCAGGTAGGCCACAACCTGAGCTGGCACCTCAGCTGCTGCTGCTTTTCGTGCTGCTGTTTTTCAGTTTCTCAGATTCAGAGGTGGTGGCCCCATGGGTTTGAGCCCTGAGTGCTTGAGGCCCAGTGATGTATTTTTAATGTAATAAACCTTTATTGAGCACCTCCAGTGGACCAGGAGCACAGTCTGCTTGAGGAGTTGGAAGGGACAGACCAGGGTGCTGGAATTCCAGCTGGAGTGCCGACGAGATGAGAGCGTGTGGGTGGGTCCTGTGTGGGTTCTGCTGATGTCTCCACTTTGCTGATGAAAAAAGTCAGGCTCAGAGGATGGGTAGGTTGCCGGGGTTTGAGGACCTTGAAATTGGCCCTTGGGTCCCTTCCTCCCACCAGAACAGGCTTGCAGCTGGGACTGGATGGTGAGAGGCAGATGCGATGTGGGGTCAAGGATCTGAGCATACAGTGCTCCTCTTGGCTGCGAAGAGTGCACCGCATACCCAGAGGTCAAAACCTGTCCTGACCTCTGCCTTCCTCCAAGCCCTATGCTCCTCAAGCCCCTCCTGGGGGCCCTGTGAAGGTCATGGGCTGCATCTTGCAGCTGGGTTCTCAGACTGGCCATCCCTTAGCGCCAGTCCATAGTGGAGGAGCCTTTGTGAGCAGACGCCCTGGGAATGGTGTCCACATGTGACCCTCTTGCTGGTCCTTTATTTTACTTTACTTACCAAACGCTCATCTAGAATTTCCCTGAATTTTTGTGCCAGGCCCCGTTCCAGCCTGACAAACATCAGCTGGCTTAAATGCCCCCACTGCCCTGGGAGGGAGGACCAGGTACCAGGCCACATGCTGGATGTGGTTTGGGGGCCCCAGGTAGCTCACATTTACTTAGTACTTGCTCTGTGCCTCTTGTGTACACCCCACTGCCATCTGAGCGAGCACAGCCCTCCCATCTTTCTGGTGAGAGCCACTCAGCCCACACCCCACAGGAAATGTGCGGCTCCCCTGTCCTCCAGCTGGGTCCCTCGAGGGGTCCCTCTCCCACTGCTCACCTGGGTCGGGTTAGGAGGTGGGGGCGGCGGACTCAGCCTCACGGAGTCCGGCCAGCATGGCGGAGAGGTCCAGAATGGACAGCTTCACCTGGGGTTGCAACACAGCCAGAGTCAGATCCCAGCTCCTGAGTGTCCAGTCCCCACCTCTTAAAACACCAGAGGATGCAAAGCAGGGGTGGGAGATAGAGACTTCTATTAGATAGCAGTGATGTTGGCTCCCCAGGGGCAGTGAACCTGGTCTAAACCCTTCTGGGTTTTTTAAGCCTCAGTCCAACATCTCAATCAAAGCCTCCCAAGCAATTCATTCACAGGTACTTTTCGGTTTTCTAGCTGGCTATCACCTGTATTATAGTTGAGTTCGTATTTTCACTTACATCAGTTCTTTTTTTTTCTTTTTAGTTCGATCAGTCATGTTCATTAGTGTATGATCTACTCTCATCTTCTCCTTTATTTTGTTTACATTAAGCTGTTTATTGATACGAGTTTAATGAACACCCATGGATCCAGTGCCAAGACCTAGAACGTGATGGTACTCTTACCTTGGGCTCTTCCTTCACCTTTGTCACTGAAATAAACATCTGACAAGGAAACTATGTCTCCACCAAAAGTGGAAAGAGATTAAGTTACTCCTTGTCATAAGTGGGGGTAACTGGAAGAATAACAATGCAAATGAAACCAGGTTACTGAATTCTGGCAGCTACAGTTGCCCCCAATAGATGTGAGTCCCAGGCCCTGGAGACCAGGGGTCATTACGGGCATTAAAGGCATAATTGTCACCACCCCCACCCCCCCAACACCACTGAACCTTTCTCCTTGGAAAGATCAGAGGTTGGTTGAAAAGGGACTGGCTTTTGCCTGTTACTTCATACCGAGCCTCTGTCCCTCCTAGAGTCTTCTTTTGTCCCTTGGGGTACCTGGGCCGCACTTAAGAGAACAGTGGTGTACACATGAATCTGCCTGACTCAGGATGTGGCACTAAGGTAGGCTCTGGGGATCCAGTTCTTGGCATTTGGTTGGAATTCTGGCCTCTGAGTACAGGACGGGAGTGAGATGGGCTGGGGCAAGGGTGGGGTGCCTTGCTTTGCTTCCTCCACTTCTCACAGGGGCTGTGCTTTGAGGACCCACTAGAATCCAACAGAAGGGTCAAACGTTAGAAACGCCCTCCCTCCAGTGTAAACCAGGTCACGTGTTCTACCACCTTACAAACCTGAGTGAATACAAAAACCGGGCATCTTGGACACAGTGACCTTTGTGATGCCATTGTGCAGAAAGAAAAACCACTGTACAGCCCTGTCTTCACACTCCCCAGGGGAAGCTAAGGCTTGTCCATGCAGGAGCCAGAGGGTCAGGAACTAATTTAAAAAACTCCTGGTTTTATCAATGTTGTCACTTGCTTGCGCTGTTTGATCCTAAAATGAACTCTTGGTATAAATGTACTGTATCCATCAGTATATACCCTGGCTGAGTGCACCGTGAGGCCGCTGAGAGCCAGAGATGGTCCAGCTTCCTTCTGTCCTTGCAGCAGAGTCGAGACCAATCCAAGGCTCCCAGGCAGGGGCCTAGGCAGCCATACAGCTAGGAGACTTGGCTCTGATCACAGAGACAGAGGGTCATGCTCAACCCAGAGAAGGTGTGATCACAGGCACCGTATGTTCCCAAAGGTTGGGGGCCTGGAGGTGAGCTGCAGAGGGGTCCGCACCTGCTCCAGCTGCCCCTCGGTGTCCTCGACGTCTAGGGCGGGTGGCCGTCTCTGATGCTGACACACCAGGTGGTACATATTGAGTACTGCCATCCTGGTGCGCCCCAGAAGCAAGGTCTTCTCAGCCGCCGTGTTCTGGATTTGAATCCACTTGGATTCCTGGAGAACACCCCGCCCCCTGCCCCATTAAGGTGTGAGCCGGCCTGAGACGGCCTGGAGTCCCATTCCCCTCTGCTTCCCACAAGTGAGATCCCGATAGGCTCTCTCAAGGAAAAACGCCCATGAAAGTAGTGTTGCCGCATCTCTTATTAACCCTGGCTCTCCTCGCGGCGGTGGGAGCCTGGGGTCCCGGACGCCCACCTCCTCCGGCCTCGGTACCCAGTGCAGCGTGCGCTCCCGCGCCGACTCCAGTCGCTCCAGGAGATGCGCTCGCCGCTGGCCTTGCAGAAGCAGCTCGTCCTGCCAGGAGTCCCGCAGCCGCTGCAGCCGCGCGCGCGCCTCCTCCAGCTCCGCGAGCCGCTGGCGCTCCGTGAGCCTCAGCGCCGCCTGCATGTCCGCCAGCCCGTCGAAGCGCGCCACCAGTTCGGGGACCTCTTGGAACTGGGATGAGGTCGGGAGTGGGTACTCACAGCGCCTGCGGCCCCCTCCCCTCCCCTCCCCACGCTCAAACCCCGCTGCTCCTTAGCCCAGCTGTGAAATGAGGGCATCACACATCCCTGCGCCCTAAGAGTTAAGTTACTCCCGCCCCTCCCCACCCCGTTTCGATTCCTGGGTTGGGAAGATCTGCTGGAAAAGGGATAGGCTACCCACTCCAGTATTCTTGGGTTTCCCTTGTAGCTCAGCTGGTAAAGAATCCGCCTGCAATGCGGGAGACCTGGATTCGATCCCTGGGTTGGGAAGATCCCCTGGAGAAGGGAAAGGCTATCCATTCCAGTATTCTGGCTTAGAGAATTCCTTGGACTGTCCATGGGGTCGCAAAGAGTCAGATACGACTGAACCGACTTTCACTACCCACCTCTACCGCTAAACCCAGCTAAGTTTCACTGCCTGTGATTAATGTTAATTCATTGTTTCATTGAACTAATACCGAGTTCCTGGATTCCCCCTCCCCCACCTGCATATGTGTCTTTCAGTAGGTTATCTTTCTGAGTCTCAGTTGCACCGTCTGTAAAATGGGGTAGACAGTAAGATTCACTTCACTAGACCTTAGGGAGAATTCAAGAACAAAGCGTGTTCCTGGCATACAGTTAGTGCTCAGTAAGTGGTGACTCCCGACATACAGTCAGCGCTTCAGTTTCCAAAGGCGTCCTTGAGGCCGTCGGGGCTGCACGTGACACTGAACCCCAAAACCTCCCGCAGGGCGCTCACCTCGGGCAACAGCTCCAACATTTGCCCCAGCAGGCGTGCGCAGGGTTCCAGACGCTGCAGCCCGCGCTGCAGCCGCGCGCGCTCCCGCTGCAGCTCGGCCAGTTGAGCCCGGAGCCTCAGCGCCTCTGCCTCCCGGCGGCCCGCCAGGTGCCGCTCCTCCTCGGCTCTCCGCAGTGCGCGGCTGCGCCGGGCCTCGGCGTCCTGGGATAGGGGGATAGAGAGAAGACAACGACCTCAAGACTTGGGAGCCTGCCGAGCTCGCCGCAGCCACTCCGTCCCAATATTCACACGTAGAGTCACGGGTTGCAAACAGATGGCCCGCGGGCCAAATTCAACTAGAATCTTTTCGGTCCCTCACTCCTCTCCCACGCTTTCTAAAATGCTTCAGGCAGTGCGTATTTCCCACCGGTCCCTTTTATATTGGTAAGCCAACTTGAAAAACAAAACAAAACTTTTTATTTTGTATTGGAGTATAGCGGATTAACAATGCTGTGATAGTTTCAGATGAACAGCGAAAAAACTCAGCCATAAAATATGCATGTATCCATTCTCCCACAAACTCTCCTCCCATCCAGGCTGCCGCATAACACTGAGCAAATTTCCCTGTGCTATACAGTAGGTCCTTGTTGGTTATCCGTTGTAAATATAGCACTGTGTACATGTCCATCCCAAGCTCCCTAACTATCCGTTCCCCACCCATTTCCACCTGCCCGCCAGCCCCCCTGTCCTGCCTCCCCAGAAACCATAAGTTCCTTCTCTAAGTCTGTGAGTCTCTTTCTGTTTGGCAAGTAATTTAATTTGTATGATTTCTTTTTAGATTCCACATATAAGGGATGTCATACAATATTCCTTTTCTGCCTGATTAACTTCAGTACGTATGATAATCTCTAGGTATGACAACCATCCATGTTGCTGCAGATGGTCTTATTTTATTCTTTTGAATTGGGTAAACCCACTTTTTAAGTTTCTGTGACCTGTCTGGCTCCTATAGGATTGTGACTTTGTGACCTCTGCCTTGCCTCCCCCCACCAGTCTCCACATACCTGCAAAAACTTTTCAAAGCGGATGAATGACCCCTTTAGCTCCTGCTCTTTCTGTTCCAACTGTTCCCATCGCTGTTTCAGGGAGGCCTTTGTGGTCTCGAACACCTGGCGGGTAAGCAGTGGGTATCTGTGTGTGTTTGGGGTTTCAAGTCATCCAGCGATTTCAGGTTCATATTTAACTCTGCTCATCTTTTGCCCTTGATCTTGCTGCTGCACCCTGGCTCATATCTACCTGTGGCCCCCCAGTACCCATGATGAAGCCCAAATTCTCTCCAGTAGCCCCTGCATGTCAGCATCCCTGCTCTTCCTTCAGGCCTCAGCTCACCCTGTCTCCTTCGACACTGTTTTCCAGACCCTTACCCACCTGTGTTTTGTCCTCACCTTCCTATCTTTGTATATGCTGTCCCCTCTGTGTGTTTCTCCCTTTTCACCCTATCCCTCTTTGCTGGAGAAGCTGACTTGCCCTTCAGCCATCCTTAAGACATCACTTCCTCCAGGAAGTCCTCTGTGACCACCCCTGTGTAGAGACAGGGGCTATCTCTGGGCTCCCGACATCCCTGCTCAGTGCTTCCTCCCTCACAGCAGTCACTACCCAGACACTTGTCTGTTCTCTTCTCTAGGCTGTGAGCCCATGAGGACAGGGACTGTGGTGAGACGTCTAGATCCCAGGGCATACCCTGCACACAGTAGCTGCTCAGTGCACATTGATTTGCACCAACCACTGATTTCATTTGACCCCCATTTGACAGATGAGGAAAGCAAGGCTCAGCACAGTGGCTTGTCTCAGACCTTGTAGTAATAAGTAGGCTCCATCACTTTCTCATCTTTTTTTGGAGGGGTCTGGAGTCCCCCAAAAGTTTCAGGGACTACATTGAGTGGCTCACCTCCTTCTGGGCCTGAAGGCCCCGATCTGCATCCATCAGCTCCTGCCTCTTCTCCAAGAGACGCAGGACTGGGGGAACGTGGTCCATGTTCTGCTCCGGGATCTTCCTGGAGGGGCAAAAGGAAGTGGGGGTAAAGGAGGCAAGAGGTAGGGCCCCCAAATTCTCCAATGATGCCTAACATGCCTCTATTAGCCACCTCCTGGCTGTGGAACTTTTTACTCATTCAGCAAATTGTCCTGAGAATTTACTCTGTGCCAAGCACTGTTCTTGGCACTGGGGGGTGCAGCCTTGGTCAAGACAGGCAGATCCCTGGTCTCCAGGAGCTGGCATCCCACTGGGGAACACAGAAAAGAAAGCTAACAAACAACAAACAATGCTAGGGACTTCCATGGACTTCCTGGTGGTTCAGATGGTAAAGAATCTGCCTGAGATGTGGAAGACCCAGGTTCGAACCCTGGGTCTGGAAGATCCCCTGGAGAACATGGCAACCCACTCCAGTATTCTTGCCTGGAGAATCCCCGTGAACAGAGGAGCCTGGTTGGCTACAGTCCGTGGGGTCACAAAGAGTTGGACACAACTGAGCAACTAACACTTTCACTTGCACACTTTCAGAGACTTTGCTGGCAGTTCAGTGGTTAAGATTCCAGGCTTCCAAAGCATGGGGTGCAGGTTTGACTAATGATCAGAAAACTAAGGTCTGACATGCTGTGTGGTGCAGCCAAAAAATAATAATAATAAAAATAAACTATGCTGGGACATGGTAGGGACTTAGATGAAAAAGTCAGCAGACTAAAGGAAATCTCTCAATAGGGATATAGACAAGTCTCTGAGAAAGGGATATTTGAGCAGAGACTTGAAGGGGAAGAGGGAGGGAGCCATGTGGATGTTGCAGGGAACAGATTCTAGGCTGAGGGAAGAGTCAGTGCCAGACCCCAAGAGAAGGACCTTGGTATGTAGAAGGAGCTGCCAGGAGGCCAGTGTGGTGGGAAGGAAGGGAGGAGCAGAGTGATGGGAATTGAGATCAGAGAAGTTATGAGGGTCAGACTGCTGTGGGCTGCGATGAAGGGGGTCTCTGGCTTTGACTCTGAGTGAGACGGGAAACATGGGAGGGTTTGGAGCAGAGGAGGTGCCCCTCTGGCTGCTCTGGGGAGCAAGGCCAATAAGAGGGGCGGGGCAGCTTCAGGGGGCGCAGGACAGATCACAGGATAATGTGGAGAGGATGTGATTCTGGTCTGGGTGGCTCCGTAGAGAGGTAAGGAGCGGTGGGTTCTGGATACCACTGGAGAGCAGAGCAGATGGGGTGACGAGGCGGTGAGAGAGGAGTTCAACGGGGAACCTCGATGCTGGAAGGATGTTGTTGCTGATGGCAGGCTGAGTGGGGAGCAGGGAGGCCAGCTCTTCCGTAAGGCCAAGTTGAGACTGAGTTGCAGGTTGATCTCTGTGGGGTAGGGTCTAGGAGACTGAGATCTGGAGCCAGGCTCCCAGGAGAGAGGAGAGGCTGGACCCAGACCCGCAGGGTCAGCTGTGTTGGAAGCAGGAGGGATGTGCTATCATTCCCCTTGGCTTGTCCAGCTCTGGTCCAGGGGAAACCCTCCCGTTTTACTGACTCTGAGACTAAAGTTGGGGGACTCCCCTAAGTTGAGTCCACACTCGGGCTTCCCTGGTGATCGAGTGGTTAAGAATATGCCTTGCAATGCAAGGGACACTGGTTTGATCCCTGGTTTGGGAAGATCCCACATGCCCTGGAGCAGATAAGCCCACGCACCACAACTATTGAGCCTGCAAGCCGCAACTACTGAAGCCTGCACTCCTAAAGCCTGTGCTCTGCAACAAGAGAAGCCAGCCACCACCATCAGAAGACCACGCAGAGCAATGAAGAGCAGCCCCCACTCACCTCAACTACAGAAAGCCCACGTGCAGCAACAAAGACCCACCACAGCCAAAAAAAATCAGAATAACTAAATAAATACATCTTAAAAAAGAGTCCACACTCCCGCTGCAGAAAGCGCAGGTTTGACTCCTGGTGAACGTGAAAGCAATAGTCACTCAGTCGTGTCTGACTCTTTGCAACCCCAAGGACGGGAGCCCACCAGGCGCCTCCATCCATGGAATTCTCCAGGCAAGAATACTGGAGTGGGTAGACATGCCCTTCTCTAGGGGATCTTCCAGACCCGGGGATTGAACCCAGGTCTCCTGCATTGCAGGCAGATTCCTGGTAGAGGAACTAAGATCTCACATGCCGCACAGCCAAAATATATATATATAATGATATATGAAATGATACTGAAGTTGGGACCCCCTCCAGCCACAGTGCTGAACAAGGCTGACAAGCTTCCTCCAATCTTCCTCTAAAATGTAGTTTGCAGGGAGAGGGTACGAGAGTAATTCCTTCCCACCTTGGGTCAAATGATTTCATCTCAACTGGGTATCAGCTAGGGGTGGGGCTCAGGCACAGATCAGAGCCCTGGATTATTGACCCAGCTCTGCCCTAACTACCCCTGAGACCTTGGGAAAATTGCCATTTCCTTCAAGCCTCAATGTCTTTCTCTGGGAAGTGGGGCCATAAACGCCCACCAAGAACTGCCCAAAGAAGCCAGGATACAGGGGGGAAGGAAGGGGCCAACCCACCCACTCCTGCCCACCCGTCCTGCCTGCCTCTCAGTGCACCCCGCACACCACTCACGTAGACAGTTTCTCTTCCAAAACCAGTTGGAAATATTCCTCCCAGGGCACTGCCATTCTCCTGCGGTTGCCCCGGGCTTGCTTGCTTTCTGGAATTTTGCACAAGTCTAGGAGACCCTGGGGGCTTCTGAAGGACGGTTTGCACGCTCAGTACTCCCGGAAGGCAGCCACCCAGCAGGCCTTGGTTGCCTGGGCAACCAACGACACAACATTCCATTGCCAGCCCGGGACTGGAGAATCCGCTCCCCTCCCCACCAGAGGGAGGGGGCTGCAAGGAGGGGGCAGTTTCTGCCTTTTCTGGAGGAGCCTTGAACTCCCAATCTAAATTGGGGTGAAGTGAACAGGATGTGGGTCTCTTGCCAAGAATTTGCTACTGTTGGTGCCCCATGGCTAGTCAAACCTCCTCCCGAATGGGTGCGACAGGGCTTCACTAACACGGCTGTGTGATCAGCTGTGTTGCGTGCATGCTCAGTCGTGTCCAACTCTTTGAGACCCTTTGGCCTGTAGCCCACCAGGCTCCTCCGTCCATGGGATTTTTTAGGCAAGAATACTGGAGTGGCTTGCCATACCCTCCTCCAGGGTGTCTTCCCAACCCAGAGATTGAACCCCGAGTCTCTTATGTCTCCTGCATTGGCAGGTGATGGCAGGCGAGTTCTTTACCACTAACACCATATATATGAAGCATACGGTTCTATGGGTTTTAGCAAATGCATAAAGTTGTGTAGCCACCACAGTCAAGATACAAAATATTTTCGTCACCCCCCCGAAGTCCTCATGTGCATTTATAATCCACTTTGTCCTCACTCAGCCCCTGGCAACCACTGACCTGTTCCCTTTCCCTGTAGATTTCCCTTTTCCAGAATATCCTCAGTGGACTTGTATGCATGATCAGCCTTTCAAGTCTGGCTTCTTCCACAGAGCCGTATTCATCTGCGATTCATTCATACTGACGTGTGCATATTGACATGCATTTTTCACTACTGAGTGGTATTTGATAACATACTATAGTTTGTTTATTTGTCCTCCACTTGGATTATTTCTAATTCTGGGCAATTATAAATATAGCCTGTGTTCACGTGCAGGGCTTATGTGCAAACAGAAGCTTTCCTTTCACTTGCACAAATACGTAGGTGTATGATAGATGGGCCATATAGTAAGTGCATGTTTAACTGTACAAAAAACTGCAAACCTGGTTTTCAAAGCGGCTGCACTGTTTTTTATGCACACTAGCAATGCATGTGAATTTGGATTGCTCCATCTCCTCGCCAGCAGTTGGGACTGTCAGTTTTACATTTGTAAAAGTCATTCTAAAAGATGGATAACTGTATGGATACAGCTTTTTTATTTACTGGCAATTGTAGATTCCTGTGCATTTAAGAAATAAAAAGAGAGAGGCCATACTGCTTCACCTAGTTTTCCCCAGTGGTGACATCTCGCTCAACTACAGCCCGGATCACAATCAGATACGGACACTGATTAAAATCCTCCCACCTTATTTAGATTGCCCCGTGTTATATGCACTTGTTTGTGTGCATGTGTGTGCGCGTGTATTTAGTTCTATGCAATTTTTAAAAATTACTTATTTACTTGGCCAAATAGCGAGGCTTATAGGATCTTAGTACCCTGAGCAGAGATCAAACCTGGGCCCCTAGTAGTGGGAGGTCAGAGCTGTAACCACTGAACCACCAGGGAATTCCTTCATTCTGTGCTGTTTTATCACATATCGATTCCTGTGACTGCCACAGTCCAGATACAGAACATTCATCACAAGGGTGCTTCAATCCAACCTTTTATAGCCGCACCCATCCTCTCCCTCCTGCCTCCCTAAGCACTACCTCCATTCATCTGTTCTCCAGCTGTATTATTTTGTCATGTCAGGGGTGTTATACAGTAATTGGAATCATATGCTATGTAACCGCTTGAGATTGGCTTTTTTCACTCAACATCATTCTCTTGAGATCCATGCTGCTTGTTACAAATGTTTATTATTTTTGATTGCTGAGTAGCATTCCATGGGATGGATGTACCTCACGTTATGAGACTTCCTCGGGGGCCTAGTGGTTAGGAATGGGCCCCGAGCTTCCATTTCAGGTACTACAGGTTCCATCTCTACTTGGGGAACTAAGATCCTGCGAGGCAGGGCCAAAAAAGAAATCACTCATGTTGGAGGATTTTTGGGTTGATTCCTGTCTTTGGCTACTATGAATAAGGCCTCAGGGAAGATTCCTCTCCTGGTTTTTGTATGAACATGAGTTTTCATGTCTCCAGTATAGATGCCGAAGAGTACAATTGCTAGGTCATATGGCCAGTGCCTGTTTGGTTTTGTTTGTTTTCGCGTTAAGAGTCTGCCATATTCTTTTCCAGAATGGCAGCACTATTTTATATTCCCAGGAGCAATGTATGTGATCCAGTTTTTTCCTGCATCCTCATGGCCATCACTATTTTTTGTTTTAGCCATTCTGATTGCTGTGTAGCAATATCTCACTGTGGTTTTACGTTGCATCTCTCTACTGGCTAATGATGGTGACCATCTTTTCATGTGCTTCTTTGCCATCTGTATATCCTCTTCAGCAAAATATCTGTTCCTGTCTGCTGCCTGTGTCCTAATTGGATTTTTTTAACTGAGTTTTGAGACTTCTCTGAATATTCTAGATATATATCGAGATGTTCCAGAGAGTCCTCTGTTGGATATCTTCTCCCAGTCTGTAGCTCCTCTTTTCATTCTCCTCAGATGGTCTTTTGTAAAGTTTTAAATTGGGATGAGATCCGATTTGTCACATTTTCTTTTATGGAGTATGCTTGTGGTATCAAGTCAAAGGTGGGTTTTGAACTCGGGCCATCTGGAAGTGGAGTCCATCCTCTTTAACCTCAACACTCCAGAGAGAGTTGAGCCCTTTTTACTTAAATATTTATTTATTTTATTTGCTGTGTTGGGTCTTAGTTGCGGCATGGGGGACTTTCAGCTTCAGCGTGAGGAATCTTTAGCTGGGATCTTTAGCAAGTGGGATCTCAGTTCCCTGATCAGAGATTGAACCCTGGCCCTCTGCATTGGGAGCAAGGAGTCTTAGCCGCTGGACCATCAGGGAAGTCCCAAGTTGAGCCCCTTTTTGGATCTTTCCTTCCATAGGCCTATTCCCTTCCTTTCCTCCCCAGAGGATACCATCATCCTGAAGCTGGTGTGCCTCCTTCCCTTCTTAATTTCTCTTCTTTTACAGGTTTTTTTTGTTTTTGTTTTTTTTTAACCAATGTTTATGGAGTACCTTTTATGTGCCAGGCACTGTGTGAGGATACAGCAGTGGATAAGAGAAAACCTGTCCTCATGGGGCTTGCTTCCCTGGTGGCTCAGATGGTAAAGAATCCACTTGCAATGCCAGAGACTCGGGTTCAATTGGGGCGGGAAGATCCCCTAGAGAAGGGCAGCCCACTCCATTATTCTTGCCTGGAGAATCCCATAGATAGAGGAGCCTGGCGGGCTACAGTCCATGAGGTCACAAAGAGTCAGACAGGACTGAGTGACTAACGCTTTCACTTTCATGGGGCTTAGAGGCTAATGGGGAGGCCAGATAAATCACTCTGTAAATACATCATTACACTCTGATAGGATTGCCAGGAGAGGTGCAGAGTGCAAGGAGGAGGGCAGGGAGGCCTCCTTGAGGAAGTGACACATGAACCCAGGCCTGAAGGGTAAGAAGGGGTGAGTAGAGGAGAAGAAAGGTATTCCAAGTTTTCAGAACAGCACATGCAAAAGTCCTGAGGCAGGAGGATATGGCCCTGCCTAGAAGAGAACAAAAGTCTGTATTGTAAAATTTGATTGGGGTCTTCCCTGGTGGTCCAATGGTTAAGAATCCACCTTCCAATGTAGGGGACACGGGTTCAATCCCTGCTTGGGGAACTAAGATCCCCCATGCTGCAGGCAACTGAGCCCACGCCCCACAGTTAGAGAGCCCGTGTGTCACAGCTAAGACCCAATGCAGCAAAAAAAAAAAAAAACAGCCTCTCTCAGGAGGACTGCATAGGGCCACGGAAGGGCAGTGTCTGGACTAGAAATGACAGACAAGGGACGGAGGTTCAGAGGAGGTAAGTGACCCCTCCAAGGACACACAGGTTGAGAGGTGCAGGGCCCTGGGGTTTGCTTATAGAGACATAACCCATCTCTGGTTTGGAACTTTCTGGCTTGGAGGCGGGGAGACAGCCCCTACACAAACACTAGTCCTCAGAAGGCTGGAGCTGTGGCTTTAGCTCTGTGGCTGGTGGATCCACCCCCAGCCAAGGCCTCAGCATTCCTCTCTGTTAAATGGGGGCATTGCTCCCACCTCCTTTTGGAGTTTTTGGCTTTGCTCCCTCTTTGGGTTTTTCCTCTGTCACAGTGCTGAGGTAGAACCCCCCCCTCCCCGTCTCTGTCCCCATGTCCTAGGGGACAGAGTGGGGCTGCTGAGCGACAGAGGACAAGACACAGCTTCTCAGCTGGCCTTGCTCTTGGCCACAAACCCACAGGCTCTGGAAATATCCACTCCCCCCACCCCCAGTCTCACGCTTGGTCAGCCTTCCCCTTCCTACTTCTCCATTCCAAGGCAGGGGGCCAGGGGAGGGGCACTTTGGAGTAGGTCTGAGGAAGAAGGAAGCCGCAGTGTGGCCTGACAGACGGACACCTTGTCTTCTGGCCGTGGGAGGAGGGGACTTGGTGGCCTGCTTCCTCGGCAGCCAGCCCGCAAATGGGGGTTTGGAAATCCAGCCCACTCCGCCTAGTGTCGCCTCCTGTCCCACGTGGCTCCCTGCCCAGAATCGTGCCGGGCACTCACAAACGGGACTTTGTGTTCCTGAGACAAAGAACACGCTCCTCACCCGCAACCTGGCCCGGGGCTGGTCCGCCTTGCCCTGATCTTGGCCTCAGAGGAGATGGAGCCACTTCCCAGCGGGAAAACTGAGATCTAGAGACACACAGGTCTGCAGAGCCAGAGCAGGAATCTGCCTCCCGCTCAGAGGTTGGGGGTGCAGCAGTGAGGTGGTGCACTGGCAAGGCGAAGGCACTGTGGGGAGAAAGGAAGTAAATAATAATATGACCAATATCACAGGAGAGAGGCCAGGTTCCAGCCCTCCAGGAGAATCAAGTTCTACTTAATCCAGAGAGTGTGTTTTGAGTTTTTCTTATGTGCCAAGCAGTGTGGGAGGTACCGCATGAATCAGACATTGTCCCTGACATTTAGGAGATAAGACGAGTAAGTAAATCACCACAGAACAAGAGAACAGGAGACCAAGGTCACAGAGAAGTGCCAACCGGCGGGGAGTGGGGAGGGGGGCTGGTCTTTGCTGCTTTCTGTGCCACCGGCCAGGCTCCCCAGGGGCTGCAAGCAGAGCTACAACACACACAGCGGGGCAGCGGGGCTTTCAGAGATCAGAAGAAGTGGGAATCATTTTCTGATTATAATTCCTGATTAAAAAGAAGCACATGTCATTACGCCGAAGAAAGCCCTCCAGTTCCATGCATGCTTTATCGGCTACGTGACACTTCGTGCTTTCTACTGAAGGTCTGTTCCTGGCTGCCTCTTACTTATCACCCTCCTAGGAGCCCAAGAGAACAGGGGCTGGGTTGTCTGTACCTCACTGTATTTCCACTGCCTAGTATATAGTAGGTGCCCAATGCACATTTGTTAAGTAAGAAAAGAATTATATATATATATATATAATATCTAAACATCTTATATATATGAAAAGAATTTTATGCATATAAAACACTTCATGGGGACTTCCCTGGTGGTCCAGTGATTAAGACTCCATGCTCCCAATACAGGGTGCATGGGTTTGATCCCTGATTGGGGAACTAAGATCCTGCATGCCACGTGCTGCTGCCAAAAACCAAAAGATAAAATACTTTATGGCATCAATACTATAAGCATCATGCTTATGCTTATATATGGTTGTATGTACTGTGTATTCTTCATGAGTTGATTTTTTTGTTTACTTGTTTTTGGTCATGCTGCACAGCTGGTGAGATCTCAGATCCCAGACCAGGGATTGAACCTGGGCCCTCGACAGAGAAAGCATGGTGTCCTAACTTCTGGACTGGCAGGGAATTCTCTATGATTTGCTTTTTTTTTTTTTAAAGTACTTTTTCTGTCATTTAAGTCTTCGAGAACATTCTTTTAAACAGCTGTTGTAGTGTTTCATGACATTGCTCTAACATTGTTTGCACTTTATTTCACCCCACCCCTCCTAATATTTATTTAATAGAATCTGTGGGACTTAAGCCAGGAAGTAGATCATAAAAGGAATGTAAAGACTTTCCTGGTGGAAAGACGGGGCAAAGACAGTGTGGGGTGAGGGGGAATGTGAGTAAAATCTAATAAGTGTTGAATTCAGGAGCAGTTTTTAGAGAGCCATGCAGACAGCCTGGGCCCGGGAGTGTGCTGTTAAACTGACTTTCAAATTGAAAAAAAAATCAGGGTTTATTTGCTGATTTCCACGGTGCAAATTCTCCTACCGTGGTTGATTTAAGTTCCGGATATGGCATCGTTGAACACAGGGTTGGAAATGCATGGGCATGGCCAGCTCTGAAGGAGCCAGTAGAAGCAGCCTCCAGCACCCCCCTGCTCGAGTTGAAGCCTGATCCCCACTCTAAGATGAGGGGGGCGGGTGTCTGTGAGCCTCCCTGGGCCCCAGGTCCAGCATCTCAGATGCAAGGGTGGGACTCAGCCAGTCCTGGGCGGTGGGGCCCACCGGGGGTGCAGGAGCCCAGCCTTGGGATCTCACTATCAGATTTCTCAGCTGGGATGCAAACCCTCAGATTCCCCCAGCTCAGCAACCCAGAGCCGAATCTACACTTCAGTGGATTGTGTAGATTGCATGACCACAATCCACTGAAGGGTGGCCGTTCCATCCATCCCCGGAATGCAGGGCTGGGCCTGGCACTCTGCCCCAGCCACGTCCTTAGGACCCAGCCTCAGAGCTCAGTCACCCAGGGGAGCTCAATGTCAGGCACAGTGGTGGGATCGGGAGGTTCCATGATGGTCATAATACTTATGAGTACTTGCTGTATGCCAGGCTGAGCTGAATGTTTGATGTTTAATCATCCTGTCCTCACACCCAGCCTGTGAGGTGGGCTCTAGTATTAGTCCCAATTTACAGGTGAGGAAACTGAGGCAATGAGAGGGTAACTCACTTGCTTAAGAGGATCCAGCTCATAAGTGTAGATGCCAGGATTCAGTCCCAAGTTGGCTGAATGTTAAAACCTCTGCTCTTAAATCCTAAGCTCAGGGCACTTCCCTGGTGGCCCAGTGGTTAAGAATCTGTCTTCCATTGCAGGGGACCCGGGTTCCGTCCCTGGTCCAGGAACTAAGATCTTACCTGCCGCAGGGCAGTTAAGCTAATGGTTCATAACTACTGAGTATGTACTCTGGAGCCTACGGGCTGAAACAAAAGATCCTGCGTGGGGCAACTAAGACCCAACACACCAAAAATAAACAAATATTAAAAAATATCCTGAGCTCAGTATCTCCTCCTGCTTGGCTTCATGAAGCACATGCATCCCATGGGCGCTAGACTATATAGGGAGTTGGCAAGAATGATGATTGGTTTGTCTTGAAAATGGTCAGAGGAAGGGGAAGTGGCTAATCTTTCCTTGAGCACCTGCTGTGTACCAGGAATGATACCAAGTGCCTTACACAGACAACTTGATTAACTGTACAACAATCTCGCGAGAAAGGTGAGACCCTTCCCACATGACAGCCCAGGCCTGGGCACTCAGGAGCCTGCCCTCTTCTCTCTTAAGTAGCCTCTAGCAGGTCACATTCCTTCTCTGGGCCATTGTTCCCCCTCTGGTTCCTTGACAGGAGCTGTCCTAGGAGACTTCAAACCCTCTGCCAGTTTCAGATCAAATTTCTCAGAACAACAGGAAGTGGCCAGTCCATTTGGAAAGTACAGGGATTGTGGCCACAGCTCCAGGTAAGTGGCAGGGTCAGATGCCGGATACTGGAAAGGTGACAGAGTTTCCTCCCCAGAGGCCTGGCTGGCACAGTCCATAGCCTTTGTAACCACCCCCCACCCCAGGATCCTGGAGATGAGGGGAATTTGAGAATTTGTGGGGAGCAGAATGTGACTCCCTGCTTAGTTCTGGAAAATGGGTTGAGATGGCTGGTGGTGGGTTGGCTGGCATCTCAGGTGGCCCCTAGGGCCATCCTTATGTTCCATCAAGAGTCCCTGGGGGCTGGATACCCTGAGATCTCTTTTTCAGAAGAAAAAGTTTCCTCTGTGAGCTCCCACCTACGTGAGGAAGGTGGGGAGAGGCAGGACATCTGTCTTGAAGTAGCAGTCATATAACAAGTACCATTTTCCCCTAGTAAGGATCTGGGGTGACTGATAAAAATGACAGGAGGGCTTAAACTACTCCCTTGGGGATACTACTGCTCTGAATTCAACCCTGCATCACCCTTCAGACCCTGTTGAAGGGTGCTGCAATACTTTTAAGCTTTGGGGTCAGCTCTGCGGGGCCCATTTCACAGATAGGATAACTGAGGCTCAGTCTTTGGAAGCTGGAGGACTCACCAGACAGTGGCCAGCCAGGGATAGAATTCCAAGGATATGAATTCCTCGTCAGCCTGGCTGGGGTGCTGGGTGGGAAGTCAGGGAGGGAAGTCAGAGAGGGAGATAGGGAAGCAGGTCATGGACTGCTCCTGCGGCTGGGTGGGGCCCTCCCAGAATTGCCGGTCTGGGTGTTCCTTCCGGAACATCATAAATAGAGCCAACCCATTGGTGCCCAGCCCTGGGCTGAACTGATCAGAGTGAGTTAGGCTCATAGCCAGCCCTTCCGAGAACTCTTAGGCAGCTAAACAAACTCATGGGGAGAGACAGTGTGTGTATTAGGACAGGCCCTTCTGGTCACATTATCTCACTTAATGAGATGTACAAAAAATGGACAAACCTGGAGCTGTAGGAGCAGAGAAAAAGGAAAGAAAACCTCTGCCTGGCAGGAGAGGCCATCCTGGAAGACTTCCTAGAGGAGGTGATATTTGAGCTCTGCCTTGAAGGACAATAATAGCAAACACTTTCTGAAAAGCTTCTTATGTGCCTGTTGGTGTTCTGACACCTATACCTGCTTCCTTCCTACTTGCTTTATCTCATCTAATTCTCTCAAAATCCTGTGAACAAGATACTATAATCACATAGGAACGGATGAGAAAGCCAAGCCAAGGTTCAGAGAGGTTAAGTGACTGGCCCAAGACCACACAGTTACCGAGTGGCAGAGTCAGCATTCAAATTCAGAAAGGCAAATCAGTTACTGACTGTAAGATCTTCCACATGCTATTTAATCCCTCTGAACTCAGTTTGTGTATCCGTACAATGGGGGTACCGGTACAACAGTAAGTAGCACATACAATGAGGAGGAGGAGGAAGATGAGATAATCCGTGTAAAACGCTTAGAACAGTGCCTGGCACACAGTAAGTGTTCAAACACTTGGAGATGGTTTTTTATCGTCGCTGTGGTGGTTGTTATCTTCAAGCCCTCCCCTCCCCCTCCGGCCGCAGCTTCCTCCCCCGCAATGCCAGCCCGTGACGTGAAGTCTGCCGCACGCACAGTCTGGATTTCATTGGGATCTAAAAGAGATGGAAGGGGATGTTGGAGGCCCCTCCCTCTCTGGACTTTGAAAGGACCCCCAGGGAGGGTGTGACTTTCTCTAGCGACGCCTCCCGACGATCTCAGATACTGCTCCGGGACGGCGCAAGGAGGTCGGACCGAGGAGGCGGTGCGGGGATGGCAGGCAGGGGAGAGCCGGAGAGGTGTGATCGTGCTGGAAGCAGGGCAGGCAGGCGACACACTGTGTCTTCTGTGCCCAGTGCCAACTCAGCAGGACCCTGCCGCCACGCCCATCATGGCCGTGGGCCGCTCCCCACCTGGCAGTCCCAGCCTCCACGCGCCCGGGGCTCCGCGGCGGGTGCGCTCTGGCACGCTTGGCTGGGGTGCCGGCAGAGGGCGCGCGAGGGTGGCCCGGGAACGGGCGGGAGGGGGACCCCGCGGGAGGCGGGATTGCGGGGAGGGCCCTGGGCCGCCCCCACCACCCCCCCGTCCGCCCCGCCTGCCCACCAAGAGCGCCAGACTAGAAGGCAAGGGCTGGCGGTGTGTCCCCCGCGCGCTCTGCCAGCTCGGCGCCCGGCTCCTACCTGTAGAGTCCGGGGAGGGAGGCGCCCCCTCCCCGGTCACTATCCTCTCTCCTCCTTCGGAAACCTCCCGTCCAGCTACCCGCGCGTTTCGGGTAGGTGGCCCGGGGACTCCGAGAGAGGGTGCCAGGCTCTCTGCGGGTGACATGTAGATGCCCTCCCTGCCGCGGTCCAGCCTCGGAACCCGGGCGCCCTCCTGGTCGGAAAGTTTGGGGCAGGGCGCCATGGCCAAGAGCAGCTCCCTGAACGTCCGCGTCGTGGAGGGCCGGGCGCTGCCCGCCAAGGATGTGTGAGTACCCCTGGGGCCAGTCGGGGATGAGGGGCGTGCCGAGCATGGATGGGGCAGGGGTCGCCCATTCAGCATGCCAGGGCAAGTCGGTGAAATGGGAGAGGGGTTCTTGTCTGAGAACAACACTGGGGCTGATCCACAGTCACGGGGCGAAAGGCCCCCTGCCCATCGCTCTCCTGGTGGAGGGGGCACTCAGACTCAGCAGATGCCCCGCCCAGTGGCCAGGAAGGGGGTGTCTTTGTTCCTGGGATATACTAAAGGGGGTCTTCCAGGGCTTCAGCCCTGGGGCTTATAGGATCAGATTCTGTCAGAGCTGGGGAGGGGGTTTAGGGGTGGAGGGCTCCCTTCCTTAGTCCAGGCAGGTGTTGGAGGTGGGGTTTCTCCAGGCCTGGGTGGGCACCGGTTCAGAGAACCCTGGAAGGGGCCCCAGAGGGCCTGGGATCCAGGCGGCCCAGCATTCCTCTGCGAGCATCTGGCGTTTAGGTTTGCAGAGTGTCACCAGGTGGCCCACTGGCCAGGCCTGGGGGAAACATTCCTCTGGACCCAGAGCCCTTAGCTCCTCAGCCAGCAGCGACCAGCCCGGGGTGGGGGGCCTTCCCTGATGCTAAGCTGCTTGAAGAGCCAACTTCCCCCTGCAGCCCCCTCCCCAGCCAGGTGGTGGGGTCCCCGCAGTACCAGTCCTTGACTGTGCTTCCCTCCGGGCTGAGTCAGCAGTTGCTGAATCAGCAGAATGGAGGGAGGGGTCCCCCTCCTGCTTTGGCCTGGAGCCCAGAAGGGGCTCTGAGGGTGTGGGTACCTGGAACAGGTGTGGGATCCTTGACAGCACATTGACTCTATGACCTTGAACCTGATCCTCTCCAGGTCTGAATTTCCTATCTGAGCAAGGGGAACCCTGGACAGGGAGTCTGCAAGCCTCGTGCAGTTGTGAGGGTAGAAAAACCACTTAGGATTTACCCCCGGGGCCAGGGGGAGCAGGAATGTGGATTCTGAGCCTCTGCACAGGCTGGGACTCAGCTCTGCCCTAACACCTCCGGCTGGGGGTCCAATGAGAGGGTATCCTGCCTTTGACTTCATGAACCTTCCGCTTCCGCAGTCCTGGAGCTGTGCCAACAGGGAAGCTCCTTAGAGCAGTTCCAGCTGCCCCCATCCTCATCAGTGACCCTTAAAACAAGCATCTGGGGAAAGCAGAGAGCTTGCTGGCTGTGCCAATGCAGCGTCTGGACAAGCCCCCTGTCTCCCCTCTTCTGAGATGCTCTTTCAGAGCCCCTGAGCGTTAGCAGTTCTGGGACTGTTGAGGCAATGAGGTGGCCTGGCAGCTGCTGGGGAGTTGATAATGGGAGACCTTTCAGAAATGGGTTTCCCTCTCTCGGTGCTCCGGTCTCTCCCAGTCCTTAGTGAGGGCCATGAGGGAGCAGTGGGTGTTTTCCTCGGACCCAGACACGGCTCATGGGGCTCCCTCTGCTTCTCTTGGGGAGGGAGTTGGCTCATACTTGATCCCTGAGTCTTGGTTGCCCCTCCTCCCCCCAATTCCTGGGCCAAGGTGAGCTCTAGGTGGGCCTCACCCCAGTACCAGGGTAGGGGGAAGTGACTAGGCCCCAGTTGGGGATCCCGCCAGCCTGCCTCAGTTTCCCTAGCTGTTGGTGCCCTTCTCAGAGGGGCTCCCTCATAGCATGCTGGGATCTCCATGCCCATGGGGACTCCTAGAGGGGGTATGTCCTCTTTCCCCTCTCCTAAGGGAGAGGGCCCAGAATCTTTCTGAAGCCTCCCCAGGTTTGAGAGGGCTCCAACCCTGGCTTGGAGGAGGCCTCAGCTGATAATTTGAGTTATTTCTGTCATTCATAATAGCAGCTATATGTGGTCAAAGGCTTCCTACAGGCCAGGTCCTGTGCTTAACACTTCTTAGAGTCCTATTCGGAGAAGGCAATGGCAACCCACTCCAGTACTCTTGCCTGGAAAATCCCATGGGCGGAGGAGCCTGGTAGGCTGCAGTCCGTGGGGTCGCTAAGAGTCGGACGCAACTGAGCGACTTCACTTTCACTTTTCACTTGCATGCATTGGAGAAGGAAATGGCAACCTACTCCAGTGTTCTTGCCTGGAGAATCCCAGGGACGGGAGAGCCTGGTGGGCTGCTGTCTATGGGGTTGCACAGAGTCGGACACAACTGAAGCAACTTAGCAGCAGCAGCAGCAGCAGAGTCCTGTTGGCACTGCCATTTTATGAATGGGCAAACTCAGGCTCAGAGAGGCATAGTCACTTGCCCAAAGTCACACAGCTGGAATTTGAATACTGACTGCTTCCAGGCACCCACCTGCCAATGCAGATGATATAAGAGATGTGGGTTTGATCCCTGGGTTGGGAAGATTCCCCTGGAGAAGGAAATGGCAGCCCACTCCAGTATTCTTGCCTAGAGAATCCTATGGACAGAGGAGCCTGGAGAGGGCTACAGTCCATAGAGTCACAAAGATTCAGACACGACTGAAGTGACTTAGCATGCACACACCAGGCACCAAGCAGACTGGGTAGGCAATGGTCCAGGGGCCGGCTTTCCCACACTTGAGGAGGGGCAGGGACCGTGGGAGAGGCCAAAGGTCTGGAGAGATCCAGGATCTGGAGGGGGCATCCCCTTTCCGCCACCATAGCCCTTACCTGATAGAAGTTTGATAAGGCCTTCATGCGTCAGAGTCCCGGAGCTGACGTGCTCCGCTCCCAGAGGGGCCCAGGGGTCAGGCTGGGTGAACAGGAGGGGGCGTGGCTCCCAGCCCTTTTCTAGTGGATTCCAGCCTGTCTGTCCTACATCTGCTGTTGGGGAAACCAAGGGATGGGAGCCTGCCTAAAAGAGGCTCAGGGATAGAGGACGTGAAGAGAGACACGAGACGGAGGGGGTGACACCCAGCCATGGGCATCCGGAGGGTAAAACTGAGGCTCCCAGTGTTACTCAGCCCAGTGGGTTTGGAATAGATCCAGATGGGAAAACTGAGGTCTGGGGCATTATGCTGAAGGGAGGCCAGAGAGGAATGTGGAGGCACAGGTTGGCGACTAGACTGAGATGTTCAGGGATGGAGAGCAGATGGGGAAATGAAGGCACACTCGGCAGAGGGAGCTGAGGGAAAGCAACCAAAGAGGAAACTGCGGCCCGAGGAGGGTTCAGCCAGCAGATGAGGTTGGAGCAGCTCCTGGTGCCATGTCCCTCTTTCCCGGAATCCCCGAGGCATTTGTGGATCAGTGACAGACTGAACCGAGACAGGATGGAAGAGAGAGGGCGGGGGCTGGAGTACTGGGGAAGGGGGCCATGTGGGAAAGGGATCTTGAGTTGGAGTGCGGGTGGCATTGGTTGGGAACATGTATGCTGAGCCCCACAGACCCGAGTTCAAATCCCGACTCTGCCAGGCTGTGGAGGGAGGGGGACGGAGGCACAGCTCCTCCCCCAAGGGTCTCAGTGTTCAGAAGTGGCAGGGAGCTGTGGAGACAGACACAAAGCACAGAGAAACAAGGGAGCAAGATGACTTCACGTGCTCAGAGGGATCAGAGGGCAGTTTTACACTGTCCACTGTTGGAGGACGGTGGTCATCAAGGACCACCTCTCTGAGGCAGTGACTTTGGGGCTGAGGTTTGAATGAAAAGATGGAGTCATTCAAGAACAGAGTAGGTGTCTTAGAATGGTGGAACAGCAAGTGCAAAAGCCCTTAGGCTAGACTGAGCTTGGTGGAAGACAAGGGAAGCCTGTGTGATGGGATGCAGGCAGGGGTGGGGGAAGTCATGAGGAACCCTGGTCAGCTTGGGATGGGCAAGTAACTCTTATTATTAATTGGGGGATGGCTTTGGTTGGTCACTGACTCTTTGCTATTCACAGGGTTGCAGCCCATCTTGAGATGAACTAACATCTCTTATAATGAAGAGGGGATGGAACTGGCTTTGGTTGGCTAATGGCTCATGGCTACTCGAGGGGTTGCAGCCCATCTTGGGATGGACTAGTAACCCTTATTATGAAGAGGGGATGGAACTGGCTTTGGTTGCCCCAGTGGCTCATGGCTACTCAAGGGGTTGCAGCCCATCTTGAGATGGACTAGTAACTCTTGTAATGAAGGAGGAATGGAACTGGCTTTGTTTGTCTAATAGCTCATGGCTACTTGAGGGGTTGCAGCCCATCTTGGGATGGACTAGTAACCCTTATTATGAAGAGGGGATGGAACTGGCTTTGGTTGTCCCAGTGGCTCATGGCTACTCAAGGGGTTGCAACCCATCTTGAGATGGACTAGTAACTCTTGTAATGAAGGAGGAATGAAACTGGCTTTGTTTGGCTAATAGCTCATGGCTACTCGAGGGGTTGCAGCCCATCTTGGGATGGACTAGTAACCCTTATTATGAAGGGGGGACAGAACTGGCTTTGGTTGGTCAATGTCTCGTGGCTGCTTGAGGGGGTGCAGCCTATGTCTCCTACTGGCTGAGTTTTGAGGTCTGGCTGCCCTGGTCTGTGCTTGCAGTGAGAGCATCCACTGAGGTCCATCCCCACTGAAGGCTGAGCTATGCAGCGTCCCCTCCCAGGGAAATTCCCAATGGGGGGGCAGCACATACCCTGAGGGTGGGGTTCAGGTGTCTGTGGGAAGAGCTCTGGGGTCAGCTGTGATGCATCACACCATGCGTTAGCTTCTTTAGCTCCTTCACCTGCCCTAAGAGGTGTGTGGAAATATTATACCCAACTTACAGAGCAGAGAAACTGAGGCTCACAGAGGGGCGAGGACTTGCTGGGGTTCCACAGTGAGCAAGCTTGAGGCCAGGGATGACTCACCAGATGAGCACAGGCTCTGGACCAGCGCTTTGGGCTTCCTGGGCCCAGGACTCCACATGTTCTGGTTTCAGGTCTCAGTGTTCTGTTTCTCTGGGTGGAAGCCCTGGGCCCATTCAAGGAGGTCAGGCACGCAGTGGGTGGCTGCTGGGCAGCCATGACATGGTCTGCTGGTCCCCAGAGGTCCTGCCTCTACTGGACTTGCTGTGTGACCCTGGACAAATCCCCTCTCCTCTCTGGGCTGTAGTTGCCCCCCATCTATAAAACGAAGGTGGACTGGGATCCCCACTCCGGTCTACCCTCTCAAGCCTGCTCCCCAAACCTTCTCCTTCTGCAGGTCGGGGAGCAGTGACCCCTACTGCATTGTGAAAGTGGATGACGAAGTTGTGGCCAGGTGAGGCGGGGAGAAGCCAGGCACGGGGCGAAGGAGACGGGGGAGTCCAGGTGTAAGGATCCACGTTGAAAAGAGAGCCTTGGGGGGCACGCTTACCCCACGGATGGACTCACTGGCCTGTTGGTGGGTGTTCTGTGCCCCAGCCACAGGCCTGGATGGTGGGGCCTGCTGGCTCCTCTGTCCATCTAGTCCCACCAACTGGCCGCCACCTTCCCCCTTGCCCTGACGATGTCCCTGCCCGCATCCTGGGGCTGACTCAGCGGCTGCCAGCTTGCACCTTCCTGGGGGCGGGCATCTCACGCTTGGCTGGGCTGGCTAGTTCTGGGCCTGCTGGGTGCTGCGGGCACTGGTGTGTGTGTGCATGTGTGCCCAGTTGGACCCGCATGTGAGTGTGTATGGTATGTGGGGAAGTGTTGGAGGGCTGGTGTGAATGCCCGTGACCACCGGTGTGTGTCCCTGTGGGTGTGCAGACTCAGAGGCTCACATTGTGTACCAGCGTGTGGGGTGTGTATGCGTGTGTGCACACGTGGGCTGCCATGTACATGCATGTGTGCACCGATGCCTGCTTATATTTGGGTACACAGACACCACTGTGAACACGTGAGGATGTGAAGATGTCTGGTTGCGTGAGCCAGTCTCGGCTGGGCTGGGCTTGGTTGCCGCCCCCGCAGGCCGAGGGACAGCTCTCACCCCCGCAGGCCTGAGGGGCGTGGGTGGGCGGGCAGCTGAAGCCTCGGTTCCTATGGAGACGGAGGATTCAGGATCCTCCTGGCGCCAGTTCTGGTCCAGATGGGCTGGGAGCTGGGGGCAGGGAGCCCATGTGGGGGAGGGTCAACCTGCAGCACCCCAGCCGATCTGTGTGTTTATCCCCCATCACTCTCTCTGTGTTTACCCTGCCCCCTTACCACACTCTGTGACACCACCCCCAAGCCCACAGACTGATTTTCTGTGTGACCCCAGGCTGCTGTCTCCCCGTCTCTGGGTTCTGAGGACCCTCCAAGTTCAGGGGCTGGGGAGCCTGGGGGGACTTCCAATTGGAGAGAGGGTTGGGTAGGACGGAAGCGTTTGGAAAGAAGGGTCGGTCTGATGGAGTGGCCCTGGTCTGTGTGTGTGCGTGTCCATGTTCACACTCTACTGGGGAAGAGTGTGGCAGAAGCTAGGTGGGGCTTGAGTTCCCAGCCAGAGATTGAGGCCAGGTTGTGATGGTGAGAGCACCAGATGCTCATCTACTAGACCACTGGTCAGTGACAAGGGCCCTGGCCCTTGGGCTTTGCAGAAAAGAATTCCCACAAAGATGGAAAGTCGTGAAGCAAGTCAAGTATTAAGAGGGCAGAGCGTACAGTGTGTGTGGTGGATAGGCATAAGGGCAGGCTCAGAGGGCGAGTCCCTGAGTTGTGCCCTTGTGATAGTTTGAATTACTTTTATGGGCATTTCTTCAGGTTTTCTGTGACCAGTCATTTTGATTTACCTGGCTCACAGTGCGCATTTAGCGTATCTCAGGATCCTTCCATGCGTGGACGCATCTCTTAGCCAGGATGGACTCTACTGAAGAGGCCTGTGGGTAGCCCAGCCTTAGTTAACATCACTCCCCTTTGACCTCCAAGGAGCGTTCCTGCGCATGAGCGGTCAGAGAGGTCTCCTGACTTCCAGAATGAGGAGTATGTGGTCTGGGCAGGGCCCGGACTTTCCCTTAATAGTCCTGCTATTGTCTTGGAGTTTTGGTCCATAGGGAATGAGTCTCCAATCGCTTTACCCTGAAGGGGGCCCATCTGCCTTCTGCCTCAGAAGGAAGAAGGCAGAGGCAGGTGTGTTGGCCAAATTTTGCAGCTGTCAACTTGAGTGTGTGTTGACTGGGCAAAGTGAGTTCTCTTTTCGCTGTTGGGTAAAGGGCAGTGCATCTGCAGAGGTGTTGGGGTGAAGAGGTGTGTATCTGTTTCTGGGTCTGTCTTGGTCCCTGACCCTTCTGGGCTTCCCTCTTGCTGATTAAGTGCTCCGGCCCCTGCTGACTTCATGGTCCCCTGGCCCCTCACACTTTCCTGCCTCCCAGCCACCATCTTCTTGTTCCTCAAATTCCTGCCTCAGTGCCTTGGCACATGCTCTTCCAGCCATCTGGACTGTCTTTATCCTCTCTCTGCTTTGCCTGACTGGCTCCTAGGGAAAGCCTTTCCTGACCCCTCCCATCCTCAGCCCAGTGGGCACCGCTGGCCTAACCAATCACAGGACTTCTCTCACTGTGTCATAGGGCTCAGGAGGGAGCCCCTTTCTGTTGGGGGAGTTCTGTGGGGGTGGCTCCTTGGCACGTCTTCCTCTAATTTCCCATAGCCCCAAGACTTGGCACATAGTCAGAGTGAGTGTTTATGGAGTGAATGAATGGATGAATCGAATTGTGGGTCTTGTCTGTTAGTGAGGGTTTTGTGATCCTCTGTGTGTATCTCTGCCGGGTATCACTCTGTGTATGTGAATGTGTGTCTGTGTGTGTCTCCATGTTCTGGGCATTTTTTTGTCTGTGTTATCCGTGTGAATGTCTTCTCTGTGTGGGTCTGCCCTTGTCTGTATGTAGAAACACATAGTTGTATGTTTCTAGAGATTTTTGAAGATGCATATTGGTATCTGTATGTGTGTGCATGTGTCTCTTTGTGTCTCTGGTTTCCTTGGTGTACCTGTGAATGTGTGTGTGTATGTGTGTGTCAAGGTCTCTGGGTGTGTGTTATGGTTTGTGTGTGTACTCATGTGTATCTTATATCTGGGTTCTTGGGTCTATGTGAGTGTGTATGTGTAGCTGTATTTGTGTTTGAGTAGCTCTGGGTGTATGTGTGTGTGTGTGTGTCCCCAGGTATCTGCTGCCTGTGTGGCCCAAAGGCCCCTGTGCCCCCTTTTGCAGGACAGCAACCATCTGGCGGAGCCTGAGCCCCTTCTGGGGGGAGGAGTACACCGTGAACTTGCCCCTGGATTTCCACCATCTGTCCTTCTACGTGCTGGACGAGGACACAGTGGGGTGTGTGTGCTGGGGACCCAAACCTGGGCATCTGAGGGAAGGCGGGACACCCCAAAGCACAGTGCCTGTCCACGCAGCCGTTGACATCTGCGCCCACCTCCCCACGGGCGGGGCAGGGGTCCCTGACTTGGACCCTCACATGCCTGCCTTTCTGCAGGCAAGATGACATCATAGGCAAGATCTCGCTGAGCAGGGAGGCCATTACAGCGGACCCCCGAGGTGGGTGAGGGTGCCAGGCAGAGGGAGGGGGGGGTGGCGCTTGCTGGGGCATAGCAAGCAGCATGGGCAACACAGAGCCTTCGGGGGAAATTATTTTGGTTGTTGCTTCTGTTTTGAATTTTATTATTTTTTAATTTGTATTATTTATTTTTTTGCATGTGCTGGCTCTTCGTTGCTGCATGGGCTTTGCTCTCGTTGCCGCGAGCGGGGGCTACTCTCTAGTTGCCGTGCACAGGCTTCTCATTGCAGTGGCTTCTCTTGTGGTGGGGCAGGGGCTTCAGGAGTTGTGGCTCCTGGGCTCTGGGGTGCAGGGTTAGTAGTTGTGGCTCATGGACTTAGTTGCTCCATGGCACATGGGATCCTCCCGGATCAGGGATCAAACCCGTATTTACTGCATTGGCAGGCGGATTTTTTTTTTTTTACCACTGAGCCACCAGGGAAGCCTGGATTTTAATTTAATTCATTTATTGAGCAGTTAACTTATTTCTGTTCAATATTCGAAAGATACAGTTAGCGGTGGGACTGTCGCTCCTGTCCCAGCTTCTCCGTTCTCATCCCCCATGTTGTCAGTTTCTTGTATGTCCTTCTAGGGACATTTTAAACCTACACAAGCAAGGGACTTCCCTGGTGGTCCAGTGGCTAAGACTTCACACTCCCACGCAGGGGCCCCGGGTTTGATCCCTGCTCAGGGAGCTAGATTCCATGTGCCGCAACTAAGACTTTTCGTGCTGTAACTAAAGGTCCCGCATGCCGCAACTAAGATCCAGCACAGACAGATAAATAAAATAAATATTTTTTAAAAACATATGCAAGCAAGTAGCAACAGTAATAGCAGCAAACATTTATGTAGTACTTACTGTGTGCTGGTCACGTTCTAAGTGCTTTCAGTCGGTTCAGTTCAGTTGCTCAGTCATGTCCGACTCTTTGCGACCCCATGAATCGCAGCACGCCAGGCCTCCCTGTCCATCACCATCTCCCGGAGTTCACCCAGACTCACGTCCATCGAGTCAGTGATGCCATCCAGCCATCTCATCCTCTGTCGTCCCCTTCTCCTCCTGCCCCCAATCCCTCCCAGCATCAGAGTCTTTTCCAATGAGTCAACTCTTCGCATGAGGTGGCCAAAGTATTGGAGTTTCAGCTTTAGCATCAGTCCTTCCAAAGAACACCCAGGACTGATCTCCTTTAGAATGGACTGGTTGGATCTCTTTGCAGTCCAAGGGACTCTCAAGAGTCTTCTCCAACACCACAGTTCAAAAGCATCAATTCTTTGGCACTCAGCCTTCTTCACAGTCCAACTCTCGCATCCATACATAATCACTGGAAAAACCATAGCCTTGACTAAATGGATCTTTGTTGGCAAAGTAATGTCTCTGCTTTTCAATATGCTATCTAGGTTGGTCATAACTTTTCTTCCAAGGAGTAAGCGTCTTTTAATTTCATGGCTGCAGTCACCATCTGCAGTAGTTTTGGAGCCCAAAAAGATAAAGTCTGACACTGTTTCCACTGTTTCCCCATCTGTTTCCCATGAAGTGCTTTACACATATCAATTCACTTAATTATTCTAATAACCGTAAGAGATGAGCACTCTTGTTATGCCCATTCTTTGTGCGCATGCTCAGTTGCTTCAGTCATCTCCAATTGTTTGCGACCCCATGGACTGTAGCCCGTCAGGCTCCTCTGTCTGTGGGATTTCCCAGGCAAGAATACTGGAGTGGGTTGCCATGCCCTCCTCCGGGGGATCTTCCCGACTCAGGGATCGAACCCACATCTCTTATGTCTCCTGCATAAGCAGGCAGGTTCTTTACCACCAGTGCTACCTGGGAAGCCCTATGCCCACTCTTTAGGTGAACAAACTGAGGCACGGGGGTTAAATAACTTGTCCAAGATCACAAAATGACTAAGTGGGACAGCTGGGATTTGAACCAAGTTGTCTAGTTCCAAAGTCTGTGCTCTTTCTACTATATGTGTTTTGTTCTCTGCTTATAGAAACAGGGCTTCCCTGGTGGCTCAGACGGTAAAGCGTCTGCCTACAATGCTGGAGACCCGGGTTCAATCCCTGGGATGGGAAGATCTCCTGGAGAAGGAAATGGCAATCCACTCCAGTATTCTTGCCTGGAAAATCCCGTGGACGGAAAGGCCTGGTAGGCTATAGTCTGTGGATTTGCAAAGAGTCGAACACGACTGAGCTACTTCACTTTTTTAGTTTTTATAGTAATAGGACTCCATTAAACGCACTGTTCTATATCCTGTCTTTTCACTTCGCCGTGTATCTTGGAGATCTTTCCATACTAATGTCTCAAGAGCTTCTGCATTCTTTGCTTTTAGTATGACTTCATGGCACTCTGTTTTGTGGATGTACCATCACTTATTTGGCCAAGTGCCTTCTTGATGTGCACTTGGGTTACTGACAATGTTTTCCTGGTTCGAACAATGCTGCAATGAATAGCCTTGTACAAATGCAATTGCACACATCACACAAGTTTATATTAATGCAAGTTTATATTAATTGAAAAACAATTTTGGCTGTGCAGTGCTCTATGTTGGATCTTAGCTCCCCAACCAAGGATCAAACCCATGCTCCCTGCATTGGAAGCAAGGAGTCTTAACTACTGGATTGCCAGGGAAGTCCCCATGTATGCCAGTTATATCAATCAGCATAATGAATTTCTAGAGGTGGATTTGCTGGATCAAAGAGTATCCACATTAGCATGTTTTATTATAGTTATTATAGTTATTGATTATAGTTATTGTTAAGTTACTCTCCAGTTACTTAACAGTTAACAGATTAATCTACCCTATAACCTTGTCAACAAATGCCAAACTTTTGGATCTTGAATCTGATAGGTTAAAAAATTGGCTCGTTGTGTGCGCTGTTTTGCATTTCGGTATAAGTAAGTTTGAAGACCTTTTTATATACTCAAGAGTCTCTTTATTTCCTCTTTTTTGTGTCTATTGTCTATTCACATTGTATGTGTATTTTTCACCCCCTGGGTTGTTTGCCTTTTCTTCCTTTTTTTGTGGGAGATCTGTATATATGAGGAAAATAAACTTTGTCACATTAGCTGCAATTTTTTTTTCTCCTTGTGGCTTATATTTTGACTTTGCTTATCATTTTTTCCAGTAGAAAATTTGCTTCTTTTTCTGTAATCAAAATTTGTGTGTGTGGGGGTGCACTTTTATGTAATGCCTAGAAAGTCCTTCTTAGTCCTGATATTAGGACAGATTGTTTTATATGATTCTTTTTAGCAACAATTTGTTCCCATTTTATTTTAACAGTCAAGTCTTTGATCTATTTGGAACTTACCCAGATACAAGGCATCCAATAGGGATTGAACTTTACTGCTTTGGTCTAGATGATTCTTAGTTATCTTGACACCATTTATTAATAATATAATAATCTACTTTTGCATCAGTGAGCATTAGTTGACAGCACACTATGTGCCAATCATTATAATCATCACTTCTGTTTAGTGAAGGCTTATTATGTGCCAGGCACAATGCTAAGCACTTTACATTTAGTCCACACAATACCAAGTGAAGTGAGGTGAGATGGAACTTCACGTTTCTAACTTGGTTATTGCAACAGATACCTAATCAAGTTAGAAAAAGCTGATGGCATCCTGGACTTGGGAATAACAAAAGAGATAGAGAGGTAAAGTAGAACTTATACTTCCGGCAGCATGGGAGACTAGATCCACAGAATGGCTCTCTGGCCACATAACAGTGAGATCCTGAATTAGATGCAATTCCTAACACATTGTTGGAAGGATGTGAAGAGGATTCAGTATTCCTCCATTTGCATGCAAGCATGTGTATTAAGTCTCTTCAGTCGTGTCTGACTCTTTGCGACCCCATGGACTGTAGCCCACCAGGCTTCTCTGTCATGGAGGAGCCATCCCACATCATGGGATTCTCCAGGAAAGAATATTGGAGCAGGTTGCCATGCCCTCTTCTATTCCTCCTTCTACTCCCGGTGAATCATGAGCTAAAACCTAACATGGAGTGGTGAGCAAGAGGCAAGGCAGTAAGGAAGGATTTCCCTGAAAGTTAACGTCAATATCAGATTCACAGTCAACAGGCTAAATCTTAGGCCAGGGGCAAGGTGGCTATTACTGAACCTGAGAATTCCCCTTCAGAGTTCCTAAGCAACTGCTACTCCTCTCCAGGGATAAGCATCCTCATGTTAAATTTCCCACAGAGTGAGCTCAAACAAGTGTGACTTCACAATCGAAGATCATCACACACACACAAGGAAGTGAGCCACCAAGAGCAAGAGTCAGCAGAAATAATGACCATCAGATTTAGACCCATAAAGACTTTAGACTTTGTATTTATGATATATAAGAATTTAAAAATTCAATAAATAAAATTTAATCACCTGGAAGGGCCAGCAATAACCATGATAAATTAAAGCAATGCATTAAAAAAAAAATAGACTGACTTGGAAGAGAACCAGATCAAATGCTTAGAGATAAAAGGTACAATTGTTGACCTTAAAAACCAAGTGGATGAGTGGCACATCATTCTTTCAGAGCTGAAGTCAGAGTTAGTGAACTGGGAGAGAGATCTAAATAAGTTATTTAAACTTCAGCTCAGAGAAATGAGAAGCATATAAGAGAAGTTCAAGACATGGAAAATAACTGAGAAAGTCTCTAACATCCATTTAATTGGAGTCCTAGAAGCAGAATATAGAAAAATCTGGGGAGAGGAAATGATTCTAAAAAATTGATGACCTGGAATTTTCCAGAACGCAAGAGCATGATTTCATAAGTAGAAGGAGCACAGCCTTTACTAAGCAGGGTTTTTGTTTTTTTTTTTTAATATCCTTACCTAGATATACTGTGGGGAGACTGCAAAAAACATCAAAGACTTAGTCCTTAAACTTGGAAAAGATAGACCATTCATGCAAGATCAATTATTAGGCTGAAATGACTTCCCAGTAACTACAACTGAAGCTGGAAGTCAGTGGAACAGTATCTTTAAAATTTTTTTATTAATTTAATTTAATTTTAATTTAAAAAATTTTTTGGCTATATCCACTTGCCGTGTGGGATCTTAGTTCCCTGACCAGGGATGGAACCCATGCCCCACACCTGCATTGGGAGTGCAGAATCTTGACCACTGGACTTCCAGGGAAGTCCCTGGAACAGTATCTTTAATGTGTTGAGAGAAATGAGAGACAGAGAGAGAGCGAGAGAAAGAAGGAGAGGTTAAGATTGAGAAGACCAAGACTGACTTGACTGATTCAGGCCGAGAGCCTATAAGAAGGCTCAGAGATAGGAATGCCAAGTGTTGTTTTTTTTTTTTTCCTGAGGGGAGAGTAAATGATGGACGGATGAAGAGTGTGATAGTACATGGTTAGGGGCACTGGCCCTAGAACTATACTGCCTGCATTTGAATCCTAGTTCTACAGTTTACTAGCTCCCTCCTTGCTGTGCCTCTTTTTCCTCATCTGCAAGTGGGGATAATTACAGTAACTATAGCAGAAGGCTACCGAGAGGTCCATGACTCGATATCTTTTTAACGTTAATTGAATTTTAAAAGATAATGCAATGCCTAGACGGTGATAGGTGCTTAATGAATGCTGGTGCCTGTGCCCTCCAGGAATCGACAGCTGGATCAACCTGAGCCGCGTGGACCCGGACTCGGAGGTGCAGGGTGAGATCTGCCTGTCCGTGCAGACGCTGGAGGACGTGCGGGGCCGTTGTCTTCACTGTCACGTGCTCCAGGCTAGGTATGGTCATGATGGGGGTGAGGGTGGGGTGGGGGGTGGTCTGAGAATGAGCAGGAATCCACTGGATTCCTCCCAGCTGCCTTGAGACCACCTCACTCCTGAGATATGTCTTGGCTCAAAACCGACATCCTTTGTAAGGCAAACAGTCCGAGATCACCAGGTGGCAAGTTTCTTGGGTTAAAGCTTGAGCAAAATCTTTGTTGGGTCCCCAGTGACCAGCAACCAAAGGCCAGATACTCAGAATGACCAGGCAGATGGGTGTGGACATGTATTAATCAAATCATAAGTGATAGACACCCAATTTATACTGGCTTAAGCAGATTGACTCATGTGAATGACATGCAGCTTCAGGCATGGCTGGATCCAGGTGCTCCAACAGAGACATCAGGAATCTGTAGACATAGATTCCTTGGGTGTCTTTTGTATTAACTTTATTCTCAGACAGTTTCTCCCCAGGTAGGGGCAAAGCTGACCCTAACAGCCCCAGACTGGCATCCTACCAATTTGGCAGCTCCAATGGAAAAAACTATCTTCCACCATTTCCAACCAGTATCCTAGGACTAATTCTTATTGACCCAGTTTGGAGTACCTGCCTATCATTGAACCAATTACACTGACTCTGATTGGTCAGACCTGAGTAGCAAGTCCCTTCCTGGCAGAGAGGGAGGAATCAACCCACTCAAGTCATGTGGGCTGGGAGAAAGGGAGGGGCAGGTCCTGTCCCAAGGAAACATCAGAAAAAAGATGGATACAACTCCTGGGATACCCATCTTCCCTCTTGTCTGTTTATCACTCCCCTCTTTCTCAGCTGCCCCATCACTCTATTTCCTTGACTATTTCCACTCCTTTCACGCTCCCATGTCTTATTTTGTTTTTTTGCCATGTTTTTCCCCACACCTTACTCCCTTTATTCTTACCTTTAGGCCAGTCCTCACCCAAGTTGGACTAGGTCTCTATTTCTAGTTTGCTCTGTGACCTTAAAGTCCTTTCTTGCCCTCTCTGTGCCTCTCCCACCATTTCCAGATTCTATCCTCAGCTGGAGCTCCCTGGAGATTGAATGGAGTAGCAGGCAGGCATAGGACAGGCAAAAGGACTTTTTAGGGGTAGGGACTCCTCACTTACTCTGTGCCCATGGCCTCCTCCCCAACTACAAAGCTATGCAGGATCCTTGCAAGTAGGAGAGGGACCGATTGCTGTCGCTTAGCAACTAGGCTGGCTCCTAGGAAACCAAAGAAGGCTTTGGATGCCAAGCAGGGTGGGAGAGAAACAGCAGGAGGAAACAAGCAGCCCCTGGGTGTGTGGGGGAGAGGGTCCCTGGATTTGGGGGACCTTGAAAAGGAGGGGTGGGAGAGGCTGAAACTTGGGTTGTCATGGCAACCAGAGGCAGGGGGTCCCTTCCTCATGCCTTTTCTTGGTCCTAGTGTGGGTAGGAGTGTTTGTTGAGTGAATGAGTGAGCTAAGCACTCTCCACATGTCATCTCATCCCTTGGCCCTGTAAGGTCAGTCTGTTATTACTCTGATTTTTCAGATGAGGAAATTGAGGCTCAGGGAGGGACAGTGACTTCTCCTAGTGTCACACAGCCAGTGAATGGGAGAATCCAGGCTATGAACCCTGGCATCTGGTCTCCCATCCATGGGCTCCAGGGAAACAAAGGCTCCCTTTCCTTTCCTCACTGCACCTTTACCTGCTGCTTTGTGATGTTCAACTTGACCTTTCTGTGCTTCAGTTTCCTTACCTAGAAAATGTGGGCATAGTAATGTGTCCTCGCAGGGTAGCGTTAATCAAAAGGAAGATACCAGGTTTGGACGGACCTGGTGAAGGATGCTCTTTGCTAGATCCCTACAATGTACTATTTTTTTGTCTTGGAAATCAGCAGCATTTGAATTGTCTACCTTGAACCCTTTCCCCAAGGCTTGGGTCTTGGTCCTTAAGGGTCCTGTGACCCGTACTCCTTACCTCATCTGTCCTCAGGGACCTGGCCCCCCGAGACATCTCCGGCACGTCTGACCCATTTGCGCGTGTGTTTTGGGGCAGCCAGAGCTTGGAGACTTCGGTAAGTGGTGGAGCAGAGCTGGGAGACTGGGGCATTAAATGACCTTGGGAAAGCCACTTACCATTCTGAACCTCAGCCTTCCCATCTGTAAAATGGAGACAAGAATGGTCCCATTAGCTCTGTCTTCTCTCACTCCCTCCTCTCCCAGACCATCAAGAAGACTCGCTTCCCACACTGGGATGAGGTGCTGGAGCTGCGGGAGATGCCAGGTTCCCCATCCCCTCTGCGAGTGGAACTCTGGGACTGGGACATGGTTGGCAAGAATGACTTTTTGGGAATGGTGAGCACCCCCCAGACACCCTACATGGCTCACCACTGCCTCCAAGGGGGACTGGGGAGAAGGGCTGGGCATCCTGGAGCTCACTTGGAAGGGTAGATGTGACGTTTGCCTTATCAGGTACCTTGGCCAGGCCTGAGTGACAGAGTCCCATGATCCCATTGGTGCAGGAACCTACCTAAGGTCATAGAGTGGGCCCAGATTCTTATTCCGGGATGAGAGTACCCAGGTTGACTGTGTGCTTCACTGTGCTAAGTGCTTCTCCGGCATCACTTCATTTATATAACCTTGATGGCCACTGTTAAGAGGCTGGGACCATTGCTGTCTCTATTTTACAGATGGGAAGACTAAGGTTCGGAGAGGAGAAGTGGCTCTCCCAAGGTCATATGATTAAGAAATGGCAGAGTCAGTATTTGAGTTCAGGTCTCTCTGAATCCAGAATCTAACTCTTACTCCTGGATGCACTGGGCTCAAGGTCTTTCTCTTGGAACTTCAGTCTCCCTATCTGTAAAGTGGGTATGATTTTTCTTGCCTCTCAGGAGTTTTGAGTGGATGTATACTCAGCATTTTTGTTTTGACAGTTTTTTTGTTTTTTTTTGGCTGGGTCGCATGACCAGGGATTGAACCTGGGCCGCAGCAGTGAAAGCCGAGTCCTAACCACTAAGCCACCAGGGAAGTGCTGAAGCTGCCAGTTTTTAAAAGGAGGCAAGATTAGAGTAAATAAGAGGGAGACTTGGTCATGGACTTCCCTTGAAATGACCACATGCTTCACCAAAGTCATCAAGCTGTGTAAAATGGTGCCGCTGCTTTGGAAAAATCTGGCAGTTCCTCAGTAGTTAGAGTTACCACGTGACCCAGCACTTGCACTCCTGGGTGTGTGCCAAAGAGAAAGGGAAACATAGCCACACACGACTCTATGTTAATGTAAATAGCAGCATCATTCATAAATAGCCAAAAGTAGAAACAGCTCAGACGTCTATCAACAGATGGGTGAAGAAACAAAATACAGTATATTTACTCAGCGGAATATTATGTGGCCATAAAAAGCAATGACATCCTGACACATGGATCCTGTGACATTCATCCTGACACATTCATCCACACAACATGGATGAATTTTGAAAACACAATGCTAAGTGAAGGAAGCCTGTCCCAAACTCCCCACATATTCCATAATTTCATTTATCAGTTCAGTTCAGTTCAGTCGCTCAGTCGTGTCCGACTCTTCATGACCCCATGGACTGCAGCACACCAGGTCTTGCTGTCCATCACCAACTCCTGGAGCTTACTCAAACTCATGTCCATTGAGTCGGTGATGCCATCCAACTACCTCATCTCTGTCGTCCCCTTCTCTTCCTGCCCCCAATCCCTCCCAGCATCAGAGTCTTTTCCAATGAGTCAGCTCTTCCCATCAGGTGGCCAACATCAGCCCTTCCAATGAACGCTCAGGACTGATCTCCTTTAGGATGGACTGATTGGATCTCCTTGCAGTCCAAGGGACTCTCACAGTTCAAAAGCATCAATTCTTCAGCGCTCAGCTCTCTTCATAGTCCAACTCTCACATCCATACGTGACTACTGGAAAAACCATAGCCTTGACTAGACAGCCCTTTGTTGGCAAAGTAATGTCTCTGCTTTTTAATAACTTTCCTTCCAAGGAGTAAGCGTCTTTTAATTTCATGTCTGCAGTCACCATCTGCAGTGATTTTGGAACCCCAAAAAATAAAGTCAGTCACTGTTTCCCCATCTATTTCCCATGAAGTGATGGGACTGGATGCCTTGATCTTAGTTTTCTGAATGTTGAGTTTCAAGCTTCAAGCCAACTTTTTCACTCTCCTCTTCCACTTTCATCAAGAGGCTGTTTAGTTCTTCACTTTCTGCCAAAAGGGTGGTGTCATCTGCACGTCTGAGGTTATTGATATTTCTCCCTACAATCTTGATTCCAGCTTGTGCTTCATCCAGCCCAGCATTTCTCATGATGTACTCTGCATATAAGTTAAATACAAGAGAATCTATAAGGACAGAAAAATTAGTGGTTGCCAGGGACTGGAGGATGGGGAGTGTTTGCTAATGGATATAGGCTTTCTTTGGCCAGAGGAGCTGATAGAAAATGGTCTGAAATTAGTGGTGGTAGTTGCATAACCTGTGAATATACTAAAGCCACTGAATTACTTTAAATTGGTGAATTATATGGGATATAAATTATATCTGTATAAAGTTGTTATTTAAAAAGAGAGGGGGAGGGTGGGACTTGATCTTCTGGACTATCTTTAAGCCTTTTGATAGATGCAAGTTTGTCCCTCAATGGAGCTGAAAATACACTCACTCCAGACATGCTGTGTCTAGCCGCTGTGTGACCTTGGGCAAGTCACTCCACCTCTCTGAGCCTCAGTTTCCTCAATTGTAGATTAAGAGCTCCCTGGAGGCCTTTGGTACCCTGGCAGGAGCTAATAATCGGGGACTGGGGGATGGACTGTTGCCATCATTGTGTTGATAGAACATGGTGGAGGAGGAGGAGCTGACCCTAGGTGGGCTTTGCCACCCCTCCTTGGGTGGGCAGCCTAACTCTTCTTCCAGGGCCCAGCGGGGCAGAGCTCTGCTGAGGGCCTGTGTGTTGCCCCACAGGTGGAGTTCCCCCCACAGGTCCTGCAACACAACCCGCCCAATGGCTGGTTCCGCCTCCTGCCCTTTCCCAGAGCAGAGGAGGATTCTGGGTAAATGTGGGTACACTGGGAGGAGGCTGGGCTGGAACCATGTTGGGTTCCGTCTTCTGCTCGCAGGCCAGTCCTTATGGGTGCCCACGTCAACCCACACGCTGTCACCAGGTCCCTTCATTCATTTAACAGACGCTTGCTGAATGTCTCACCATGTACGTCTACATGTGTCCAAATGAGTTCACCTTATCCCCACCCACCTGCAAACACATCAGTTCAATCTGGTGTGTGTGCAGAATTTCTGGTCCCTCCACACCTGTCCACACACCTGTTCACACCATCTGTTCCTGTATACATGTGTATACTGTATAACTGCCTCATCTTTCTACCTTGGCTGGATCTGTTTACACTGCCTGCCTGTGTCCATTCCCGTTTATACCCGTCAATACCTGTTCACCCCTGTTTATACTGCCCACGCCTGTTCACACCTGCCCATACCTGTCTTGTCTGACAATTATCCATGCTCTTTACCGGCGCTCACACCTGCCTCTCTTGGCTCTCTGCCCCTGCCCATACATACTTACGTTCCTTTTCCTGTGTTCTGGCCCCGGCCAGCGGGAGCTTGGGTGCTCTGAGGCTGAAGGTGCGCCTGACCGAGGACTCTGTCCTGCCCTCACGGTACTACCAGCCACTTAGGGAGCTGCTCATGGAGTCGGTGCTGGGGCCAGCAGAGGTGTGTGCGTCACTGGGGGGGTGTGTGGGGAATCTGGATCATGGCCACACCCTGCTTTGGGGTCCCAGGGCCCCAGGCCACCTCTCCTGCCTCCTGTCCTTGTGCAGGAGGATGCCGCCAGCCCCTTGGCTGTCCTGGAGGAGTTGACCTCGGGTGACTGCCGCCAGGAGCTGGCCACCAAGCTGGTGAAGCTCTTTCTGGGCCAGGGCCTGACTGGGCCCTTTCTGGACTATCTCACCCGGCGCGAGGTGGCTCGGACCAGTGAGTTGCCTGCATGACCACCCCCAGGCATCACTCCCCAAGGATGGGTCTGCAGAGGGTCTCAGAGAGAGATTTGGGGAGCTCAGGGAGAAGAGGGGCTGCTGTGTCTTTGTGTGTTGGGGTGACAGGGCCTAGGAACCCCCAGCCAGCTGGGAGCATGGTCTTGGGTTCAGGACCTGGTTTTACTACTCATGTGCTGTGTGACCTTAGGCAGCTCAGTTAACCATTCTGGGCCTTTGTACCGTGAAAGGAGTTGATGTGGCAGATCTCCTCGATTCCTGAGGCTGAAAAGATCATGACCACTGCCCCCGCCCCCACCTTGGGTGGGTAGGGTGAGATGGATCCAGCCCCCTACATCCCAGCAAACGCTTCTCTCTGTCCTCTCAGCTGACCCCAACACCCTCTTCCGTTCTAACTCCCTGGCGTCCAAGTCAGTGGAGCAGTTTATGAAGGTGAGTAGGTGAAGGCCTGGGGGGCTGGTGGGCAGTCCGGCGGCTGCTTCCTCATGGGGACTCCCTTCCCAGTGCTTACTTGGAGCCCAGAGCTTGGCCGGCCTCAGGTGGCCCTGGGCAGCCGAGCTGGGGGGCTGCTGGCTGGCCTCACGCTGAGTTGCACCCCAACCCCAGCCCAGAGGCAGGTCTCCACCTCTCTCTGAACCTCTCCCTGCATGGTCCCCCCCGCCCCCAGCTCATGGGCACACCACGGCCTCACCCTCAGCCCCACCCTGTGTGGTGCCCCCTGCCCCCAGCTCGTGGGCATGCCCTATCTGCATGAGGTCCTAAGGCCAGTGATCAACCGCGTCTTCGAGGAGAGGAAGTACATGGAGCTGGATCCCTGCAAGATGGACCTGGGCCGCACCCGGTGAGCCACACCTGAGGGATGAACCTGCCACAGCCCCCTCGTCTGCCTGTCAGACCTGTCAGGCTGGGTCTGTGCCTTCTGCCACCCCACCCCTCCTTCCTGCTTGGGAACCCTTATGTTCTACAGTCTTACAGCCTCCCCTGAGAGCAGCCAACCCCTTAGACCGTGTGGTGCGGTGGTTCTAGGCGGGACTCTGAGACATGAGTGCCTGGGTTCAAACCTCAGATCTGCCATTACTGCTGGGCAGGTTATTTCAAGCCTCGTGAATATCTACCTGATGGACTGTCGGGAGAGTGAACTGAGTCATATACACGAAGCCCAGCACTAACCAGTACTCCAGAAGTACTATTATTTCTATTATGGTGGTAGTGGTGGCTGAGGCCCCTGGGGGAGGGTCTGTGGCAGAGGTTGGCTTGCTGCAGTGCTTGATGACATGGGTTAGGGAGCAGGGCAATGCCAGGGTTTGGGGGTCATTCCATTTCTCCTGGGCTCCTCTTTTCTTTCCAGGACTTTTTCCCTCCAGCTCACGCAGGTGGGCTTGTTCCTACCAAGCCATCAGAGCTGGCTGCTGGGCAGTCCACAGGGGACCATGGTGGAGGCAGGAAATGATCTTTCCTTCTCTTTGGGCCTTGCCCAGCAAGTGCTACCCACCCCTTCTGAACACCCAGGAGCAGGCATTAGGACCCCTTTTTACAGATGAGAAACAGCCTCAGAGAGGGGAGGTCACCTGCCTAAGGCTGCACAGCTGGGAAGTTGCCAAGTGGGGATTTGAACGCAGCCCCTGAGTAGAAGGGCAGAGTCCATCTGTGAAACCCCAAGGCCAGGGCTTTTCCCAGAATACCTGGCAAAGACAGTAGGACTCAGTGGGTGCCCGCAGGGAGCAGGGGCATCTGGGAACTGGCCAGGGCAGGGTGCAGACAGACTCTGAAACTGGCAATCCTGAGTTCTAATCTATGTTCTGCCACCTATTGGCAAGGGGACTTCTCTGAGCCTCAGTTTCCTCATCTGTTAAATGGGAACAATCAGGCTACTTAAAGTGACCTTGGTGGCTCAGAAGGTAAAGAACACACTTGCGATGCAGGAGACTTGGGTTCAATCCCTGTGTCAGGAAGATCCCCTGGAGAAGGAAATGGTTATCCACTCCAGTATTCTTGCCTGGAGAATTCCATGGACAGAGGAGCCTGGGGGGCTACAGTCCACGGGGTCACAAAAAGTTGGACACAGTTGAGTGACTGAGCACACCCCCCCCCCACACACACACGTGTATGTGCCAAGCAGTAGGCTGAGTGCTGAGTTTGTAGCAGGAAACAAATGGACACAAATCTGTCTTACTGGGGAAGACAAGTAATATTAATAAACAAAAGAAGACTCTTGCAGGTGATTAGTGAAATGGAGGGAAGTAAAGTGAGGGAGGGTCGTGGGAAGAGCCAGGGAGGTCACAGGGACAGCCTCACAGAGAAGGGGGTGTGGAATCTAAGGCTTGGAGGAGGTGAGGGAGGGAGTCCTGTGCAGGTCTGCTGGAAGATGTTCCAGGCAGGGGAAACAGAAAGTGCAAAGGTCCTGGGGCAGCAGTGCGTGTCTGGCAGGTCTGCACTGGAAATGTAGGGAACCCGGGTCCATGCTGGTGAGCAGTGGGACAGAGATGGCCTCTTTGAAGAGGTGACTTCCCACAGGGGGAATGGACCAGTAGGAGGGGAGGCCATGGAGAAGGGATGAGAAGGTGGGTGCTCTCTGAGCTTAGTAGGGGCTGGCTTCTGAGGCACAACCCTCCGCTTGCTTCTCCAGGAGAATCTCCTTCAAGGGTGCACCCTCCGAGGAACACGTGCGTGAGGCCAGCCTGGGGCTGCTGACGGGCTACCTGGGGCCTATCGTGGATGCCATTGTGGGCTCCGTGGGGCGCTGCCCATCCGCCATGCGCCTCGCCTTCAAGCAGCTGCGCCAGCGCGTGGAGGAGCGTTTTCCCCAGGCGGAGCATGAGGTGGGTCAGGCGGTCTCATTGGGTAGATGGGGACACTGAGGCTGGGGAGGGGCAGTGGCTTGTCCAGGGCCACAGGGAGAGGCAGGGGAGGAGTGGGACAGAACCTGGGCCACCCACCCTGAGGTGCTGTGTGTCTTGGCAGAATTGGGGACAGTGTTCTGGCAGGATCTGGGGCCCAGGGGTGATGATAGTGGTGATGATGAGGATGATAATAATAACAGCAGCTAACACTACATATATTGGGACTTCCCTGGTGGCTTAGTGGTAAAGAATCCACCTGCCAATGCAGGAGATGCAGGACACGCGGGTTTGATCCCTGGGTCGGGAAGATCCCCTGGAGAACATAGCAACCCGATCCAGTATTCTTGCCTGGAGAATCCCACAGATAGAGGAGCCTGGCGGGCTATAGTCCATGAGGTCTCAGAGTCAGATATGACTGAGCGACCAAACAACCACCACAACACTATATACTGCCCTGTCTAGGGGTCAGACTTTGTTTTACATATTTATTACCTCATCTAGTCTTCACATCCACCCTGTGAGGTGGATGCCAGTATTATCCCATTTTACAGAGGAGGAAACTGAGGCCCAGAGAGGTGAGGTGCTTTGGCTAAGAGTCGTGGACTCAAGGCTCAGCCTCCAGACTTGCAGAGGGAATCTCTCCCTCCCCCCATCCTCCTCCTCCTCAGACCTGAGCCGGGGCCTCCAACTGGGACCAGGCTGATTTACACTCCACACTGTGGGGCTCTTGCCTCGGCCGCTGGTGGAGGTGCTAAGTGGGACACATCCGCAGCTGGGGGCGGGGGAAGCGGGAGACCAGCTCCCCAGACAGCCTGGCCCTTGCGGGAGGAGCCCTGATCAGTGACACCCAAGTGTCCCCCAGGTCTCAGCCCCCATGGTGAGCGGTGGCCACGGGCAGGGAACAGAGACTTCCTCATGCCCACGAAGATGGAGGGGGCCAGAGAAACCCAAGCAGCCCCTCTCTCTGCCGCTCTGACACCTGGTTCCTCCTCAAGAAAGGAGGAAGTTAATGAGCTGACGTCAAAGGCTAAAGTTACCCAGGAACATGGCGGGCTGGGGTGGGGGGCAGCCTAGGGGCAGTTTGGGGTTCCAGATCTGTGGGACCTCCTCCCCCATCTCTGAGCAGCCCCAGGGACCCAGCTCCTGGCAAGGCTCAGTGTCAATGCAGAGGTGCCCTGGAAACTTGGCACATACCCAGAGAGGGTATTGTCTTATGTGTGAATACAACCCCTAAATAAACACAGCAACATATTCTCGGGGGCTATATATAGCTTGTGAATGTGATGGGTAGGTGAGGAGCCGTTTGGAGGGGGTCAGCGCCCAGGAGAGAGACACGCCTCTTCCCAAGTCCCCTCTGGAGCTAGGGGAACCAGCCTTATGCGCAGGTGGCCCAGGCCTGGGTCTCACACGAAGGGCCACCATGTTTTACAATTTGTGGAGGGCAGAGGCTGGGACTGGGGGTTGTGCAAGAAGCCAGCTGAACTGGGTTTGCTACCAAGCCTCAGTTTCTTCATCTGGAAAATGGGGATAGTAGTACTACCCCATGAGATTGCTTGAGGAATTGTGCAGGCTTGTGCAGGCTTAGTTTTTGACACCCAGTAGCTAGTGTTGAATGCAGGACAGTGTGATGAAGGGCAGAGTTCAAATTCTGCCTGGGTTCAAATTCCTGGCTCTGCCACTTATTGCTGTGTGACCTTGGGCAAGTGACCTTCCCTCTCTGGGTCTCAGTTGCTTCCTCTGCAAAATGGAGACACAGAACCTCCAAGGGTGAGTATTAAATAAGCAAATACATGGAGAAATATTTGGCCTGTTGCTATTCACGATCAGAAATCACAGATCTGGGTTTCAATCCTGCTTCCTCTACTCATCAGCTGCGTGACCTGGGGCAAGTCAGTTGACATCTCTGAGCTTCTGCTTCCTCAGCTGTGAAATGGGAATAATGATGATGCCTCTTTCACAGGGCTGTGCCCTTTGCACAGTGCTTGGCACAAAGCAGACTCTGAGGATGTTTGGCTAAGTCTGATGGTGCAGAATTGGTATTATTACTCCATTTTCCAGGTGGGGAAACTGAGGCCCAGAGAAGAAAAGCCTCCTTGACAGACCAGGATGGCCTCCTGAGCCATGTCCCCTTCTACTTCTTCTCCCTGTACCACCGATCCTTTGTCCTTGCTGTCCCAGTTTCCCCAACTGGGAAGTGGGTTTGGAGGACCCCTCTCATCTGCTGCTCCTCTCCGCAGGACGTGAAGTACCTGGCCATAAGCGGCTTTCTCTTCCTGCGATTCTTCGCACCTGCCATCCTCTCTCCAAAGCTGTTTGACCTCCGGGACCAGCACGCGGATCCCCAGACCAGCCGCTCACTGCTGCTGCTTGCCAAGGTGCAGGCAGTGGAGGGCTCCCCGCCAAATCCTGGGTGTTCTTAGCCAGGGAGGAGCATGGGAGGACCAAACTGGGAGGCCAGACCAATTGAAGACCCAAGTGAGGCTCAGAGAAATCTGTTTGACATGGCACCTTCAGCTTTTTAAAGATTAATTAGACTGCACCAGGCCTTAGATGTGCCATGTGGGATCTTTAGTTGCAACATGTAAACTCTTAGTTGTGACATGTGGGATCTAGTTCCCTGACCAGGGATTGAACCTGGGGCCCCCTGCACTTAAAAGCAAGGAGTCTTAGCCACTGGACCATGAGGGGGAATTCCCAGCTTTTCATCCAGAGTGTGAAGGCTTTCATTTTGCTCTCAATTCCCTCTTTGGAACAAAACCCCTCCCCTTCTGGGGGAAGGTGGGAAGCAGGCTAGCAGTCATTTACACTTTAGTATGAATCAGACCATCATTCACCAAGGGGCCACATTTGGAGGTTCTGATGGGCTCAGGTATGTATGATGAGATCAAGCAGTCCTGAATGAGGTTATTTGGGTTCTAGATGGGGGACAGAATAAAAGCACTGGGGATACACATCTGTGCACAGAGAGGGACAGATATCTTTTCAAGCAGGTGTTTATATCACTTTCTCCTTTCATTGGACACTGATTTGGGAGCCAGGACTCTGGGGCTGTTCTGGGTCCACAGAGGCCCTTCCGCGCTGGCAGTGACCTTGGCCCTGGCAGCGCCCCCTGCTTCTTTGCTCCAGGCTGTGCAGAGCATTGGAAATCTGGGCCAGCAGCTGGGCCAGGGCAAGGAGCTGTGGATGGCCCCCCTACACCCCTTCCTGCTGCAGAGTATTTCCAGGGTGAGAGACTTCCTGGACCAGCTGGTGGAGGTGGATGGGAAGGAGGGTGAGTTCCCATGGCCCTGCTACAGCCAACTTGTCACTCTACGGGACCCTCAGGACCTACCCGTCCACCACCCCTCCCCAACCCCAGCACTCACCGAGACTGTGCACCTGTGGGTCAGCTAGTCAGTCAACGAACGCTTCCTGGTATATACTGTGTTAGGGCCCAGGGATGAACAGATGCAGGCCCTCCAGACTATTTCAGCCCCTATGGAGATGTGAGAGGGGATCGTGGCATGGTACTTACTCCATCGATAGATATCTATTAAGTGCCTGCTATGTCCTAGACACCGGTCCAGGGTCTGGGGACACAGCAGTGGGTGGGTGAGACAGAAGAAGCTCCTGCTCATGTGGAAGTTTTATTCTAGTGGAGACAGCAGGCAGTAAACAAGATGAGTTAGCAAATCATATGGTGTGTTAGGAAGAGATAAGTGCTAAGGAGAAAAAATAAAGGAAGGAAGGGAATATTGGGCTGGGGGTGGCAGATCAGCCTTTTAGAGAGGGTGGCCAGGAATGGCCTCCCCAGGGTGATATTAGAGCAAAGACCTGAAAGAGAACAGAGAGGAAGCAGTGAGGATCCTGGGCAAGTGTTTCAGGCTGGGGACAGTGTGTGCAAAGGCCCTGGGGTGGACAGTGAGGGGGCGCCAGTGAAGAAGAATGAACGAGAGGGAGTGGAGGAGAGGTGAGGGGGCAGGTCGTGTGGGGCTGCTGGAAGGATTTAGGCTTTTACTTGGAGTAAGTGGAACCACAGGGTAGATTCATTTTATTAATATTTAAGTATTTATTTATTTGGCTGCGTCAGGTCTTAGTTGCGGCATGTGGGCTCAGTAGTTGTGCAGGCTTAGTTGTCCCGAAGCATGTGGGATCTTAGTTCGCTGACCAGGAATCGAACCTGTGTCCCCTGCATTGGCAGGTAGATTCTTAACCTCTGGACCCCCAGGGAACTCCCCATGGGATAGTTTTAAGCAGAGGAGTTAGGGATGAGTCTATATCATAATGTGGGGCCCAGGTCATGAAATACTTGGGTCCAAATCACCTAGGAGCACCCTGTGGAAATGTGGAGGCCTGGTTGTGACCTGGTGGGGTCCCTGTATGCTGGGGGTGGGGGGGCCTGTGTCTGGATCCCCTAAGGGTAGCTAGATCCAGGGCATAGTGACTAGCATCCAGTCACTCCCTGGACTGACTCCGTAAAGCGTGGCTCCTCCTGCTGGTGCCTGTACATCCCTCAAGTTGGAAAGGGATCACCAAGGCCAACTTTGGGGCCCCCACTCCCTGCCACCCCCATTCCCTTCCCCAGCCCTCAATCATACCATTCTCTTTGGAGAAAGTAGAGTCCATCTTATTCATCCTTCCGCCTCTCGGGGAGCCAAGAATCCCACTCCTCCATGAGACCCTCGGAAGGTGGAGCCTGGGTGGGAAGGGTTCCCAGTCCCCTCTTCCCATTTTCCAGAGGCTGGGGGCCCAGCCAGGGCCCTGGTCCCGCCCTCAATGACTGTCCGAGAAGGCTACCTACTCAAGCGCAAGGAGGAGCCTGCCGGCCTGGCCACACGCTTTGCCTTCAAGAAGCGCTACTTCCGGCTCAGCGGGGAGATGCTGTCCTACTCCAAGAGTCCTGAGTGGCAGGTGGGGCTCCAGCCCGAAGTGGAGGGACTTCCACGGTGGCCTCCCTCACAGTGCTGCCTCTTTGTACCCAGGGGGATACTGAGGCCCAGGAGGGGACAAGGACTTGCCCAAGGTCCCAAAGCAGCTTAGCAAACTCAAATTCCAAGGCCAGGCTCTGCTAATACCTGTGAGTCCAGGTGGGCACAGAACAGGTACAGGCAAACGCTTACACATACCATCAGATGATCTTCAGCATGTGCACCTGTGGTGGCTGGGACGTACCCACCCAGATGTGGACACTCCCAGGGCGTGGACAATGCTTAGCCCTCCTCAGCTGTTTCCATGCAGGTCTCTGCCCGCACACCATGCATGCTAAGTCACTTTGGTCATGTCTGATTCTTTTGTGAGCCTATGGACTGTAGCCTGCCAGGCTCTTCTGTCCATGGGATGCTCCAGGTGAGAATACTGGAGTGGGTTGCCATGCCCTCCTCCAAGGGATCTTCCTGACCCAGGGATCAAATCTGAGTCCCTCTTGTCTCTTGCATTGGCAGGCAGGTTCTTTACTACTAACCCCACCTGGGAACCCCAAAGGGGATGCTGTGGCTGCATGGGCTGGGAATTGAACCTGGGCCTCCCGTGTGGCAGGCGAGAATTCTACCACTGAACTACCCATGCACCCAAGTGCTATAGAGACTCACAGAAAATTGGATCTCACCCAAAGGTACATGCACTCATATCCAGGCTTTCGTTCACCCATCCATTCACCCATCAAGCACTTATCAAGTACCTACTATGTACCATGCAGTGTTCTAGGTGCTGGAGATACTGCAGTAAACAAAACACAAACTCCCTGCTCTCGTGGGGCTGCCATTCAAGTCTAGCTCAAACTGAGACACCCACGGGGATCTACCCATTTCTGTGTCTGCACACCCACAAATCATAACAGCTACCACTGGAGACGGTGTCCACACTTATTCTTTCTACTTTATCAGCAGAGTGTAGATTCTAGAGTTCAACTCCCTGTCCAGTTCTGGCTCCACCAGCTGAGTGGCCTCTGGAGGGTCCTTTATTCTCTTATGGCTCAGTTTTCTCATCTGTAAATTGGGAGGAATGATGGACCCAGCTTCAGAAATCTGTTGTCATGATGAAATAAGTCGGTGGGTGTAGAGTGCTTAGAACCACATCCCAAGTGCAGTAGCAGGGATTGCCATGGTGATGGTGATGATGATGGAAACTGATGCCCAGAGAAGTGATCACTGCGAGAGTGATTGCGGGACTCACAGGGCCGACAAGTGGACACGCACATAGCACAGATGCACCAGGCTGACTGTCCCCATGCCGGAACACACCGCCCGCTGCACACACCCACAGGAAAGCTGTCCCCAGGCCCGGTCTCCCTGGCCCCTGGCCCTAGCCTGCCCTGCAGCGAGAGTCCTCTCTCCCAGATGCGCTCGTCCATCCCCGTGTCGCACATCCGAGCCGTGGAGCGCGTGGACGAGGGCGCCTTCCAGCTGCCGCACGTGATGCAGGTGGTGACGCAGGACGGCGCGGGGGCGCCGCACACCACCTACCTCCAGTGCAAGGTGAGGCGCCGCCACCATGGGGGAGGAGCAGAGGGCGCCTCTGGGGTCCCAACCCATCTCTGACTGCCCCTCCATCTCCCCGCAGAACGTGAACGAGCTCAACCAATGGCTGTCGGCCCTGCGCAAGGCCAGCGCCCCCAACCCGGACAAGCTGGCCTCCTGCCACCCCGGTGCCTTCCGCAGCGGGCACTGGACCTGCTGCCTCCAGGCCGAGCGCTCAGGTGAGGGGGCAGGGCGGGCTCAGGCTCCGCCCTCCACACCTGTCAATCGCAGGGTGTCCCACCTCCGCCTGGGCTGCCCTGCAACCTTGAGCAAGTAACTTAACCTCTCTCTGCCTTAGTCTCCTGAAGTGTAAAATGGGCCGGATGATAATGTCCACCTTGTAGGGCTGCTGTGAGGATTAAATAAGTTGATATATGCAAAGCGATTAGAACGCTGCCTGTCACACAGATACTTTTTTTCAAGTGCCTACCAAATGCCAGGCTTGTTCTCAGGAAAATAAATGAATAACCAGACAATTGTAATACAGTGTTACAAATGCCAAGATGAGGCTTTTGAGATGCCAGTGAACCCTTCTGGCCCAGCCCCAGGGTAGGACAGCAAGAAGGGCTTCCTGGAGGAGGTGTGGCTCAAGTGTGACCTGTGAGAAGAGTAAGAGTTAAGTAGTGAAGTTGGAGAACGGGACAGAGGAAGAATGTTTCAGGCAGAGCAAAGACAGGCTGAAGGATCGAGAAAGGTCTGTGTGGCTGAGCCTAGAGTGTGGGAGGGGCATGGAGAGAAGGGAGGCTATTGCTCTGTTGGGTGAAGGCAGGGGCAGTGTAGCTGGAAGGAAGCAGTAGGTTTGAAGAGTGGTTTTAGAAGTCTAAGGGGCGGGGCTTGCCCATGGAGGCTCTGGAAGGGGAATGCGAAGCTACAGATGATGCCGCTGTGTCGCCCCCAGCTTCCGGTTGCAGCCGCACGCACTCGGCCGTCACCCTGGGGGACTGGAGTGACCCGCTGGATCCCGATGCTGAGACCCAGATGGTGTATCGGCAGCTGCTTCTGGGGCGGGACCGGCTCAGGTGGGTCCCACCCCATGATCACCGGTTCATTCTTCCCGTGTACCTCTGATGAGCTTCTGGGTGGGGACAGGCTCTAGGGGAGGACTGTTGCCATCCTCAGGTGGGCTCTGATACAGAACTAGATCTTGGGACCTTTTTTTTTTTTCACTTTGGCCATGCCACACGGCATGTAGGGTCTTAGTTCCCCCACCAGGGATTGAACCCTTGCCCCGGGACATTGGAAGCTCAGAGTCTTAACCACTGGGCTGCCAGGGAAGTCCCATGGATCTTGAGATCCTCTGATACCCAGGACTCCCGAGACACAAGTGGATGTGTGTTCCCACCCCCTCTTGGTTGATCTCAGGGTCACTGTAACTCAGTGATGGAGATTTGTTCCAGCTTACAGTGTGAGTCCTGAAGCTGGCCTGCCTGGGTTCAAATCCTGGACAGGCTGTGTGAAACTTGGGCGAGTTGCTTACCTTCTCTGTACCTCAGTTTTCTCAGTCTGGAAAATTAGGGTACCAACAGTCCTTACCTCATGGGGTTGTCCTGAGGACCGAAAGAACTCATACAGGTAAAGCACTTTGTAGGTGCCTGGACACATCGTTAGCTTTCTATATAATAAAAATATGAAATATAATACCCTTTCTAATAATAAAGGGTAACAATTATTATTATGCTGTGCAACCTTAGGCAAGTTGCTTTAGTTCTCTCTGTCTCAGTGGTCATCTGTGTAATGGAGCTCCTAGTAAGTATCCACCTGTGTTTTGTGCTAATTAAATGAGTTTATACATGGAAAGGGCTTGGAATAGCATCAGACACTCTATGTTTGCTGTGATGATGATGGCAATGGTGATGATTTAGTGGGAACCTGTAATGTTTCCTTCAACCAGCAGAATTTCTGGGTTCGAGAGCAGGATTGGGATTCAGGGACCAGCCTGGTTTTCTCCCTCTTAACTTTCAGGATGAAATTCCTTGAGGATTCCAACATGGATACAACTCTGGAGGCAGCCACAGAGCAGGGCTCCAGTGCCATGGAAGGTAAGGGGATAAGGAAATCCCTTTTCTTTCTCTTCTCTGGTACCTCCCACAACTTGCCAAGAACCTCCCACCCTGGTCTCTGAGCCCCTTCTCCCTCACCCCCACTCTCCTGTTTGCAATCCACCAGCAGGTCAGGGAGCTGCATGTGCCCGGCTCTGGCACATTTTAGGATTCTTGGGGCACCAGGCACATCCAGAGTCTGAGGAAGCCACTGAACCGGAATTAGAGCAGCCTGCTGTGGCCTGGCTGAAACACTATGGCCTCCTCTTCTCTCTCCCAGGGGCCTGTACTGATGCCCTGGCTCGGCAGAGGGAGGCAGCTGCCCGCCTGCTGAAGGTGCTCACAGACCTGGACCAAGCCCACGAGGAGTTCCAGCAGCAGGAACAGGGGAAGGTGGTTTCGGGCCCCCTGAGGCCCTAAGGAGATGCCAGAGTCAGCCTGGAAGGAGGAGGGAGGAGCCAGTGGGCCCTTCTCAACATCCCCTGGCCCAGGAATCCCCTCGTGGCTGCCCTGCACCTCACTGATGCTGTGACTTGCAGGCTCCTAGAGATATCCTAGTCCCATGTGTCCTAAGCCCGGAACCCAGGCATGGAAGTCCTTTGGCTGGGGACCAGCCTTGCACTGAATGAATCTCTCCCTCTGGGTTGAGGCAGGCTGGAGTGGATGGAATAAGGAATCTGACTTCCTTGGCTCACCTTGAGGTCTCTGCTTCACTGGACTGGCCTCTACCCACACTGACTAGGGCAGCCTGGCCCTGAGCCGCTAGATACAGCTGTACCTGAAGCCCTGACGCCCATGTGGCCTTGTTGCCCCAGACAGGCACTAAAATGGGCTCAACCCCTTCCTATTTTCATGTCTGCCAATCCCTGTAACCTCACTGATCCTCCTGAACCCTGTCCTTGGCCAAGAATCCTAACCACAAGCTTCTACAATCAGGGGCCCCCAGGAATAACTGAGGCTGAGAGCCCAGTGCCTGACCCAGACCCCTGAAGCCTGAGAGACCTCAGGCCAGGCTCTTTCCCTCTCTTTGAGCCTCAGTTTACCCTGTATAAAATAAGTGAGAGAGTTGATATGTGTGATTTTCAAAATGGGTTCCATGGCGATAGCATAGGAAACAGGGAGAGATTTCTCAGTTGTGGTTCACAGATACCCTGTGGGAGAAGTATCAACTGGATACCCTATTCTCAGAGTATCTGCTGGAAATGCAGCTTCCTGGATCAACTGAATCAGAATCTGAGGAGCATGAGGGCAGGCATCAGGGCTTTCAGGTGATGTGGATTGCACGTGAGATTTGAGGATCACGGGGCTGGGCGATTTTATATTGAGGTGAGCTTTTGTTTGAGAATGAATCGCAGAAGTTAAAATGTTGGGGAATACCCAACTGGCAGGATTGGAAGGGTCTCCAAATATTCATTTCCCGTTTTGTATTAACTAGAGGGTAGGACAGAAACTTGAAGAACCAGGAAAGATGCGGTGCTATCCCAAAGGTGCCCAGCAGGGGTCGCCTGGAGCTGCAGCATTCACTACAGCCTCCCAGCCTCCAGGGATGTGAGAGGTTGATAGGAGACTTGCTGCAGATCCTGGGACAGGTCCTTGTCTCTTCCTAGACAGAACCTGGTCCTCCTCCCTGAGGGCAAAGACTGGGATTCTGAGGTTCTAGAAAGCCATCACGGCGTCTCCCAGCTCCCCCTTGTTTCCTGGAGGTTCCCAGCCTGAGTTCCTCATTCCTAGTCATTGAACCCGGGAGCTGCGTGCATTGCCTTGCACCTGTGCTTGAGTACAGAACTTCACCTTGTACCCTCTTGGGGACTAGGATTGGGAGGGTCTGCCTCTGCCACCATCACACCCCCAGGACAAGAGAAGCGTGGGGACCCTCCATCTCCAGCTGCCCTAGCCTGACAGGGACAGTGGTCTTGAGTCGCCATTTTGTGGCAAGCTCCCCCATGGGATGGACTGAAGTCCCCCAGAAACAGAGCCACCCACGCCCCTTCTTGACAGGAAAAGACCCAGTTGAGGAGGAGAAAGACCATTTATTTCTCCACCCACAGTGGGACTGGTAGATTTTCAAAAGAGCAATCGCTGGCGTCCCTTTAAGTCTTGGCTGACTTCCACCATGGCAGCCAATCAACAGAGGCGGAGCTGGTGAGTTGCCTGGGCAACAGGCCCCTGGTTGGCCGAGACTATCAGCCACCCCACTGCCCACTCCCGAGGAAAGGGAAATGGACTCTTTGCTGTCTGGTCTGCTTTTTAAACCTGCTGGCCTAAGCCAGGCCTGACTCGTCTCGCTCCTGAAGCCAGAAGCTCCAGCCTTTGGATCTTGATGTTAGGAGTGATTTGGTGGAGAGAATGGGGTGGGGAAGGAAGGAAAACAGTGCCTTTATCAGGGACAGACATAAGGCTCGGGGATGGGAGGGGAGGAGGTCAGGGTCCCAGAAGGATGAAGAGACATAAGCACAAAATAAGATTCTCCTAGTCTGTCTCCCTGTCCTGCCCTTTTGCAAAACTGCTGAATATCTGGGGGCTTCCACCCCGTGAGCCATCAGTGGGTGGCAGAGATGGGAGGATACTGAGCTTCCCAAATGCCCCCTTTTCTCCTGGAGCCCTATTGGGCCCCCAGATGCTAGCCCTGAGTCCCCTGCTTGCAGACAAGCCTGTACAGATGCGATAGAGACACAGATGGGAATCCATATGCGGTATCACAGGGGTCTTTCTGTCTCTTCCCCCCAAGTCTGGGGGTAAGTAGAGGCACGTGGGTGTGCGTGCATGTGTTCAACAGGACACGTGTGTTTGTGTGAGGGGGTGGGGCTCTGTCTTTTTAGCAGGGAGGTTGCTATGGTTTCCGGTACACCCTTGCGACCCTCTCAGGGGAGCTAGGGTCAAGCCGGCTGGCCTGCCATCCTCCCATCATCCCAACTGCTACCAGCCAAATTCCCGGAACGCTCCTGGCTCCTCCTGCAGGCTCCTCCCCAGCCCTGAACCTGGGCCGCCAGGACACACCCGGCGGGCGGAGGGAGGCATGTGCCGGATCAGGGGCAAAGCAGGAGGGAAGGTGGGCAGCCTCGGATCTCAGGCCTTGGCCACAGCCTCAGACACACCCTGAGCTGTGAGCTCCGCCAGCACGTTGTCTAGGTAGCTAGCGTCCGGGTAGCCATGGCCCGTCAGGTTGGATCCAAACTCGGTCTTGTGGTGGATCTCATTCCACACCACGGTGTCCGACTCGCCTGTGGTGTTGGACGTCCCGATGGTGAAGATGAGTCTCCGCTCCCAGGCGGTGATGAGCAGCCGCAGCACCTGGAGGGCGGGGCAAGGGGCGGGGCAAATGGGGGCGAAGCGAGCAAGGGTCACAGGCAGCACCGCCCACGGCTAGAGTCCCTCCCCGCCCACCCTGAGGTTACCCTGCAAGATTCCCCAAGGCCACCCGGTGTGCTCACTTCCTTCCCTAGACTGACTCCCACTCTGAGCTCCCCCAGTAAAACCCCTTTCCATGTTATCAGCCTATTTCTTTGAGGTGAAGACTCTCAAACTGATGACCCTCAGCTGTATTTGGCTTGAACCTCACGCTGTGTTAAATAGCCGCTTCGTTCCTTCGTTGGCAGTATTCAAAAACCTGAAGGTTTCACGTGAAAATCAGAATTTCTGGCTTCTTTTGAAAAACAAAAAGTAAAAGCCGACACTCTTCTGGTGTGGCGGTGAAGAGTCTAAACTGCTTGGGTTCAAATCCAGACTCCTGTGTGACCCCACTGTGTGACCTCGGACAAATGACTTGCCCTCTCTGAGGCTTTGTTTATCTCTAAGAAGACCTTGACCTCAGCGGGCTGGTCAATGAAATGAGGTTTTGAGGTCGCTGGCAGGGCTAGACACACGCACACTAGATGGCTATGGTCAGTGCTGGGGCCCCGGCCTGCTCCCACACACCCTTGCCCCTGCGGCACCCACCTTCCGGCCCTTCTCGTTGTTGGGCAGATAGCAGTGGCGTGGGAAGCCTCTTGCAGTGAACTTCTTGCCTGGGTTGGGGTGCTCAGGGCCCTGTGGGGAGGGGCAGCAAGGGGCTTGAACCACAGACGGCAGTGGGGAACCGCTGGCGAGTTCAAAGTCAGGGGCCTGAGGGCTCACCTGGATGCCGGTGGGGATGTCATAGACGATACGGATGGTCTGGGTGTCAGCGAAACCGGGCAGCGAGTGAGGGATGAGGTGAAACTCCATCTTCCCGGGCGGCTGAGTGCCCGTCTTCTCCCCGTAGATGGCCTTGCAGGTGGGGCACTGCAGGCTGCCATCCTGGGGCGGGGAGTGGGGGGTGGCTGTGAGGTTCCCAGGTGTCTGGGCCCCTCCCCAGCCCTCCTGTCTGCTCCCCCTGCCCGCCAGCCCACCTTGTTGCCATTGGAGTACATGGCCACGAGGCACAGCAGGTGGTACATGTGGCCACAGCGGCCCAGGCGGCCCACAAGCTCAGGTCGCACACCCTTGTGCCGAAGCACACCCTCGTAGCCAGAGGCCGTGACCAGCCGCTCCATGCAGATGGTGCAGTCCTGGGGTCGGGGGGAGCACAGAGAGGAGACTGAGGACTGGGGAGGGCAGGACACCCCCATGTCAGCACTGCCCCTCAGCAGGGGCCAGACCCTCAACCCCCGCAAGGCAGCAGACCGCCCCCTCTCTGGCCTCCATCTGTCAAAGGGAGGGGACACCCCCAGGTACTGAATTCAGGTGCATGGCAGGGGAAGAGATGGCTCCCTCACACTCCCTCCAGACATAGTCAAGGCTTAACTATCGAAAACAAAGCTTAAATACATTTGGTGGAAAAAGATGGGTAAAAATAAGATGCAAAAACTGTTGATCATCAAAAGGTTGATAAATGTGATTCTGTTAAACATAGCATTGCTGTTTATCAAAAGATGCTGTAAAGACAGTGAGAAGGCAAACCCACAAACTGGAAGAAGAGGCTGAAACACACAGAACCTCACAAGGAGCGGGGTGCTGGGGTCTCCATCTCTGGAGGGGAGGCTGCCTGCCCTCCGCCCCTCCTCCTTGCCCAGGGGCTCACCTCATCAGGTGGGTTCTTCACCTTTTGCATGTACCTTCGAACCACATCTTCAGGGTTCTTACCTGCAAGGACAGAATTGGACTGGGCTTGACTGTACCCAGAGTCTAGCCCTGAGGGCAAGGCTCAAGACAGGGGTCTTGAGGGGTAGGGTCAGAAGCTGTAAGGGCTGGTGGGAGTCACATGTCAGGGGTTGCTTGAGGTTTTATGTAATCAGAGTTGGTGGTGGATGGGGCCAGAAGAGCTCAGATGGGTTAGCAGGGTTAGTTCAGGGGTCAGGGTCTAGCTTAGGAGGCCTACTCTTCTTCAGGTGCTTCTTCTTGGTCTTGCGGCACACCCCGGGCACGCCAGGCACGGGCTTGACGTCGCTCTTGCTCACCGGCGGTGGGTGCAGGATGGGCTTGGGGGCCCGGGTCAGGCAGACGGGCAGCCCCGCGGCGCAGAGCAGGATCCCAGTCATCCCTGCGAGACACCGAGCAGCGATAGTCAGGGGGCGGGGTGCTCATCCAGGCCCTGTCCACCCTGCTGTCCCATCGTCGAGAGGACCCTTGGGGTCTCTCCCCAGACTCGCCCACCTGGTGCACCCAGGAATCCTCGGATGGGTGGATGGGGTGTGTCCCACGGACAGTGCTCACTCAGCCCCACCCGAAGTTGAAGCCAAGTTGAGAGCCTTCTGCCGGCCCCGCCCACCCCAGAGTTGTAGCCCAATGGTAGGGGATGTGCCCTCTTGGCCACGCCTACCAAGGGGCGGAGTCAATGGGCAGACAGGTGGCGCCGCCACCTTGTGGGCCCCGCCCTTCTTTTCCGTCCTTGACTGGACCTCACCTGCCAGGGCCGGGTGGACTGGCCCTGTACCATTCAAGTTCTTCACCGGGAGCGCGGGGACCCTGAGAGGAGAAGAGAAGAGACTGTAGCCTCCCCAGACCAGATCAGGGGCCCCTGCTTTGCCTTCTGTCTCTGGCTCGTGGGCATGCCCTGACTCCTTTGTGACTGCCCCAGTCATCTAGAATGACCACTAGAGAATTCCATTCCTACTGACAGCCTTCTGTCAGTATTATCGGGTGGAGTGCGGCAAGGACCTCTGCCCACCACCCCGTGATAATGGAATGAACCCTTAGACTTAGTACTGACCCTCTCTCACTCCACAGCTGACCTCCTCCCAGGTGAGAGAAGTTGGCTCCCAACTGTTCCTTTTCATTGACTATTGTGTCTGAAACCCAACTATTCGTGACGTTAGCCAAACTTCTCTCAAAGTTTGCTGATACCCATAAAAGTTCTGGGAAAGAAGGATTTAGGGATCACCAAGGAGCCACTTCACTGTCTCCCACCAGGACATTCACAATGTATGTGAATGTATTAAAGGCTCTGATAAGTCCTGCATAAGGAAACAGGTTAGCTGTGGCTAATCCAGGTTTTCCAAAGACACTGGATGACGAACGTTTTCCCCCTCTGGAGTATTTATTGATGTCAGTTCTGGTGACTAAGGCATTATCCCCTCTTCACATGAAAAGGTCTCAGGAAAATGTAGCTTGCCTCCCCTCTTTGCTCTTCTTTCTGGAGAGATCTGGCTTTTGGCATCATTCAGAGCTGCTTTCATATTTCAGCTCAACCATTAAGCAGCTGGATGGAGAAGGAAATGGCAACCCACTCCAGTACTCTTGCCTAGAAAATCTCATGGACGGAGAAGCCTGGTAGGCTACAGTCCATGAGGTCACAAAGAGTTGGACACCACTGAGCGACTTCACTTCAACACAACAGCACATCACCACATCTCTTGTAAATGTGTTTCCTCATCAGTTAAATGGGGATAATATGGCACCTCCCTTTCAAGAAGATCCCTTGGAGAAAGGAATGGCTACCCACTCCAGTATTCTTGCCTTGAGGATTCCATGGGCAGAAGAGCCTGGTGGGCTACAGTCTATGGGGTCACAAAGAGTCAGACACAACTAAGCAACTAACATCTTCACTTTTTTTTTTTTTTTTATGGCACCTCCCTTACATATGCTGTGAAGAGTCAGTGAAAGTCTACACGTAAAAGGCTGAGCACATTTCCTAGTACCTACTACAGACTCATAGTTTTAACCATCATCACTATCATCATTGGGCTTCCCAGGTGGCACTAGTGGTTAAAGAACCTGCCTGCCAATGCAGGAGACATAAGAGAAATGGGTTCAATCTCTGGGTTGGGAAGATCCCCTGGAGCAGGGCATGACAACCCACTCGAGTATTCTTGCCTGAACTGAAAAGAGGTCAAACCAGGCAATCCTAAAGGAAAACAATCCTGAATATTCATTGGAAGGACTGATGCTGAAGCTCCAATACTTTGGCTACCTGATGCGAAGAGTCGACTCATTAGAAAAGACCCTGATGCTAGGAAAGATTGAAGGCAGGAGGATAAGGGGACAACAGAGAATGAGATGGTTGGATGGCATCACCAACTCCGTGAACATGAGCTTGAGCAAGCTTTGGGAGATGGTGAAGGTCAGGGAAGCCTGGCATGGGGTCGCAAAGAGTCAGACATGACTGAGCGACTGAACATCAACAGGCACCATCATATCACCATCACTGTGTAATCCTGGTTAATTTCACCTCTTTTGCACCTCAGCCCACTAAGTCATGGTATAACTTCTCACCATCTTGGAGAAGAAACCACTAAGGCATTGCAGTGATAAGCTTGGGAGAGTCACTTAACCTCTGTGCTCCTCAGTCTCCTTATCTGTAAAATGGGGATGATAATACCTGTCAGGAGGGTTGAAGGAGGAGGCCTGCTGTGATCTGTGCAATACACCCATCTGAGTCCAGACTTCAGAGTTTAGCTTTGTGGGTGAACTGGTATCTTTCTGTGGATGGGCATGAAATCAGATGGGGAAGTTTTGATAAGGAGAAGGCGTGTAATGAAAGCCAGGGACCAGGGACTTCCCTGGTGGTCCAGTGGTTAAGATTCCATGCTCTCAATTCAGGAGTCCTGGGTTTGATCCCTGGTCAGGGAAGTAGAAGGAAGATTCCCCATGCCACAAGTAAGACCTGGCACAGCACCCCCCCCAAAAAAAAAGCCAGGGGCAGCCTAAAGGGTGAGGGCAGTGACAGCTGGGGAAGGTGCTGCTGCAGCCCACTTGGCATGCCTGCTCAGGTCTGAGCACGGTCAGTGCCGTTTGGACACCTGCCCCGGCAGGCGCAGTCGGCACCAGCGAGCTGAAGGGAAGCTGTCTTTAAGCCAGTGGTACACTTGGCAGGTTTGTGTGCTGCTTCAGTGGGTCCAGAAACACACACACACACACACACCCTTGGAACGTGGGCTATATATGCATGCACATGTATAGGGAACATGCCAAGTGCAATAGAACACAGCTTCATGCACACATGGAAAACACTGCACAGACCGGCACACACCCCTGCAAACATGCCGCCCCCTCTGTGTACACACACACTCCAGGGATCACATGACAGTTACACGCACACACAAGTGTACCCACAACCCAGGAGGCCCGCTTCCTATAGAGATACAGACACAGATACACGAATACTTGGGGAACGTGCCACACACTCTTGCACACAAACACACAGACACACACCAGGGAATACACACCATGCACACATACACACAGACACACCTCAGGGAACACACTCCATGAACGCACACAGGTCTAGACATAGACACACACTTCTACACAGAGAACACCACAGAAATATGTACTCACACACTCCAGGGAACACAGCGCCCAGAAAAATACCCACATGCAGACACCACAAAGACATTCAACTGGACAGGAGAAGCCGGGTGGGACAGACTGGTCCACACACTCTGACCTACACTCCCCCACACTGACATGCAGACACTTGACTGGGAGGCTCCCACTTTACACACACAGTAACACACACATGCACAGCACACAGCCGTCATTTTGTGCCTGCCCAGCATCACAGGCTTACACCCAGTCAGCTGGGATACCCCTCCCAGACCCCACCCCTGAGGGGGTTGGCAGCGTCTGGAGCAGACATCGGGGTCTCCAAACACTCTGGTGACCTGGAGTCACTGAACATAGCTCCTGAGGGAAGTGGAACAGAGGAGAGGTACCATGGGGCCCCCAGGCTTGGGTAGCTGAGGTGTGACAGGGGAAAGATGCTGTGCCTCAGTTTCCCCATGTGTAATGGGAATAGAGTCTTGCAAAGGTTCAATGGGATAAAGCATGCAAAGCTCATAGTCTATTGCAGGGGTGAGAGAGGGGATGTCTTGAGTTTCTCCTCCTTGCAGTCTTCCAGGACCCAAGGGATGGGGGGTCCATCCCCCCCTTCCTGGGATCTGTCATACTCCTCCAGGACATTCCTGAAGGGAGACCACCACTCTAATCTCATCCCCCTCCCCCATCCTCTTTTTTTGTTGTTCTTGGCCACACTACACAGCATGTGGAATCTTAGTTCCTTGACCAGGGATTGAACCCACACCCCCTGCTCAGTGGGACCACAGAGTCTTAACCACTGGACCAACAGGGAAGTCCCCCAGTCCTCTTATAAGATAGCATGGAGGCACATCTGGCTTCTCCTCTTTCTGCTGTCCTTTGAAACACTTCCATTGTATTATTGTTGTTAATATTATTGGCATGCAGATCTTAGTTCCCTGACCTGGGATTGAACCTATGTCCCTGGAAGTAGAAGTGTGGAGTCCTAAGCACTGGAGAGCCAGGGAATTCCTTAGAACACTTCCAATATAGACAGACTGTTAGGGTCCTCTACATATCCAGGGCTTCCCCATCCCCTTCGTTCCTTCCTTCCCTCCTATCTCATGAGAAAACAATCCTTCCCTCTCTCCAGGGCTATCTGTAAAATGGGTGGAAAGAAAAATATTTAGCATGAGGACCACCACTTCTTGTCTCCCACCTGTGGCAGACATCACTAATCCATCACAGCACTCTCTCGAGCCAAGCAGAATCATCAGCACAGATTTCCAGGGAGCCTCTACCAACCAGCAAGGACAGTTGGCTACCTCAGGTCTATATGAAGCACAAAGTCTGGTCTGGCTCATGACACTGGTCATGCTGAGCCTTTGGCCAGGGAGTTAGAAAGTGGGGTGAGGGGACCCCAGAAAGGGACTGTTTTAGATCTTAGCAGTCCTCCAATCTCTGGCACCCTTTAAAAACCACAGAGCTCTGGGTTACAAAAATCAGTCTTGCTCCTGGGAGGAGGGCTGTGAGTAAGGTGTGATGGTGGAGCTGTTTTGTATTTACCCATCGGCAAGCTGGGGGACAGTCCCCAGGTGGCCCCCAGCTTTCTCAATCTGCAGGCCCCTGCGAGAACCCAGGGTAGCAAGGTTCCCACGATGCCGGAGCGTGGGAACCACCCAGGCCCCCTTTTGATGTGGGATGCACTGTTTCCTCCCCGTCAGTCAGTGAGAACATCCTCTTGCCCTGGACAGGAGACCGCTGCCCGCAGGCCTCCGGGAAGGAGGGGCGGGCTTTCGCCCCTGGCTCCGCCCTCTTCGCCCCCCCCGCCCCCGCCCCCCCCCCCCCCCCCCCCCCCCCCCCCCCCCCCCCCGCCAACGCCCCGGCATGGCAAAGGGTCAGAGGAGCCCTGCAGGCCTGAAACCTGTTCTGACCAGAAGCCAGGCCTGGCTGACCCAGGGCAGGGATGGGTCCAATGCCTTGCCCATCTCTGCTTCAGATTCTGTTCCTCCTGTACTCTCAGTCCCTGCTGGCTCTTACCTTGCTTAGAGTAAATTCCAGCCTCTCTACTGTATGGGCTTCCAGGGTGGCACTAGTGGTAAAGAACCCACCTGCCAATGCAGGAGACATAAGAGATGTGTTTTTGATCCCTGGGTCAGGAAGATCCCCTGGAGGAGGGCACGGCAACCCAGTCCAGTATTCTTGCCTGGAGAATCCCCATGGACAGAGGAACCTGGCAGGCTATGATCCATAGGGTCACATAGAGTGGGTCGTGACTGAGCGACTTAGCACGCGCACATTACCATATGCAACACAGCCAGTACCGATCCCTTGAACTCTTTTTTCCTGTGCTTCCCGCTCTATCCACTCCACCTCAGCCTCCTGGTTTCCCTGCGGTTCTGCAAACAGGTCAGGCACATCCTCACCCCAGGGCCTTTGCACTTGCTGACTGCTCTTCCAGAATGCCCAATTATCCTCATGTTCTGCTCCCGCACTCAACACAGGCTTCTGCTCAAATGTTACCCTACCAGAGACCTTCCTTGCCACTTTAGAGAGGCCTCTGCTTTTGCTCTTACCTTACTTAATTTTATAATATGATATATAACTGATATAACATTAATTATATTATCATAATATAATTATACATAACTAATATTATATATATGTATAAAATATCACAGTCTGATATAAAAGTCTATAAAAGACTTTATAAAAGTCTTCCATATGACCAGATCCTCCCTGGCACTGTAACCTCATCTCTTACCCTCTCCATCTCTCTACTCTACATGCTTCTGCTGTTGCTCTAAAATGCTGAGCCCTGCAACTTCCCCGGTGGTCCAGTGGTTAGGAGTTCATGCATGGGGCATGGGTTCGATCCCTGGTTGAGGAACTAAGGTCCCAAATGAATATATATATTCATTGTATATATTCAATGTATATATATACACACACATACACACACACACACACATATATATAATAGATGAGACATTGTTATATATATATAATAGATGAGACGTTATTCTATATATATGTAAAATAACAGTGTCTCATCGATTAAAATAATAATAAAATGAACTGCTGAGCCCTTTTGAGGCTTGTGCACTTGCTGCACCCTCCGCCTGAAGGCTTTTCCCACAGAGGCTGCTGTAGCGCTGCCTCGGGCAGGAAGACCTTCCTCACCACCCACTGTCACCGCTAGTACATGGCATGCAGTAGATTTTCAAGAAAGACTTGTTGCATGAAAGAAGGAAGGAAGACTGGATTTTACAGGGATGTTCTGAGGTGATGCTCAGGCACAATCTCCCCGTGAATTTTTTTTTTTTTGCACACATTGGAAGTGAGCCTTGAAGCAGATGCCCAGAGAAGCCTCTCTGTAGCCTCTGGTCCCCTCAGAGACTCTCTGCCAATGTTCATTCTAAAATGAGCACACTGGACTTCCCTGGTGGTCCAGTGGTTAAGACTCTGCCCTTCCAAGGCAGGGAGTGTGGATTTGATCCCTGGTCAGGGCACTAAGACCCCACAATCTGTGCAGTGTGGCCAAACAATTTTTTTTTAAAAATGCTATGAAGTGAGCATGCTTTGTGGGCATCCGTGGGAACAGCCCGAGTAAGCTTTCTCTAAGAAATTTCCAGAAATGCTTCGCATCTTTCTCAAGGCAGAGATTCCATGGCCAGGCTTTGAGGAACCCTGACCTTTCCTGGAAACTGTCTCAGGGAACACGCCTCACACAGATGGGCTGGGCACGGGCGGGGGGCAATAATTTCAAGAGCTAGCTATGTTTCAGACTCAGCTGTATACCCTCCCTCCGTCATCTGATCGTCCCATTCTATAGAGGGGGAAACTGAGGCACAGAGAGGTGAAGTCACTGGCCAGCAAGTGGTAGAGCTCAAATGTGAGCCCAGAATGTCAGATTCTAGTCTGTGCTCTTCTCCACACACACAAAACCAAGTTCTCTCACCCTGGTTCAGAGACTAAGGCAGGAGGCTGTATTTGAGAAAAAAATCTCCCCAGGATGAGTCTGGAAAAGGGCATTTGGCTCCTCTCTCCTCCTTTTGTCAAAAGACAAGCAAAGAGAGATGCCTCGTGCCTGCTCTGGCTGGGGGGCCGCATTCAAAGGCAGGATGAGATACCGTGGGGAGGGCTTCCTAGATAACTGTTCCTCACACCGTTCCCTGCCCTTTCCTGTCTGGCTACCTTTGCCACACTGTACTCACTGCCTGTCCATACGGTCTATTCTCAATTCACCTCTTCTCTCTGAAGACAGGTTTCAAGGTCACCATCTTCAGGAGGGTTTTCTAATCTACCCCCAGTGAATACATAGCCACTTTTTTTTTTTGACATGCCATGTTGCATGATGGATCTTATTTTCCCAACCAGAGATTGAACCTCCTGCCTCCTGCATTGGAAGCCCAGAGTCTTAACCACTGGACCACCAGGGAAGTCCCTAAGCAATTTTAATTCCCAGGGGACTGCGTTTATCTTTTCTTTGAGGACACAGATGTTTCCTGACTCCCTTTCTAGCTGTGGAGTTTCACCCCATCTCTTCCACCAGATTGCAAGCTTCTGGAAACTTGTCTAAGCCAGCTCTGTGACCCCAGGATTGAAGATGAAACTGGGCATAAATGGGTTCTCAGTAAGTATTGAGTGGAGGAGTTCAACCAACTATGGAATCGATCTGCTTCTTCTGGGGTATCTTCAGAGGGGGGCCTGGTGTCCTTAGAAGCAGTAGTTCTCATACCAAATGTGCTCCCAGAGACAAGGTTGGAGCAGGGATGGCAAACGCATGACATGTGTATTAATACTAGTACTGCACCTGTGGCAGACATCACCAATCCATCCCAGCACTCCTTTCCACTAAGGTAAAGGACTCCAGAAGGTCATTCCCATTCAAGCAGAGATGGCACATGAACTGAAATCTGTTTGTCATTTATCCTGCAGATGACGGAACTGAGGCCCAGAGAGGGGAAGTGACTTCATGAAGGTCACCCAGCTGGTTAGCGGCCCTGGAGTTTCTGAGTCAGAGGCCAGAGCTGAGCCCATCAGGCTGATACGTGGGGCTATCTGTAGGTGAGCCAGCCTTCTGAGCCCTCTGTGCCTACAAGTGGGCCAAAGCTTTTGACCTGGGCCCTGGAGCTGGCTCAGGCCTGGGAGAGCTCACTGGGGGCTGCATGAGTGGGTACATTTGCCTGATCTGGTTGCTCCTTTCTTTCCCAGGCAACGAGGGGGTCCAAGACCCCAGGGACACAGGAAACCACATTGACACTCCCTATAGTTTCCATCCACCTATCTAGGCTGGCCTCCCTGTCCTCTCCCTCCCCTCCATGTCCCCGGCAGGCTCCAGGCACGTCACAGTCTCTGATGGTGGTTTCAGGTCCCCCAGTGGGCCTCCCTGGACACCTGGCGCTTACCCCATGACCCCTTGGGAAGCCCCTGGAGGTTCAGACCTCAGCTATTTGGGTCCAGGTGGGTGAGGACGGGGCAGAAGTGGGAACGCCACATCGTGGGGAGAAGGAAGTTAAATAACACATGGCACCTACCTCCCTGGACCTGCTCCTGTGACCTGCACCCCCTTCAGTGCCCACTCCTTCTGTACCTGAACTCTTGTCCTCCACAGTCCGGGGTCAACCAAATCCCCACCCCCACGCCCCACAGAGCCAGAGGGCTGAGAACATCACAGTAAGCTCCAGGGAGGTGCCCCACGGGGCCAGCCAAAGCCACAGACCATCAACGGCTGCTGTGGCCTGGCTCACTTCCCCTTTCCTCGATCGAGCACCCCTCGGGCTGCCTGAACAAGCCGCTGACCTTCTACGGGCCTCAGTTTCCCCCTCTGTTAAATGGGTCCCCTCATCCCTGACCCTGTCCACTCCTAAGGATTCAACAGTACCAAAATCTCCTGGAGCGATATTCTGAGGGGTGGTAGTCAGTTAGGGCCCAGGTTTATCTAGAGGCCTGGGGGCTCTAGGTCACCTTCCCCCACCCTCCTGGTCTCTAGCCCGCTTTGCTTGCTTGCTCTGGTGGTTGGGGGGGCGGTGTGGGGAGCCCAGGCAGGGGAAGGGAGGGGAGGGGAAGGCTGGCGGTTCCCACGGCCTGGGGCAGCCACGTACTGACAGGAGTGTGGTTTGGCCTCCCAGGGAGCAGGGCAGGAAGTGCTTCAGGTCTGGGGGGCGGGGTGGGAGGGTGGGGGGATGGGGGTGTTTGGTTTGACCTCGCGGTGAGGCGCAGGGAGAGCCCAGCAGCCACGAGGGAAAAAGCAGGGTTACAGCCACTGTCCTCCAGCAAGGCCAGGAAAAGGGGGAGAGTGGGCAGCCCAGAGGCCCCACGGGGACACAGTGCAGGAGAGACTTTTCATGGTGTGCCTTTGGGACTGTTGTTTTTTGAAGCATTAAAATGTAATACCTAGCGAAGAGCCGGAGAAACAAAATGTGAATGCTTTCAAACCTAAACGTAAAATCACTGCAAGAAATGAAAAGAAGAAGGAAAACACCCAAACACACCAGCCACATCAAAGCCCCCACCCCCCACCCCCCACCTATCCTCCATGTCCGGAGTGAGCTTGCGACAGCAAAGTCATCCCGGCCTGTCTCCAGCTCACAACACCAGCTGGCTCCCATTTCCCGCAGAGGAAAAGCCAAAGTCCTCAACACAGCCTTCAGGGCCCTCCGGGACTGGCCCCATTTCATCTCTGACCTCCTCTCCCACCACACACCCTCGTCGCCTCTGGAGCCACAATGGTCTCCTCGCACAAACCAGGCCTGCTCCTGCCTCAGGGCCTTTGCACAAGCTGTTCCCTCTGTCTACAGTGCTCTCCCCCACCCCAGTTCTCTGCATAGCTTGCTTCTTAACCTCCTTCAATCCTTGCTCAAACGTTATATTCTCAGTGAGGCCTTTTCTGACCTCTTCATTTCCATTTATGCCCCTCCCACTACTCCCTACACCCCTTCCTTTCTTTATTTTTCCTCGGTAGTCACTACTACTCTCTATCACATACTAGAATTTATTTTGTTTCTTGTTTGTCTTTCTCTAGAAATATGAGCTTCGGGAGGGCAGGGATTGTCTGTTTTGTTCATGGCTGGATCTCCAGGGCCCCCAAAGAGTCCTTGGCACACAGAAACTGCTCAATATATTAATAAAAGGATTAACTAGTTAAAAAGACAAGCATAAGCTATAGAGAAGGTAAAAAGAGGGACTTCCCTGGTTGGTACAGTGGTTAAGAAATCGCCTTTCAATGCAGGGGATGTGGGTTCGATCCCTGGCTGGGCACTAAGATCCCACATGCCATGGGACAACCAAGCCTGCAATGGTGTCACTACTGAGCCCAAGCCCTCTTGCTCTGGAGCCCACGCACTGCGACTAGAGAGAAGCCTGTGGGCTACAAGGAAAGAGCCCCCCTGCTGCAGCTAAGACCCAACCCGATGCAGCCAAAAATGAATAAATAAAGAAGAAGGTACAAAGAAATAGCGAACTGGGGAAAGGTAATAAAGAGCTCAGACCCTTAAAATGCAGAAGGAGCATCTGCAAATCAATTTTAAAAAAAGCCGGAAAGAGCCCTAGAGAAGGAGAAACAAAGAAATAAACAAGTGATTGGTAAAAGAAGGAATCACAGGTGGCCAGTAAACAGGAAGAAGTTCTCAGCCTAAGAACCAGAGGTTTGAAAACTCAAACAGCATCTCAATGACAACATCGTGCTGGTCTGATAGGGATGTGCTCGAGGGGGCGGGGCCAAGCCCCGCTCCCACTGCTAGGGATGGATTTGAATGCAGGCAGCTTGGTATCTGCCCCCTTGTTGGCCTTTGTTGCCAGCCCCACTGCACGGGCTGCAAAAACTGAGGACCAGAGAGGGCAACGGGGCCCACTGGGGTCACACAGTGAGAGGAGACAGGGAAGCCGGCCCCAAGCTCAGCTGCTGCGGGCCCCCCGACTCCTTGGGCCTCCAAACGCCTTGTGGCACCAGGACCAGGCCTCTCGGACCCTGGCTTGAAACCCGGAGCGGGCAGCCAGGGGCCACCCCAATACCATGGCCGACTGCGATTGTTGAGTCAGAGTCCTAATCGCGTGACCTGGAGCAAGGGCCAGGCTTTCAGAGCCTCAGTTTCCTCATCTGAGAAGTGGGGATAATAGGGCCTACCACCGTTTCTGTGCACAGCAAGAGAGGTGATGCATGTAAAAGCCGTGAGACAGAGCCTGGGACGTTGTGAGCGCTCAGTAAATGGAAACAGGCCTGCAGCTGTTCCCCCTCCCTCTCCCCTCCACCACGTGGGCTGGAAACTCTTAGTCTGCCCCACAGCTGTGTTCCAAAGTGCTGGATGCTGCCCTCTCAGGAGACAGGGCGGATCTTCCCCACCCCTGTGTCTCCGTCCCCCAGGCATCAGCTGCCAGCTGGCTTCCCGCCTCATCACAGGGGGGAGTGGAAACAAACCCCAGCCAGGGGGACACTGTAGTCCTGCTGGCTGTGTGACCTGGGGACAAGTCAGTGCCGCTCTCTGGACCCCCGTCCTGAGCTGAGGATGGGAGGCAAGAAGGATGACAAAGAATGATGTCTGAGTTCACCCCTCCTCTGCGCACTGATCATGTGTGGTGATTTTAAATACATTTGCACACCCATCAGTTCTGATGAGCCAGCACACGTGGACTGGGGTGATTTTAGCTCCATTTGACAGATGGGGAAACTGAGGCCAGGGAGGAGAAGCTATGCACCTCTCTCTGCAGGAGAGAAGAAGAGTGGAGAAAAGGGAACAGAGAAGGAGAGAGCTGCTGAGAAGGAAAGAAAAAGGCAGGAGAGAAGGAGCAAGAGACAGAGACAGGGAGACACAGTCACAGAGACGAGAGAGACTGAAAGAGAGGCTGAGCCTCAGAAAGCTGTAATAGGAGAGTCCCAGACACACTGCTGTGTCTTCAGTTGTGTCTGGACCCGAAACTCACGCATTGGAGTCCTGTTGTTCTTGTTATTCAGTTGCTAAGTGATATCCGATTCTTGTGACCCCGTGGACTGTAACCCCCCAGGCTCCTCGGTCCCTGAGATCTGCCAGGCAAGAATACTGGAGTGGGTTGCCATTTCCTCCTCCAGGGGATCTTCCCAACCCAGGGATCGAACCTGCGTCTCCTGCGTTGGCAGGCAGATTCTTTACCACTGAGCCACCAGGGAAGTCCCCGCTGGAGTCCTAACCCCTCTCCAAACACTTGGAGACAGGGTCTTTGCAGAGGTGATCAAGTTATGAACGAGGTCATTGGAGTGGGCTCTAATCAATAAGCCTGGTGTTCTCATAAAGAGGAAATCTGGACACAGGGATACAGAGGGTAGATGATATGAAGACAGGGGGAAGGTGCCTGTCTGTAAGCCAAGGCCTCACAAGAAACCCACCCTGCCAACATCTAGATCTCTGGCTTCCAGCCTCCAGAACTGAGACAATACATTTCTGTTGTTTGGGCCTCTCCAGTCTGTGGCACTTTGCTATGGCAGCCCAGGCACACCGACGGACTTAAACACAGAAGCAGACAGACTGCGGGAAGGGCCACGAGGGGCTCTGGGTGTTCTGGAGACCAGGGCGAAGGTGGGGGGCCTGATTCCTCAGAGACACCGTCCCTTTCCCCTCATGGGCTGCACCGAGCCTCAGTTGCCTGGGAAATGGGAAGCTTCACTCTGCAGGAACTAGGGTCTGCCATCTCCATGCCTCCTTCCACCCATCCCCTCCCTCAGCAGCAGACTCCATGTGTCCTGGGCCCACCCCCCTACTCTGAACCAGGCCTATTTAAAAAATTTTTTTTTGGTCACATGCAGGACCCTAGTTCCCCTGCCAGGGATCAAACCTGCGTCCCCTGCATTGGAAGACACAGTCCAAACCATTGGACTGCTAGGGAAGCCCCTGAGCCAGGGGTATTTTTAGTTCCTGTTCCTTGGCTATGCACCTCCTCAGCAGGGTCAGCCCTGACTACTCCATCCCTCCCAACCACACCACCCTGTCCCATCACCTCCCTAGTGCTTCCCTCTCTCTCCAGCAACTGTGTTCATTTACTCATTTGCAGGCTGTATGTTCAGCAGTTTGGACCCCATTTGTCTTGTCAGGCTCTGTGAACATGCACCCACAGTACATATTTAGAGAATTGATACCGAGCAATAAAAACTGAGCAACCCCCAGCTTGCCCTGAAAGAGCCGTTTTCAAAAATTTCATCAGTGACTGAGAAATTCATTTCACCTGGCGACCTATGAAACGCATGTAGAAATCATGCAAAAGGTTCCTGGAGCAATTCTTACTAAGTATGACACATGCCAATGTTTTCTATTTTGTTCACTTTCTTTGATTCTATTCAGTTCCTTCCCATCCCGTTTTCAGAAAATTTTGGTTACAACCTTCTGACTTCATAATTCACTAGTGGGTTTCAGTGATACAGCCCTGGAGAGAAGATTCTCGAATTCTTGCTGCAAAGGCACCTGGGACTTTTCTGCTTCTGTCCCCTCCCACATCTACTCCAACTTGTTTTCTACTCTTGTCATCCTAGGGCCCTCCAGCCTGGCCAGAGCCAGGTTGTGATCTGCAAGGAGCCACATGAATACCCGTCTGTGATTCCCAGATGGGTGAGTCCCTTCTGCAGTGTTTCCCCAAAATGCTCTCCCAAACCTCCTCTGGTCTCCTCCCTGTGGGCACTGGGATGCTGGAGAGGAGTGATCTGGAGGGGAAGGGGGAGAGGAAGGGAGGGCTAGGCGGGCAGGTGGCAGCTGCTGTAGTCCTTCCGGTGGAAAATCACACTCCCCAGCCCCCCATACCAACCCTCCTCTGGATAACATTAGTAGTCCTGGCTGCCACTGAAGGACTATCTCAATATAAGCGCTATGTATGATCAGGCACACAGCTCCCACTTGACAGATGATAAAACTGAGGCTCAGTGAAGGAGAGGGACTTGCCCCAGATCTCATAGCTCAGAAGTGGCTGCCAAGAGGGGATCGGAACCCAAGCAGCCAGATTCTCAAAAGTTCAGAAGCCAGAGAGATTCAGAAAGTGAAAGAAAGTGTTAATCATTCAGTTGTGTCTGACTCTTTTTGACCCCATTGATTGTAGCCTGCCAGGCTCCACTGTCCGTGGGATTCTCCAGGCAAGAATACTGGAGTGGATAACCATTCCCTTCTCCAAGGGATCTTCCCGACCCAGGGATCGAAACTGGCTCTTCCTCATTGCAGGCAGACTCTTCACCGTCTGAGCCACCAGGGAAGCCCAGAAAGATTTTGAAGGGTAGCCTAATTCAGGGCCCCTTCCCTTCCGCATGCCTCAGTTTCTTGGTGAAAGGAAGACCTGGATATGGTGACCTCAGAGGTTGTCTCCACATCTGATCTGTGCATGACCACTCTCCTGGGTCACGCCAGAGGGATGCAAGCAGAGCTGCCTTTTGGTGCTCGTTCCTGGTTTTGGGCACCACAGCCCACACCCCACCTTCCCTTTTCCCTTCTGGTCTATCTCAAGGTCAAGGTCTCTGCTCTGGCCTCCCATTCCAACTCTTTCAGGATCCAGTCCTCCGCTGAGATCAAGTGAATCTGGACTCCTGGGTGGGAAGCTGACAGACTCACTGGGTCCATATTCTGGGGCATGGGTGTCTTAACCCAGGCATTTCCAAAGCTGGTATGATCTGGGTTCCCTTCCTCAGTGAAATCCTATGAAAACCAGTTCTCAAAAGAGAGTCCAGAAAGGGCTGATCTGGTTACAATGAAAGCAGAGGCTGGCTTCTTGGCCAGACCCCTCTCCTGCCACTATGCCGTGCTGTCCCAGGGGTCCCTAAAGCTCAGCTTGAAAACCATAGTATTAGTCCTATGTAATGGTGATATTTCAGGTGTGGCCTTTAGGGCCACAAATATTTGGACAATACTGGCTTGCTTGAGCTTCCACATGAGATGGGTATGGCCTGGGGCAGGGTATGGAAACCCTCTAGAACTTCAAAGACAACACAGTGCAGACTCCAAAATCCTACAGGTCTGAATTTCAATCCCTGCCCTCCACCTGGGTGGCCCTCAGAAAGTATCATACCTCTCCCAGCCTCTACCTCTCCATCTGTAATAGGGACATGATGAAATGGAGGGGGTAGGTAATAAATGAGATGGTGCAGAAAAAGAATTTAGTAAATAGCAGACATGGACTGTACACCGTTACGGCTTCCCAGGTGGCTCAGTGGTAAAGAAGCCACCTCCCAGTGCAAGAGATGCACGTTTGATCCCTGGCACAGGAAGATCCCCTGGAAGAAGAAATGGCAACCCACTCCAGCATTCTTGCCTGGAAAATCCCATGACAGAGGAGCTTGACGGGCTGCAGTCCATTGGGTCACAAAGAGTCGGACACGAATGAGCGACTGAGCACGTGCTTACACACACACCAGAGTAGCTGCTGCTATGGCTCCACCACTTGTGAACTACACGATCTGGGATGTGTTACTAACCCTCCCCATGCTGCAGATTGTTCGTTATCTGTAAATTGGGGCTGATGACGCTCCCTCCCTTATAGGGTCCTCGTTACTGGAGATAAACGAGCGTTAAGGTGCTTAGTTAACTCTTGGCACAAAGTGAATACTTAATAGACGCTAGGTAGTACTTATGATTTTTGTAATTACTGTAATTCTTTGTTCCTAGCCCCGGTGGGCCGCCACCCCTGCGCCCAGGGCCCGGCTTACCCCGGCGGGATGGAGGCACGTGCGCTCACGCTGGTGGCGCGCTGGGGCCCGGGCCGGTTGAGGTTGTTTTGCCCCGGGGTGGGCGCGCCGCCGGGGGCGCTCGGGCTCCGCGGGGGCGCGCCGGGGGGCTGCGCGGGCTCGGCGGGACCGGCGGCGGGCGCGGCCCAGAGCGCGGCGCCGGCGAAGGTGGCGCTAGGGCGCACGGCGAGCGTGCCCGCTGGTCCTCCGGGCGGCGGCTGGGGCGGCGGGGGCGCCGGGGGCGCCTTGCGGCGCTGCGAGGCCAGGATGGCGTTGGAAGCGGCGCGTGTGCTGTTGACCAGCAGGCACTGCTGGCACGAGCAGGGCTGGCCCGAGCTCGCGCCCACGGGCCACGATTGCGACTTGGGGATGGAGCCGACGGTGAGCGGGTAGGCGAGGTCCAGTCGGCGGCGCAGGCGGCGGCGCCGGCGCGTCTGGCGGTTCATCTGCGACATGCTGTTGAAGTAGATGAGGTAGCAGAAGCCGAGCGACGAGAGGTCGAGCCACGGGTGCTGCTTCTCGTAGGCGTTCTGGATGGTGATGCAGATGTCCATGTCGTAGGCCGTCCACGCGCCGCCGTCGTTCTCCCATTCCCACACGATGCCCTTGCCCGGCGCCGACGACGGGTCGTAGAAGTTGCGCCGCACTGGCCGCATGGTGCCTGTGTTCACAAGGGCAACGGGAGTCAGGACCCGAGGACGGTGAACCTCCGCGGCCGGGCGGGGGCGGGGTCGAGGTCGGGGTGGGGGGTGGTCAGGGCAGGCCAGAGGGGCGGGAGACGACCCCGGGGGGTCAGTATATGCGCAGGAGCGAGCTTGAAGGTCAGCGCAATATGGGTTGGGGCGGAAGGCAAGGAAGTGGGGTGTCCAGACAGCACGAGGATGCCAATCAGCAAGGGGAGTAGGGGAGGCAAGCGGCCCCACCTCTCAAGAGTCGACACAGGCAGTGAAACAGTGGCCATCACAGGCTGGGGGGTGGGAGAGGGGGCGGGGAAGAAGCCAGTGTGGGATCTGTTTAGACCAGGAGGGGCTGGGAAGCAGAGTCAGCGCCTGGGGTGAGGGCAGGGATCAACAGAGGCCACCACCCTGCAGACACCAATGACCCTTCTTTCCTTCATCCGTCCACTCATTCAGTCGTTCGTTCATCCATTCGTTGATTACTTCAAGCACAAGTTCACTTATACATTCGTTCATTCCTTTCTTCATGTCTTGGTTCACACATTCATGTATTCCTCAGTTCATTCGTTCAATAACTCCTTCATCAGCCCAGTCACCCATGCCTGCCGCCATTTCATACCTGCATTTATTCTCCCCCGTCTAGTCATCCATGATTTCAGTCATTCCTTTGCTTACCACCATCCTATGTAAAATGTGCACCACCTCTATATACCATCTTTCCCCTCCACATACCTTCTTTCCCCTCTCCTTCCCTGCTCGGGTTTTCTCCATCTGGTATACTTTATATTTCACACATTTATCTTGTTTTCTGTCTCTCTTTCCACTAGAATGTCATTGCCACAAGGCAAGGACTTTGCTTTATTCACTGCCGTATCCCCAGTGCCTGCTCACAGTAGGTGCTCACTAGGTCGTTGCTGAATATATGAATGAATTCATTTAGTTCAGACAATGATTCATTTGGGATCCGCTTATTTTATTCAGTCATGCCTTTTGCTATCCTTGCATTGATCCATTCCTTCATCCACTTATTTATCCTCTTTTCCATACATTTGTTTATTTGTTCCTTCTTTTAACAAACACATTACCTGTCTGCCCTGAGCTCTGTGCTGGGAGGTCATTCAAAATGAACATAACCACATGATAACCTCAGCCAGGTGGGTATTCACACACCCATTATAAAAAACAGAGGCCCTGAAGTTTGGCTCCCAACTTTTGCTCCATGTTTCCCAGTTCTGGATGCTTCCTGAGAGCAAGACTCCATGGACACTGGGTTAAGCAGAGATGACGGACGTCCAGGCTGCAGGACTTCTCAGTGCCTTCAGCCCGCCCTGTGCCTTGGGGCCAGTGTGGAGAGATTCTTTTGCATGGTTCACGTGACACACTGTCGGGAAGGCTGCACCCTTGACTGCTCCTCAATTGTAGGCAAGTCCCTTCAGTCTCACTACGTCTTGGTGGCCCCATCTCGAAAATAAAGGTGATACTAATCCATAAGCTACCCCTCCCCTCTCAAACCAGGCTGTGGGGAGGATTCAGTGAGGATAGCCACAGAGCACAGGGTCTGAGAAGGGCACCAGGGCTGGGAGGCAGACAGACCTCATTTCAAATCCCAGCTGCCTAACTTTCCAGCTCTGTGTCTGTGGTCAGGTGATGCAATCACTCTGAACCTCAGTTTTCTCATCTCTAAAATGGGCACAAGCAGACCTTCCTTATGAGGGTCTTAAAAGAATCCTTGAAGACAAATACTGTCTGTACGCTGATGATTCCAATATCCTCTCTCCTGAAAGCCAGGCTTGTGTATCCAGCAGCTCCCTCAGCAGCTTCCCATACAGGTTCAACAGGTTTCTCAAACTCAGCTCTGCCATAGCACAGCTGTGATCTTCCTTCCTAATCCTAACCCCAAACCTGTTCCTCCTGAAATCTTCCTCATTGCAGTTAAGCAACTCCATCTTTCCAGCTGCTCAAGCCCCAAACCCCCAATTCTTGGACCCACCCCAGACTTCTCACGTCACACCCCATGTCCAACCTATTAGTAAAATCCTGTCATCTCTGTCTTCAAATACATCCCACACCTGACCACTTGCCCCTCTCCCCAGCACACCAAATCTGTCTGGTCTAAGTCACTATGTCCCTCCTGTCTGGACCATGGCAGTAGACTCATGACTGTTCTCCACCTCTGTCCTTGCTTTCTGTAGGGTCTGTTCCCTACACTGCAGCCAGAGGCATCTCATTCAAGTCAGATCACATTCTTCTTTGGCTCAAAACTCTCCCATGGTTCCCTGCTTACTTGGAGTCAAAGTCAAAGTCCTGGCTGTGATTTACAAAGCACCGCATGGTCTATAAAGCTCCTACAAGGTCCCACGGGTCTACAAAGTGCCCCCTCACTCACTACCTGGTCCCTGTGCTGCTTCTTAATGACCCGAAGCAATGTCCAACCTCAGGGCCTTTGCACATACTGTCCCCTCCACCTGGAATATGACCTCACCACTTCCACACATTCTTACAGTTTCCTCCCTCCTTTCTTTCAGGTCTCTGGTTGAACATCACCTCTTTGGAAAGACCACCCTTCCATTGCCCGCCCACTGCCATCCTTTTCGCTTTCTCAGTTTCTCTTCCTGGCATTCAGTGCTACCTGCACAATACATTGATCTACAGACTTGCTTTACTGTCTGTCTCACCCCCGAGATCAGGGATCCTGCCTACTTTACTCCCTGCCTAGCGCAGTGTTGGCATGCAGTGGGTCCTTCCTACCTTGAGGGTGTTTCTACTGTTAACTGGCACAATGCCAGGGTGCCTGGCCCTGGAATCTGCAGCCAGATGGATGAGGGCCCATCATGGTCCATCCTGAGGACCCCTTCCTGCCCTTGCCTTTCTCAGGCTTCTCTCTTCTGGTACAGACTGTACCCGACCTTCAGTGGGTCCCTACCCAGGGCTGAAAAGGCTTCTCTGCTCTCTCCTCTGTTTGCATCCCAAGGGCTATGGATGACCCCTGGCCCTTGCCAAGTGCCCAGAGAGCTGGGGAAGTCGAGGCAAATGAGAGGGGTGTGGTGGGCATGGGGTCCCCGGGCTCCTATAACATCCAGTCAATTACATGACAATTTCGCCCCTGGGCCTCCAGGGCAGCCTCTTTCTCCTATCTGCTTTATCATTTTAATTGAGTGTTCGAAAATTGATTTTTTTTTTCTTTGACAATGGGCAGGCCTGTGAGGGGATTAGTTAGAGGCAAAATCCGGGATCCTGCTCTGGCTCTGCTCCTGAGGCCTGGTCTTCCCCTCTCAGAGCCTCAGTTTCCCCATCTATAAAATGAGGGTTCATGACAGATGATCTTCAGGTCTGATGGGCCTCCTTGGTAAGGGTTAAGGCACTGTGTTACTTGGAAGGTATAACCCCTGGATGGGAAGGGAAAGGAATGGGTGGAAACTTGCCATATTTAAGCACCTGTGTGTGCCAGGTCTTGAGCTGGGTAGGGCAGGATCAGGGGCAGAAGATGCAGAGTGAAGTGGTTGAGAGAAACAACTCAGAAGTCTCACAAGCCATGTGCAAATTCTGGCTCCACATTTAGCCTCAGTGTCCTCATCTGTCAAATGGGGGTATTAATACGTACCCCCCAAGGAATTACTGTGGGACAAAATAAGATAATGCATACCATAGACGCTTGGCAGAGAGCTTGGCTACAGTAAGTACTTGATGAATGTTAGCTAAGATGCCGCTATTATTGTTTACATTACCACATTCGCCCTTTCCCACCCCTCAGTCACTTGGTAAACTCCTATTCACCCAACAAAACCCTCTACACGCCCACCTGCTCCAGGAAGTGCTTTTCCATTCTGCTGTTACAGCTAGCACATGCTGCTTTTTATTGTGTGTCTATTCTTGCACTGTCAATAAGCTATTTGTTTTTGTTCTTAATCTCTCTCATTGGTTGATGACTTTCAGGAGGACAAGGATTTGGTCACATCTATATTTTTGTTCCCAGCACTAGGCACAAGGCATGTCAAAGGACGCATCTGCAACTGAAACAAGCAACCTACTTGGCACAGGTCAGGGCTCAGAGGGAGTGGGAAAGGGGAGGGGCTGGTCTTGATGGAGAGGGAGTGCAGACGTGGAGGGCAGAAGCCAAAGTGCACACGGGGTCCCGGGAAAGGCGGGGGACAGGGTTCCAAAGGTCGGCGTTGGCCAGCTCTGCAACAGAGGACTCCGGGAGCTTCTCCCAGCCAGGTCAGGACCAGCCAGCCCAGGCATCCCTCTCTCCAGGGCTCTATTTACCAGGTATCGATTTTCCTGCCTGTTTACTGGTAGTTATTAAAGGCTGCGTCCCTGGAGTCCTTTTCAAACGAGATCGGAACCTGGCGAGCTGGAGTAATTAGGGCAGCTGCCGTTCACCCCGCCCGGCCCCGCACCCCGCAGCGCCCAGTGCTGCCTGCCCATCCATCTACCTCCCCAGCTCCCACTGGCCTTGGACCAGGCCGAGGGGCAGGGGGCGCCAGCTGGTTCCCTGGGGACCTGCCTGGGCTGCGATCTTGAGATGTGCAAGGGAGCAACCGCGGAAACACTCTTTCTCCTCCCCAGTGGCCTTGGCCTAGATTTTAGACCAGAACAATGGGTCTAAGATGAGAGGCTGGAGGTTCTTCAGCCTGGGAGATGGGAAGGGCCTCAGACTAGTGGGCTGGATGCACAGCTGATCTTTCTAACACCCAGCAGCTCTGCTGGGTCCACTCCCCCTTCTCCAGCCTCCTGGGCACCCAGCTGTGCCGGTCACCAGGGTCTGTGTCCCCACGGCGGTGAGGAACCTGTGTCAAGCATGTACTATTTCTGGGCCGGTTTCTGTGTCTGCTTTTGTTCCCCGTCCCCCCACACCCCCTCCTTCGTTTCTCAGGAATGTTTGGTTGAAAAATTCCAATCTTGTTCCAGCTGAACTGAGAGGAAAGGGGCTTTGGCCAAATGTCAGCTGGAGGATTGTAGGAGCTGGGCCCCCGGAGACGGGGTGTGGGGGCGGCTGCGGTCACTGCAGCCAGTGACCAGTTCGTGCCTGGGACACAGACAACCAAAGAGAGATGGAGACACAGGAGGAAGCAAGAGAGAGGGTGAGAGAGGCTGGGAGAGACATACATGCGCCGAGGGCCGAGATCAACATGGGATGTGCTAAGGTAGATAAAGGAGAGTCGGGGGCAAACAGACATAAAGGAACAGGATCCTGAAGCCTAGAGACAGAGGCAGTCATGGACAGTCAGGGAGAACCAGAGAGCCAAGCCAAGAGACAGGGAGGAGCAGAGAGGGGAGGCTGTGGGGTAGCCAGCAGCTACGGCCATAACAATAAAGCTAATGTTGACTGAGGCCCCACTGTGTGCCAGAGGCTGAGTTCAACACCTTCCTTGCACTAACTCATTTTATCCCCATATGGTTCCTTCCAGGGAAGAACTAAAATTGTTCCTGTTTTACAGAACACAACTGAGATCCCAGAGAAGTGAAATCTTGGGAGACTTGGGGAATGATGCCTTATTCATGGAGTAAAGGAAAAGCCAGGTTAGACTGGTTCTAAGACTGGTTTAACTCAGCCAAGGGATAGTCCAGCTTAGGATGCCTCCAGCGACGGGAACTCACTACCTCAGTTTGCGCTCAGTTGTTTCTCTATCGTGAGAGGTTTCTGCCTGGAGAATGTGGTCCCAATCTGAACCCCCTGCCTGAAGGTGGGGTATGGGTGTCTCAGCCCCCAGATTTTTGCTTTAAGAAAAAGCTGACTCTGTAGAGAGCTGGGGGGAAGGTTCTGAGCCCTCCTGTCTGCCTCTCTAGCCTCCAAAGGGTTCTACCCTGGGCTGGGCCAGTCCCAAGGCCCAGCAATGAACCCCTCCCTCTGGGGGTGGCTTCCCGGAGGGAAGTGACCTCAGTTTAGGGGCACCCAGACCCTGACGGGAAGAGGGGCCCTGTGGGAGGCAGTCATGGGACATCCTGTCAGGTGGGGGGGGGGAAGTCCCACTCCCGCCTGAGGTCTGTGATGGAGCGGGAAGGGTGGGGGGCAGCGGGTTAAGCATGAGTTCAACACCCAGTGGATGCTGAGCCTGATGAGATAGTTCACTGAATCCTCCACCAACCCAGAAGTCACACCATAGTAACAGTCATGCTCAGAGAACACACTTTTGTGGCCAGGCTCATAACTCATTTAATCCTCACAGTGGCCCTATGAGGTAGGGATATTACCATCCCAGTTAAATTTATTTATTTACAAAAAAATTTTGTTTTGGCTGCGCCCCACGGCTTGCAGGATCTTAGTTCCCTGATCAGGGATTGAACCCGGGCTAATGAAAGTCGCAAGTCCTAACCACTGGACCACCAGGAAATTCACCATCCTGTTTTAGAGGTGAGGAAACAGAGGTACAGAGAGGGTTAGGAACCCCTGAGGTCATCTGCAAGGAAGTGATCCAATCGGAACCCATCCCGGGTTGCTTGACTCCAGCTGTCCTCTTCACTGCCCTACTCTTCCCGGCCTGTGTTCCAGGGGAGGAGACTGAGGCATGGAGGTTTACACAGCAAGTAAGGGACACAGCTGACGTTCCGACCCAAGCTGTTATATGGCCTTCTGGAATAGCAGCCGTCTCCCTGATGCCTCGACTGATTATCTGAGTGGCTGGCCAACTCCCTGACATCGACAGCAAGAGCCATCCTGCTTTATTGAATGCCAGCTACTATGCTAAGAGCTGATGCGTACCGATCAGCCCTTGAAAGAGCCTGAGAGGTTTTGTGCACTGTGGTTAGCCCCATTTGGCAGATGGGGAAACTGAGGCTCCTTGGGAAGATTTGGAGGTCCACCCGGGAATGGCGGCCAGGCTGGGATTCGAACTGCAGTCTGTGGACCCAGGGCGACTCCCCCTCCCGCCCTGTGATCAATAATCCCGCCGTGTTCTGTTTCCCTCCAAACTCTCCCAGGGGACTTGTCAACTGAGCTGCGGCCCATTAGCGGTTTCTGCATGTTTGAAGCTGGCCCAGTCTCCCTAAGCTCTGTGGCAGGGGAAGGGAGGGGGTCTCCAGCCCTGCCTGGAGGAGGCTAAAGGGTTGTGGGGCATTTGGAGAGGCTACCACCCTTAAAATGGTTTCAAAAACCCCTCCCTCCGGAGTCTGCCGGCAGCTGCAAGCTGGCTGTGCCCACTTTATGAGCTGTGTGTGTGGCTTCCTGGTCACGTGGCTTCCAACACACTCGGGTTCAGGACCCCCTGGCATAGCAGCAGCAGCTGAGAGAGGGAAATGAGGGGGCAGGAAAAAGAAGGAGCAGAGAGTCTTCTATCTCCTGGAGCGCTCAGTGCTGTTGGGCCACTGCCCCGACCCTTCCAAGCCTCTACTTTCTCATCTGTGAAATTGAACATCTTCCTCCCCATCCTGATAGTAAACACTCACAGAGGACCTACTATGTGTCAGGTACTGTGCTAAGTGTTTTACATGTTACTGCTTAATCCACATAACACTCTACAGAACAGGTACCACTATTATCATTGCCTTGCACAAATCCAAACAGAGAGGTGAAGTGATTCACCCCACATAACACATGTAAGCTATTAGCTAGGATTCCACCTAGCCAGATTTGAACTTCTCCCCACTTCCAGCGCCACCACCCTGGTCCAGGCCACTGTGACTGCTTGCCTAGCCGGCTGCAGCAGCCTCTGTCCTGGTCCCAGTCGGTACCCTTCACACCCTGTAAGGCACACTGTCCCCCGAGGCGGGAGAGGGTCTTTCATAAACTCGAGTCCGCCCACATCACTCCTCTGACCTACGCGCATCAGTAGCTCCCTAGTGCCCTGCAGAACGAATCGCTCTAAGTGCGTCAGCTCTTCTTCAAAGCCCAGCTGGCTACACAGCTCACACCCTAATAGCACCAAACATCTAGTTATTCCCTAAACGCAACATACACGGCTCTGCCCCTGTGTATTTGCCCATGCTGTTACCTCTGTCTGGAATGTCCTTCCACTCAAACCACCCCATGTTCCTCTCTCCTGGGTTCCTGCACGCTTGTCAGGGTTCAGCTCAACCACCATCCTCTTAAAAATCTCTGCCACCCTCAGGGAGAATCAGTACCTCCTTGGGACTCACACAGCACCTTGTACCTGCAGAACCGCCATTAAAACACCGAGCACAAGCTCTAACTGTTGAGGCGTCTGTTCTGTCCAGCCTGGAAGCCTCTCAAAGGTTGGGTGATTTTCAGCCACCCTTAGCATGCTTCCATAGCCAGGAGCACAGGGAGGTGGGCACTTGGAAAATGCTAGCTAAATGAATCAATGAATGACCAAATACACACATGTGAACCCACCTGAGTACTACAGATGACTAGCCTGGAGATTGCAAAGTGGAGGGTGACTGTGACTTTGTTTGGTCACCACACTATTTGCATCTTCTAAGTATAATGACCAGGCATTTAAAAATTGGCCAAGACTCCACTCTCCCAATGAAGGGGCCTGGGTTTGATCCCTGATCAGGGAACTGGATCCTACCTGCCGTGGCTGGGAGTTCAAATGCCACAGCTAAAAGGTCCCACATGCCACAAGCAAGACCCAGCACAGCCAAATAAATAACCATTTAAAAAAAAATGAGGTGGACTCACTCAAGTCTGGATTTCAAAAATGTCCCCAAATATCCAAAGAGGCAGTGACAAAGATTGGCTTTCTTGGCAAAGCTTAGCAGAAGCTGAGTCACAGTCACCCTATTCATGTTTTCAAGTATTTATTGAGCACCTACTGTGCTCTAGAGGACAACAGTTAAACATCCTTGCCTTCCTAGCCACTGCACACACTTCTGCTGGCTGCCCCAACCCTGGAAGCATCCAAATTCTCAGCCTCTTTTCTAGATGGGAAAATTGGGCCCCCAAAGAGAAAGGGACTTGGTTCAAATCACCTACAGTGTAGAGGTAGATCTGGACCCCTGGCTCCTTGACTCGTGTTTTCACGGTCCCAGGTGACTAACACCTTGGCATAAATGAACCTTTGTTCCCTAGAAGAGAGGAACCTGGGGAGGGCTCCATGTCGGTGCCATTTCGGGTGAACCCTACGCGTTCCCCCGGTGTGTTCTGCTTGCAGTCAGTCGGAGGGAGAGGTGACAAAGGCTCTGTGGTGGTGGGGCTCAGCTTGTCATCAGCAGAAGAGGTGGCTATGCTGAGGCTGCTGGCAGGACTGTCCTGGCCGCCAGCGCCGCCTCCTTCGATTGCCTCCTCCTTTGTTCTGCATTTCAGGGCATTCAGCTCTAGGGCCCGGTGCCAGACTTCCTCCCATAGCCCATCACCCGCCTGCCACTACTGTCCGGGCAGGTGGAAGCGGCAGCCTGGAGCAACTCCAGAGGGATAACGGGAGGAGCCCAGAGAGAGGCACTTGGCTAGAGTGGCAGAGCCAGGAGGCAGCTACACAGGACCTGGGGGAGACTCAGCCTCCAGCCTGGCTGCTCCTGCGGCCCCCAAATCAAGGACACCCCCACATCCCGACCTCCTCAGTGTCTGGCCTCCTGTACCAGGCCCATCACTCCTACCAAAATAGAAGGGCTCCGAGGGCAGTGATTTGTATGTGTCCTGCTCACTGCTGCCTCCTTAGTGCCAAGGACAGTGTCTGGCCCGTAGTAGGTGCTCATTAAGTTCCTGTTGAATGAACAAACTAATACTGATCAGAATCTTACGAGATGGGGACTGTTGTTGGGCCCATATTACAGAGGAGGAAACCGAGACTCATGCAGATGGTGTGGTTTACTCAAAGTCACAAGTCAGCGCCCATTCCCATCCTTACCCCATCCCCACAATTACCAGAAAGCTGCGAAGAAGGGAACTTAGAGCCTGGACCTCACCAACAAGGCTCCCCGAGGCAGCCACTTCCAGATTGGGGGCCCCATGCCCTCAGTTGGTATCAGTCAAGGGTAGATGGGGGTTGGTAGGGCACCTGCCTCGACTGGGAGCCTGAGCGGGTTCATTGCCGGGGGTTGGGGGGTGACAACTCTCTTGGGACCTGGAGGTTGTCCTGGAGTGGCTACTGCTGGGTGTGATGTAGGAGTGAGAGGGAGGCCCAGGGAGACACAGATATGGGGGCGGGGTGCCTCGGAGGGCCCCAGGCACCCTCCATACCCTGGGGAGGAAGCTAAGGATCCCCCTGCCCGCAGCCTGAATGGGCAGCTCCCGTGTGACCAGTCATCACCTCCCCATCCTAGCCCCTCCTCACTACCCTCCCATCACGTCTTCCATCACCCCCTCTTTAGAACCCTTATGCCTCCCCCTTCACTCCTTATCACCTTCTTCACCACCCTCCATCACAATCTGCACAGCACTCCTATTGCTGTCCTGCCATGACCCTCCCCATCACAGTCCCCTTTATCACACCCTCCCCACCTCACCCCACCCTACCATTAATAGCTCTAGTCATAGCCCCATCACCTCCCTGTCCCCTCCCCACCCCCATGGCTCTCATCACCTTCCCTATCACCTCTCCTATTCCAGCCCCCACATTTCCCCATCACAGCTTCCACCGCCTCCTCATCTCTAGGTCAGACTCCACAGCTCCCTTGGACTGATGAGGATGCGGGGTGCGGGGAGGTTGGGAAAGAGCAGGAAAGGACAGAGAGGGGAGCAGCAGGGGTAGGGTACATGAAAGGAGAGAGAAGATGCTACCAGGAGGACGTGACCCAGCATCTCTCACCCCCACTCCCCACAGGAGTGGTCCAGCCATGGGTGGCGCTGTCCAAGGTGCTAGGGCAATCAGGCCTGATGCAGGGCGGGTGCTGCAGGCCACCGGGATCTGAATCTCTGATCCATGTCTTCCTAGCTTGGGCAGGTGGCTCTCCACCCTCTGAGCCTCACCTTGGCTATGTATAAAGTGGGCTGATGCCTGCTGGCTGGGAGGAGGGAGCCCAGACAGACTGTTGGGAAGAGCCTGTGTCAGCCCCTGCCCAGCCGCCTTCACCTCTGGCCTCTGAGGGCCCATGATTAATGAGGCTGGTCTTGCGGTGTGGCTCTGGGTCCCCTGGGGCCTGGCTGCTAAAGGGTGACAGCTGGAGGCCCAGTCATGCCTGGTGAGACTCAAGAGGCCTCCCTTCCCCTCCCTACCTCTCCCCAGCTTCTATCACTGCCTCCCTCTTCCACTCAGGCCTGCCTGGGTTGCCTCCAGCCAGAAGTGTTCCTCAAACCATACAGACTCTTGGAGAACTCCTCCAGGAAGTCCTCCTGCTCAGAGGCCCCTGGCACACACTGTCCATATCATCTGGTCAGGAAACTTGTACCTCTCCTATGAGGTATTTAAATCTTTTTCCTACTTGAACATGAGTACTATGTGCAAAGTAATATTCTCTGTGATTTTACCTACATTATCTCATTCAGTCCTCACGATAACCCTCTCAGGTAGGGACTATTCTTATTCCCACTTTGCAGAATAGGAATCTGAGGCTCAGAGAGGTTAAGGGGCTAGCCCATGGTCACACAGCCAGCAAAGGGCCAAGCTGGAATCCAGATCTATATCTGAATCTGAGAGTTTGGCTGCTATTCCCATGATATGTACTTGCCTTTGCCTTAACTAGACTCTGAAACCCGTTTGGCAGGGGTCTTGTCCATCTTTCTGAGTTCCAGGGAACTGGTCCAGGGCCTGGTACTGAGTAGGCACCAGTGATTATCAAACAAAAGTGATGATGAATGTATGGTACCAGAGGAGACTCCAGGAGCCAGACAAGCAGCCGGAGGCAAAAGGATGGATCTGTCAGGGTGGAGATGCAGGCAGTGCAACAGGTGGTGGTGGGAGACACCCTTGTATGACTCAGCTGGAGCTGCAGCCACCAGGGGACAGACCCCCTCCCAGTCCAAACACATATCATCCTTCCTGCCCCTGGTGTCAGGCCCAGCCCCCTGGGGGCCCTCCAGGTTGTCTGGGAGAAGGTCCCAAGGGGTTGTGTAACCAGGGAGCTGGGCCCGGAGTCCTCTGGGGTTGCACAAGGCTGTTCCTACTTTGGTACAGAATCTGGCAACAAGCCCCAGCAGAACACTCAAGGGAGGGGGGGAGGTGACTCTCTTTGCAGGCTTGTTGAATGTACCCTTAGTCTCCATCCTTGAAACCTGTGTGAGAAACCCGGTTCCAGAGGAGTGATTGACTGTGTGACCTTGGGCAAGTCATGCACCCTCTCTGGGCCTCTCTCTCTTGGAGGATACAATGACTTGCCTAGGGGTCTAAATTCTGGTGGTGCTTTCCCTGGTGACGGCTGCTCCTCTCTCTGGGTGGCCCTACCAGATCTCTGACAGCCTCAGTGTGGCTTCAGACAGGATGTTCCATCAGGGCTCCCGGGCTGAGTGGAGCGCTGGCTACCCAGAGAAGGGATTGGTGTTGGCTTGGGAGATGCTGAAAACAGGCACCACCTGTCACTCCAGCCTGACAGCTTGGGAGTGCCAGGCACAGACGTGCTCTGAGCTGTGGGGACAGCAGTTGTGGATGGTCCCCAGGCTGGCGTCCCCCAGCCTCAGCTGTCCCATCTACAGAATGGGCAGAAGGCGGCCAGGGGTGCCCCCAGCAGTAGAGGGAGTAGAGAACAGGTGTCACCCATCAGTGCATCACTCCCCCTGCCCCTACTCCCAGCCACGTGAGCTCAGAGAGAAATCTGGAAATGGCCTGGGGAGTGGTTAGCTCAGATCTCTGTCCCAAGCGGGGACCAAGAGGAGGATCCAGGGTCCAGATGAAGCCCTCGGTGGCGGCCACCTGCCTCCACAGCAGTGGGGAAGTGGCTCTAAGCAGGTGACCTCACGGGGGACAGGAGGCGGTTCCCACATCTTTCTCCCACTGCTCCTGGACCCAGCTCCACCACCAGAGGCTCTGCCCACCTGGGCCAACCCCTCCGCCTTGGTTTTCCCATTTGTGAAATCCTGGTTTGGTCGGCTCAAGGCAAAGGAAAACCAGGAAAGCTATGGGGGACCAGTACCACCTGGCCCATTATCACCCACATCGCAGCAGATGTGCCTGTGAAAGGAACACCAGGGTCATGGCATCCCTGCCACGTGGGTTCCAGACCTTCGGGGCTTCAAAGGGAAACTCACCCCCCGTGGCAAGTGATGAAAACAGCCCAGCAGGGGAGAGGTGACGGGCCACAGGCTGAACAAACAGCAGCCCCCATGGGACCAGGGCTGGCCCTTCCCCTGTGGTCCAAGCCTGACACCTGGGCTTGCTTTCCGCTGGCAGCACGACAGGGTTAGAGACAGGGCATTTGGGTGTCAGTGATGTACAGGTGGGGCAGCGCTGTGTGTATGCACACACACGTACACGCACACACACCAGGAGGCAAGTATTTCATACAGGCCACACTGAGAGTGCCATGGCATCTGCACTGTCCTACTCCATGGGCAGGCTAAGAATATATTAGGAGTAGGTGAACTGCAGCTCCCTGGTCCAATTCACTGGCTGCCTGCTTTTGCACAGCTTATGAGCTGAGCGGTTCTTAAACTTGCAAATGGTTGGTGGATGGGGGTCGGAGTGGGGAGAAAAAGGAGAAGAATATGTCATGACCCGTGAAAATGATATGAAATTCAAATTTCAGTGGCTGCAACTAGTTTTATTAAGACACAGACCCATTCATTCATTTGCATACTCTCTGGCTGCTTTCAAACTACAGCAGCAGAGTCAGGCTACAGCAGCAGTTACAACGGAGACTGTAGAATCCACAGAGGCTAACCTATTTCTATCTGACCTTATCAGAGAGTCTGTGGTGCCAATGTCAGGGTCACTGGGGCATGCTGCTACCTCCCACAAAAACGTAAAGTTCTGCTGCAATGAACTTGTCAAGAATCTTACAATTAGAAAATCTAGGGGACTTCCCTCGTGGTTTAGCGGCTAAGTCTCTGCGTTCCCAATGCAGAGGGCCTGGGCTCGATCCCTGGTCAGGGAACTAGATCCCACATGCCATAAGGAAAAGACCCCAAATGACTCAACAACGAAGATCAAAGATGCCGTGTGCCGCAACTAAGACCCAGAGCAGCCAAGTAAATAAATAAAAATAGATATTAAAAAGAGAAAAATCTAAAGAGAGGCTGTATTCATTTCAATATATACATGCGAGCTTTGGGTTTTACAACTTTATATTGTTTTGTGTGTGTGTGTGCCACAATCTTCAAGATTTAGGATCTCCTACTCATCTCTCAGGCATCTGTAGTGTTCAATACAGGCTGGATACATGGTGGGTAATCAGTTAGTTAAGGTCTGTGGGATAAAATAAGATATGTGATTCCACCAACTCAACAACCATGCTAGCAAAGTAATACTCTTGCGCATCTCATGGATGTGGAAACTGAGGTCTGGGGAGGTGATAACGGCCACTCGAGGCTCTTCCCTGAGTCATGGAGGGTGAGGACCAGATGTCCTTCCTTGGTTTTGTATTGCTCCTGGGAGAAGTGGGCAAGCACATTATAACACTCCTGGTGGGAGACATCTTGCCCCTCCCTCTAGCAGTCACCCAGGCTTCCTAGGTCTCCTGCTGGCCCCAGAGGTTTCCAGGCTTTCCTCCCTCCCTGGGGGGTCTTGGCAGGCTCCCAGGAGCCTGTGGAGGGTTGAGTGGTTTTTTTTTTTTTTTCTCTTTTCCGGCCAACAGGGAGCAGGTGTGGAGTGAGCAGCTCCTGGAGGGGGCAGTGGGAACATGACTGACGCTGAACTTCTAGGGGATCCAGCAAGGCTGACCCATAAAAGGAATGCCATTGAGAATAAGGGGTCCCCTGAAAGGGGGAATGGAGGGAGTCTGGGGAGTTGGGAGCCCAAGTGAGGGTGTGGGAAGAGAAAAGGAGCCTAGAACAGGGGTGTGGGAATCACAGACCAACCGGCCAACTTGGCAGCCTCGAATGGGGCAATTCCTGCTTCTAAGGACCACCTGTCAGGCCCTGGAAAACTCTCTCCACGCCCAGCACTAGCTCTGAACCTATAGAATGCTTTGTCAGATCCCTGCCCTCCACCAGAGATGGTTCCGGAATGAGCCAGAGAGAATGGGGCAGGGGATGCCCAGCAATTCTTCATCAGGGACTCTGCCTCTCTGGAAGGATCGGCCCAAGAGCTTGATGGTGACTTCTTCTACCCTCAGGATAAAATCCAGAGCCCCTTTCACGGCTTTATGTCCAGCCCCTGCTTGAAATTCATCTTTTTTTTTTTTTTAAAGGGTTTTTATTTTGTATTGGGATATAGCCAATTAACAACACTGTGATGGTTTCAGCAAAGGGACTTAGCCATATGTACACATGTGTTCATTCTCCCTTAGTCCAACCGTATCTCATGCCACCTCCCTTCATCCACTGCACTCCAAACGCAATGGGTTTGAACGTACTCTGCTCCTTCCTGCCACAGGGCCTTTGCACTAGCTGTTCCCTCTGTTGGGAAGCTGTCTCCCTCAAACATTCTTTAGATTTCTAGTCAAACCTGACTTCCTCAGATGAGCCTTCTGTGACCACTACTCGACCAAGGTTATTCCATGTTCCATAATCTGCAACTGATTATCTGTGTGGTTAATGTGTTGCTTGCTGACTACACAGGGATCTCCTGCATAGGTCCTCCACAAATAGACCTCTACTAAGGACCCCGGCTGTCTTTCTTTTTGGTTGTGCCATGCAACTTTCAGGAATTGAATCCAGGACATAGCAGTGAAAGCTTGGACTCCTAACCATTGGATTTCCCTGACCCTGGCGGTCTTGCTCCTTACAGTATTCTATCGCTCAGCATGGGGGTCTGACACACAGATTGGTAAGTTGATGATGGCATGAATGAACAAATGGTACCACCAGTGACTGCTGCCAATTCCCAGAGTTTGGGGACACAGATATACGGAAAAGTCACAACAAACCATCTGTCAAGAATTCACCTGCTTCCACACGTGGGGACCACCCAGTAGGCACCAAGCGATGGTCTAGAGTGGAGCTAGCCACTAGAACTCTCTTCGATGGTGGTAGTGTTCTGGACTTATGCTGTCTAGTATAGTCACCACGAGACACCTGTGGCCACTGAGCAAGTGGATGTGGCTAGTGGGAGCGAGGAACTAAATTTTAAATTTGATTTAATTTTAATTAACATAAATTTCAATAGCCACAAGGGCTTAGTGGCTACCATATTGGACAGTATAGCTCTAGAGAGATGGAATGTGTTCTATTATCCCCAAGGCTGTTACATGCAGTTCTATCATCTAGGGAGTCATTGTAACTCCTTCAAACCTCCATCAGCAGATTCCTGGGGGTGATCATGTCAAGGATTCTTGGCAGCTTCTAAGAGGCAGGACCTTGCCATTCCTCACTGCCCACAAAGCTTTTCATACAGACCACCAGGCAACAATGACTCAGGCAGGTCTCCACAGTGATGGCGAACAGAAATGCTGTTTTTAATCACATCCTCGTTTTTATCATCATCATCACCTATCACACGACACCAAGACTGCCATCAGCCTCATTCTCTCCACCATGACCACCCCATCACGCTGCTCCCAAGACCACCACCCACACAACCATCATCACCACCACCAATTCCACAATCAGTATGACCACTGACATTGCCACCAACACTATTTCCTCCATCATTACCGCCCTTCTACCATCAACACCACCAATCCCCCTCAACTGCCCCCATCATTGCAACCACCACTACATCACTCCAACAACAGCGGCTCTCAGAGCCGAAATGAGATTCTGGTTAAGAGCTTCAGCTCTGGAAGCCCCTTGTCTGGGCTTAGATCTCAGCTCTGAGTTTAAATCGCTCAGCTTCTGTGAGACTCAGTTTCTTCATCTGTAAAATGGGACAGCTACCAGGACTACCACGAACATGATAGGAAGACTGGCTGTAGTGGTTGAAAAAATATCAACTGAGGAAGTGCAGGGAAAGCCCTTTCATTCTGATGATCGAACACTAATGATCTTCTAGGCTCTGGGCTCAGTGAGCAGTTTTATCTAATCCTCACACAGCTGTTAGGGACACTGACCCATCCATTTTGCAGAGGGGGAACCTGAGGCTCACAGAAGCGATATAGCTCATCTGCAGCCCTACATAAGAGGCTGGATTGGAACCCAGTTCTTCAACTGGACTAGGCTAGACTGACCTAGTTTAGGGGGAGGGGGTTGGAGCAGCAGGTGGGCCTTCCACAATTCTGCTTCCCTCCTCAGGGATGCTGGGGTATTTCCGCATCCCGCCATGATGGTGATAGTGGTGGCGGTGGGGAGGGGAGGGGCGCGAGCCCACTCACCTGTGTCCTGGCGGAACTGGTGCATGGACTGAAGGTCGATGATGTAGGGCACCAGCTGGGCGTCCACTTGTCCCAGGACCACAGAGCCCCGGGCATCCTCCTTGAGCACGTTCTCAATGTGGTGGCACACAGTGGCCGTGTAGGGCCGCCAGCGGCTGTGTTCATTCAGCCACTCCCACACCACCACCCGGGCCACGTTCTGAGGTGGGAAGCCCAGCCCGTTCACCGGCATCATCACTCCCTGGCCTGGCCGTGACATGGCCGCTGCCGCCCGAGGGGCCAGGACCCCCTTCTTCCCCACGCAGCTCCTCCTGGGCCTGGGAGCTGGAGGGGGTGGAGGGGAGCTTCCTCTCGCCCCAGGGAGGGCAGCAAGGACTGTCCGGCCTCCTTTGTGTCCTCCCGGCCCCTCTCAGGCCCGCAGGCCTCAGTTAAAGGAGTGTTGGGGGCTGGGGGGGAATGTTCCAGGCTCCAAGATCCCTTCCCCTCAGAGCTGTCTCAGGTTAGGTGTGTTCTGGCAAGTGTCTTTCTTAGGAAGGGGAAAGGTGCTCTCAATCCCCGGGTTCCCTCCAGGCTCAGACGAGGGGGTGAGGCAGCTGCCTCTACTCTAGGTCCGGGCTCTTTCCTGCTGGTCCCCCGTTCCTTCTGGCCGCGGCAGGGCCTGTCACCCCCGGAGGAGGCCCGGCCCCAGCCGGCCTTCTCTGCAGCGCCCCGGCCGGCCCTCTGCGCTCGCAGACCCTGCGCCTGGCTCCAGGGGGGCTGCTGGCCTTGTCTCAGGTCCGCCACCCCCGCCCCCCGACGGCTCCCGCTGAAGGGGGCGTCCCTGTCCCGGTTGTCCCCCCACCCCAGGTCCACGCCGTCCTGGAAGGCCCGGGTGGCTCGAAGAACGCACGGGGGAGGGGTGCGGCGGCTACTCCCAGCCCCCTGATCCGGGCTGCGGCTCCCGAGCTGGGCTGGGGGACGAGGGGGGCGGGGGCCCGTGGGCACGCCCCACCCCACTCGCGCTCGCCACCTGCCAGGAGACAAGAAGGGGAGGGAGAGGGCCCTTTAAGACCAGAGCGCGGCACCCCCTCCCCCCTTCCCCGGGAGAGCGATGGGCTGAGAACAATGGGGAACCGATGGGGGGGAGCGGGCAGCGAGGGGGGCTAAAGGGGGTCGCCCGGTCGCGCTCCCTTGGGGCAGGCCTCAAGGGAGGGCTGGGGCTGGGGGCGCGATTTTCCAAGACCCCTCGCCTGCGGCGCCCCCTCCTCAGCAACCTGAGCGCTCCCCTCCCTCGGGGCCCGCTCCCGGCCGAGGGATGCGGGATGCGCCGGGAGGTGCCAGGATGCGCGGCGCTGCAGGCGCGGCCCAGGGCCCCTCAGGGGTCGCGTCACCACGCAGGCGAAGCCAGGAGCTGGATCGCCTATGCCTCCCGCCTTGCGGGTAACAACCCTCCGTCCCCAGGCCAGACCTCCCCAAAGCGCGCGCGGGCCTCCCGAAGGAGCCGGGGGTGGGGTCCCTGGGCACCCCGCGCTCTCACCGCCTCTCCCCGGTTCTGCCTCCTTCTCCGGCTCAGGCTTCAGCACCGCCGCCTCCTGGGCTCCCCCCGGAGTGGGAGGGAGCCGCGGTCCCGCCTCCGCGCCCTTTCCCTCCCAGGCCGCGCGGCGGGGCTCTGGGCTCTACGCGCGCGGACAGACTACCCAGCCGACCGACGGACGCGTGAGCCGGCGGCCGGACACCGGGATCCCGCGGGTGGGAGGCGGCCGTCGCCGCGCTCAGGGGAGGGAAGGAGGAGGGGGCGGAGAAGGAGGAAGGGGAGGAGACAGATCGCGGCCCTAAGCACCGCCGGCGCTGACACGCGAGTCCCCGGGCGCCCCATATCCTGGGCTAGGCCCACCTGGGACCCCACGGGGCCTCCTGACCCCAGCAGGATTCAGGCCATGGAATGGGGTGTCCATTTGTTCACCTGCTTGAATCTGAATAATTTTTACGTTCCAGTTGCCCAGTCCAGGGCCTGGTACACAATAGATGCTCAATAAATGCTCGAACGAATGGATTAGGATCCAGGGGTTGTTTAAAGAAAGATCTTAAAGCGTTCTAGGGTAGGCTTCTTTTCTCCTTCCACTCTTCTGGGAGAGGGGAGTGAGGAGGGGCTGGCAGAGGGAATCATGAAATCTGAAGTGTACATATGGGCCCACTGAGGCACAGAGAGGGTAAGAAATAAGCCCAGGATCACACAGCAGCTTAGAGCAATGCTCAGACACCACTCAGAGCTGATTCTCCTCCCAGTACCCAATTAGCCAGCCCAGAGCCAGCTTCCCCCAAGACAACTAACCTGCTCCAGGTAAGTGGGGTTGGCAAGAACATCTTGCCTTCAGAAGAGTGGGGGGACCTAGGCCAGGAGGCAGAGACCTCAAAGGAAGGTAAGCGTGGGCCCTCTGTCGTCTCATTCAAGGATGCCTGCCAACAACAGGTGCTCAGTAAATGCTAGGCAAGGGCAGGCTGGATGGACAGGGAGGCAGGTGGTGGCAGCAGCTCAAGTGTTAATGGGAGGGCCAGCTCGCCCTTGTCCAGCAAGCTGGATGCAACTGAGAACACATCATCTGGGTGGTGGGGGGAGGGGGCCAGGGATGGACCACTTGGGGCCTGCGGGTGTTTAGATTAGGAAAGATGAAGGATGCGTCCGGGAACTCTAGCCTGGGTGGCAGACGGGGGTCAGCGGCCTGTTTGGGAGCCTGCCCAGAGCAGCCCACGCTCCTCTTCCTCTCCAGGGCAGATGGTGATAAACTAGGCAAGGTCAAGGGCAGACGGCTCAGGGGAGCTTTCCCAGAACGGAACTCTGGCTCCCCAGCCAGCCAGAGTGACCTACCCCCCACCCCCGCCAGTTCCCCAGGGCCCTGCTGTCTCCTGCTGTCCAGTGCTTGAGGGGCTTTTCCAGATTGGATCCTGATTCTGTTTGCTTGTGCCTCCACAGACTAAAGACAGAGGCTGTGTTTGAGGGCAGGGCCAGCTCTGAGATGCTACCGTGCCAACGGGATGGCTGAACTCTGGAGTTTTAGCCTAGGTCCACTGATGGCTCTCCTGTCCTCCCATTACTGACTTACATGTCTGTGCAATTCTTTTTTTTAGAAGGGCTCTGGCTTTCTACAGATTCTTCTCAAGGGAGGCTGTGACCCAAAAGATTTGGAGCTGATGCTGAACAACCTTATGTTACAGGAGGGGGTCTGGGGACCAGTGGAGAAGAAGCTGGTTCAAAGTCACCTGGAAATTTAGCAGCAAGTTGGAAAGAAGAACTCAAGACTCCAGACTGTACAATGCTATTTAATGTCTGACTAAAGGTCACCTCTTCCGAGAAGCCTTCCTTGAACTCATCCCATCTTCTGCGTTACATCGCATGTACCTTGACTGCTGCAAAGTCACTTCAGTCGTGTCTGACTCTGTGCGACCCCATAGACGGCAGCCCACCAGGCTCCCCTGTCCCTGGGATTCTCCAGGCAAGAACACTGGAGTGGGTTGCCATTTCCTTCTCCAATGCATGAAAGTGAAAAGTGAAAGTGAAGTCGCTCAGTCGTGTCCAACTCTTAGCAACCCCGTGGACTGCAGCATACCGGCTCCTCCGTCCATGGGATTTTCCAGGCAAGAGTACTGGAGTGGGGTGCCATTGCCTTCTCCGGTATACCTCAACAGGACACCCTTTATCACAACAAGCCACTTTAGTGGAATCTGTCCCTGCTGGAGTGAGACATCCTTGAGATAAGGGACTGTGTCTTATTCACCTCGTGTGGTATGGCTGGTGTTTCTTACATAAGCATAGTTGTTTATTGAGTGTCTATTATGTGCCAAGGCGCTTATGTAATGCTCACTCCCCTTCACAATTGTCCTACAAGGTAGGTAATATTGTCTTCATTTTACAGATGGAAAAAAAAAAATCTCCTGGAGCTCAAAGCAGCTTGTCCAAGTTCCCCCAGGGAGTGAGTGGCAGAGCTGGGGTTTGAATCCAAAATGCTTTTGCACCTCCTACACCACCAGCGCTGCCGTGGTGTTTGTTCAGCATCCAGCGGAGGGCAGCATGGCCCTCACGGCGGGCCCTCTCAACTGGGCTGTGGAGCAGCTGGAAGTACAGAGCCCAGCTCCCCCACCATCCTGGGAGAAAGAAATTGCAAAGAGGGGAAAAGAATTTGACCTTCATGGAGCTCACAATCCACTGGAGAGATGGCTCAGACACCAGTGGAGGAGCCAATAGAACAAATGCAGTCCATCACGAAAACTCTTTTTAAAATGTATTGTGTGTAGGAATGACAACCCTCATAGAAAATCCCAGGATTTTCTCTTCTGTGTGTGTCTGTCTCGCTTTCTTGCAGCCATGATACTAGCTGAGGTCATCGGTGCAATGAGATGAAAGAAGATGATCTGTCACTTTTCTAGATCTTTGAGTGATACGTCAAGTTCAGGGCTAATCACATTTACTTAACCTGTGTGTGAGTTTCACAATGATGTTCTTGCTCTGTGATCATCAATGATTTCCAGTTCGCCGATGTAGCCATGCTTCATCATCACAATAGAAATCATGTAAACCTTTCAAGGAAAGTCTTCCACTACAACAAACAACAATTAAAAGCCAGATGATGACTTAGGAGCATGGCCTAAATGAACTTGGAGTTTGTCTTTCTTCTCAGCATTATCAGTGTTCTTAAGGACATTCATGTGCACTATTATAGCAGCATGGAAAGATGGCAGAAAGAAATGACTTATTTTTTGTTCTCATATCCATATCCATCTATCTATCCATTCATCTACTCATTTATGTGTTCAGCTGGATAAGTACCCTCCCTTTCTCTACCTACCCTCCCTCCATCCATCTATCCACTCATTTATGTGTCCAAAATATACTGAGCCCAGTCCTTAAGCCAGGCACTAGGCTGTGCAGGGAGACCCAGGAGGTAACCCAAACAACATGGTTCTGGCTCTTCTATTTCTCAGAGTCTAGTGGCAGTGTGAGCCGTGAATCAAAGAATCACTTTAAGTATGATTACAAAACTTTGCAAGAGCTATGAAAAAGTTCAGGATATCATGAGGGCCTCTAACAGGGATCGAACAAGGCCTAGGGAATCAGGGAGGGCTTCTCAGCGGAGGTGACATTTCAGCTACTCCCCAAAGGATCCACAGTGGTAATGTGGATAAGCCAGTGGGAGGAGCAGGAATGTGCAAAGGCCCAGAGGTGGGAAAGAGTTTGGTGTGTTAAAGCAGCAGAGAGAGGAAGCTGGAGTGACCACTGAGAATGGATCAGGGGGGAGCCATGGGCAAGGTCCCCATGCAGGGCCTACCATGGGTTTGGGGTTTCTATCCTGAGAGCCATGGAAGTTACTGAAGGGAGTTTTTTTTTTTTTAATTTTTATTTATTTACTTCTTTTTGGACCTTCCTTGCTGTGTTGGGTCTTCATTGCTGCGCACGGGCTTTCTCTAGTTGCGGCAAGTGGGGGTTATTGTTCGTTGTGGTGTTCGGGCTTCTCGTGATGGTGGCTTCTCTCATGGGAGCTCTAGGGTGCTTGGGCTTCGGTAGTTGCCCGCTCCAGAGGGGGTTTCAGTGGTTGTGGTGCACAGGCTTAGTTGCCCGGTGGCATACAGGATATTCCTGGATCAGGGATTGAACTCATCGCTCTAGTGGTGTAGAACCTGCCTGCCAACGCAGGAGATGTAAGAGACACGGGTTCAATCCCTGGGTCGAGAAGACCCCGTGAAGGAGGGCGTGGCAACCCACTCCAGTATTCTTGCCTGGAGAATCCCATGGACAGATAAGCCTGGCAGGCTACAGTCCATAGGGTCACAAAGAGTTGGACACAACTGAAGTGACTTAGCACCCCTATATTGATTGCCAAGTGGATTCTTAACTACAGGACCACCAGGGTAGTCCCTGAAGGGAATTTAATGCAACTCAAGTTGTGTATGAAAGAGCCTGAAAGTAACCAGACTTTATTGAGCTACTACTGGGTGCCCAGTGCTGGGCTAAATCCCCTGGAGCAGGAAGTGAAGGTGTGGGAATTGTTCTGTGGGACGTAGAACAAGATGGGTGACCCTGAAGACCATAGCAAGGTCATGTACCACTGGGGCATGAGTCCTGGGAGGCAGGTGTCAGCCCTGCCCTCCACCCCGAGGAGCCGAGTTCTGAATTCTTCTGTCCGGCTCCCTGCATCCTGGTCCGTGGACCAGCTGTGACCTTTCCCTCAGCAGTAAGGGGAAAAGTTTAAGTGGGAAACAAGAAACAGAGCAAGAAAGACTCTTTGGATGTCTTGGGGAATGAAAGAGGGCCCCGGGAACTCAGAGCATTCTACTGGAAACAGGAGACTACCTCGGGCCTGCAGGATGAGAGGAGGGTGGCAAGTGGTAAAAGGCCGTCACTACCTGCTGAGACCTGGAGGTGGAATTAGAAAAACGCCAGAACCGTAACATCACAGCTGGCCCTGATGGGCGAGGAGCATCCACAGGCACCGCGGTCTGGGTGGGGCCTGCTCTGATGGCCATGTGTCCAGATCATGAGGTTGCAGATTCCTGAGTCTCACCCAGAAATTCAGGTCCAGTGGGACTTGCCTGGGACCTGAGCATCTCTGGGTGAGATGAATGGCTTCCCTTTGAGCTCTGGGTCTCACTCTGTCCACAAGGGAGAATCTCCAGGGATGGGGGTGGGGTGCTTAAAAACAATGTCCCAAGCGCCACCCTCAGGAACTCTGACTTAATTGGTCTGGGGGTCCTGGCATCAGTAGTTCTTGGCCAGTGGTCCTTTCCTGGATTGGAGTGAAAGAGGGAGGGTGAAATCAGCCTATCCCCATGTAATTGGGCTGATAATACAACATAGGAGCTCTCAGCTCTCGTTTGGGGCCATTGACTTGTTCATCCAACCAGATGTTTATTGAGCATCTACTATGTGCTATACACTGATCCAGGCACTGGGAATGTAATAGTGAACCAAAGAGTTAAAAAATATCTGCCCTCCTGGTGCTGACCTTCTAGTGGGGTGGAGGGCAGAGACAGATGGTAAACAAAGACATAAGTGAAACTCATGGTATGGCAGAAAGTGCAAACACTGTAGAGAAAAAGCAAGCCTTCTCAACACGTCTGGTGGGCATGTGAATCAGTGCAGCCAATTCACAGCTTTCTCTCCCAAAGCCGAGCACGTCCGTATCCTATGACCCACCAATTCTACACCAAAGTATAAACCGTGGAGAAATGCTTGCCTGTCTACACCAGGAATTACATGGAAGGATATTCACAGGGGTGCTGTCCACAGCGGCCAAAACTGGGACACACCCACGTACCCATCTATGGGAGAGCAGATGAATAAATTCCCACTGCGAAGTACTACTTGGCAGTCAAAACATAGGAACTACAGTCATAATACATCACAATGTGGATGAATATCTGAGATCGAATATCCCACGAGAAATGTCCTTTTACATAAACGCGAAATCCTTTCTATCAAGTTGAAAGCAACTAAAAATAAATACACACATATTCAATAATAAACCATAAGAAGGAAACAAGGGAAGAATAACTAAAGGATTCAGGATGAAGATAGTGAGGGGATTATGGTCGGGGGGAACCATCTGGTTAGATGTAGGTTATTGTCAAGACTGTAGCTTTTGTTTGGATTTGGGGTTTTACATCATTAAATTTAGTAATTAAACACTGGGACTTCCCTGGTGGCCCAGCAGTTAAAAGACTCTGTGTTCCCAATTCAGGGGACCTGGGGTTCAATCCGGGGTCAGGGAACTAGATCCCACATGCCAAGTAAGACCTGGTGCAGCCAAATAAATAATTAAAATAAAAAAATAAATGCTGATGAGAGTGGGCTATAAATGTAGGATTATAATTACCCCTCTCTTTATTTTTTTGTGAACTTAAAGCAAAAAAGCAAGAAAGCAGGGGAGAGGCTGAAGCATGCTGGTGGTGGGAGATGGGCTGCAATTTTCAAACAGTTGGACAAGGGAGGTGCCATTGGGGTGACATCTGAGCCAAGACTGGAAGCAGGGAGGTAGTGAACCATAGGAGAGAGCTACAGGAGGATGTCCTAGGCAGAGGGCAAAGAGGGTGCAAAGGCCCTGAGGTGGGAGTGTGCCTGGCATGCTCTAGGAATGGCAGCAGAGTCCATAGCCTGGTGGGAGGGCATGGGGGCACATGTCCTGTGTGGAGGAGAGGAATAAAGCAGGCTTTGGGGAAAGGATGGTCCTGGGTCCCCAAAGAGCCCAGATCCTGGGTCTGCCCTTCTCAGCACTTTGCTGTTTGATTTTCATTTTTTCTTGGATTCCACGAGACATTTCCATTTCCTTGAGGTAGTTTCACTGGGTTTCTATTCATTACAACCCAGTGAATCCTGCCTGGTTAACTCACTGACCCTGTCTGGTCCAGAGGATCATGGTGCGGGTTTCTTCAGGAAAGGATCCTTAAGTAGTAAGTGCAAAGTCGAGAGTGGGTGCTGTGCAGTAGAAAACCAGCCAGCGATGGGAGATCAGGCCAGCATCAGATACGGGGCATGGAATGGTCATTAGCCCATCGGTTGAGTGCTTTTCTAAGCCTCAGGAATTTTTGTTGAACTTCTTCCATCCTCCTGGGTATTAACATAGATTTTACAAATGAGGAGACTCAGACCCCCAGGAGGTTATGACATACATAGTGAGCAGGTGAGTGGGCAAACCCCAGGGTTGCTTGACCGCGAAGTCTCTGCACCTGGGATAGGAGGTCTCTGACCCATTTGCACTGCCGTGTCCCCTTATCTGTGGGTAACCTGGTGGCAGGTGAGTCCTTGCACCTTTCGGTCTTCTCCAGCCCCTGGGCAATCTGAAGACCGGCGGGCAGCCAGGCAAGGTGGATGCACCCTATTCAGGACCGACGGTGTCTCCAGCAAAGAGGGAAGAGACCCAGAGAAACCGCGGAGCTGAGTCGGCTGTGGGCCGGCATGTGATGGGGAGTGCCGTGCAGCCCTGGGGCTTCTGCAGGGCTGGTGCATCTGGCGAAGGCAGGGAGGATAGAGGTGCTCTAACTTTCTCCAGGATCCTAGGGCATTACCCCGCACAGTCCGCTAGAAACCGTCAGTTAGCTCCACTGAGTAGAAAGGGCGGAGAGGGCTGTGAAATGAAATGGGAGCATAGCGACCCCTGGTGGCCATTGCCGATTTATTGCTCTAAAGCTGGAAGGATTTCTAGGTAATTCATTTTAATTTATTTTTATTGTGGTAAAAAAGCATAACAGAAAATTTATCATTTTAACCACTTGTAAACGTACAGTTTAGTCGTGTTCAGTTCAGTTCAGTCGCTCAGTCGTGTCCGACTCTTCGCGACCCCATGAATCACAGCACGCCAGGCCTCCCTGTCCATCACCAACTCCCAGAGTTTACTCAAACTCATGTCCATCGAGTTGGTGATGCCATCCAGCCATCTCATCCTCTGTCATACCCTTCTCCTCCTGCCCTCAATCCCTCCCAGCATCAGGGTCTTTTCCAATGAGTCAACTCTTCGCATGAGGTGGCCAAAGTATTGGAGTTTCAGCTTTAGCATCAGTCCTTCCAATGAACGTCCAGGACTGATCTCCTTTAGAATGGACTGGTTGGATCTCCTGACAGAATGTGGTCCACTGGAGAAGGGAATGGCAAACCACTTCAGTATTCTTGCCTTGAGAACCCCATGAACAGTATGAAAAGGCAAAATGATAGGATACTGAAAGAGAAACTCCCCAGGTTGGTAAGTGCCCAATACACTACTGGAGATCAGTGGAGAAATAACTCCAGAAAGAATGAAGGGATGGAGCCAAAGCAAAAACAATACCCAGTTGTGAATGTGACTGGTGATAGAAGCAAGGTCCGATGCTGAAAAGAGCAATATTGCATAGGAACCTAGAATGTTAGGTTCATGAATCAAGGCAAATTGGAAGTTGTCAAACAGGAGATGGCAAGAGTGAACGTCGACATTCTAGGAATCAGCTAACTAAAATGGACTGGAATGGGTGAATTTAACTCAGATGACCATTATATCTACTACTGTGGGCAGGAATCCCTTAGAAGAAATGGAGTAGCCATCATGGTCAACAGAAGTGTCCAAAATGCAGTACTTAGTTGTGTTAAGCATATTCAAGTGATTGTTCAACAGATCACAAGAATGTTTTTATCTTGTTAAACTGAAACTTTATAGCCATTAAACAATTCCCCATCCCTCCCTACTCCCAGCCCCAGCTATCACCACTTTACTTTCTGTCTCTATGAATCTGACTACTTTAAATACATCATATAGATGATATTATATAGAATAAGTCTTTCTGTGACTGGCTTATTTCACTTGGCATGATTTCCTTAGGATTCTTGCTCCTTGTAGCATGTGTCAGAATCTCCTTCCTTTTTAAGGCTGAGCAATATTCCATTTTTTGCCTTTTCATACTGTTTATAGGGTTCCTGAGGCAAGGATACTGAAGTGGTTTGTCATTCCCTTCTCCAGTGAACCACACTCTGTCAGAAGCAAGGAGATCAAACCAATCAATCCTAAAGAAAATCAACTCTGAATATTCATTGGAAGGACTGATGCTGAAGCTGAAGCTCCAATACTTTGGCCACCTGATGCAAAGAACTGACTCATTGAAAAAGACTCTGATGCTGGCCAAGATTGAGAACAGGAGGAGAAGGGGGTGACAGAGGATGAGATGGTTTGAAGGCATCACTGACTGAACGGACATGAGTTTGAGCAAGCTCCGGGAGATAGTAAAGGAAAGGGAAGCATGGAGTGCTGCAGTCCATGGGGTCACAAAGAATCGCACACGACTGAGTTTGGGCTTCCCAGGTACATCAGTGGGTAAAGAATCTGCCTGCAATGTAGGAGGTGCAGATTTGATCCCTGAATCAGGACGAGCCCCTGGAGGAGGTTACCATAACCCACTAGATGTTCCTTATAGCTCTGAGGGAGAGATTTGGAAAAATATATTACTGCTTCCCAGGTGGCACTTGTGACAAAGAACTCACATGCCAATGCAGGAAACATAAGAAAAGCAGGTTCGATCCCTGGGTTGGGAAGATTTCCTGGAAAAGGAAATGGCAACCCACTCCAGTATTCTTGCCTGGAAAATCCCATGGACAGAGGAGCCTGGAGGGCTACCATACATAGGATCGCAAAGAGTTGGATACAACAAGGCAACTGAGCATGTGTGCACACAAGCTTTATAATAATGCTATGAGATATAGTCTTACTATCCCCATTTAACAGATGAAGAAACTGAGGCAGAGAAAAGTTGCATGCTCAAGGTCATATGCCACTAAATTGTAAAGCCAGGATTGGAAGCCAGTGTCCTGTTCTGCCTTCCCACGGGCACTCACAGCTTCAAGCAAATCTCATTTGTGAAAATACAAATCCTCCCAAAGTGAACGTGAGGGAGGGAGGGCTTCCCTGGTGGTCCAGGGGTTGCGATTCTGCCTTTCAATGCTGGGGACGTGGGTTTGATCCCTGGTCATGGGACTAAGACCCCACATGCCATGGGGCAGGTAAGCCCACGCGCAACTACTGAACCCATCCCATCACCACAACCAGAGAAGCCCACGTGCTGCAGCAAAGAGCCCATGCAGCCAAAATAAAATGGGTTAACTTTTTTTAAAAAATGAGGGATTCAATGGAAAAGAAATACATTTTTTTAAAAGTGAGGGAGGGCATGTTTTCTGTAATAGAAAGCATCGCTACCACAGCTCCCCTGGCATGTGTGTGATGTGCACGTTTCAAAGGATTCTCACAGCCCAGCGGTATTAATACTCGTGCTACCTATGTTAAAAAGGGAGTGGCTGTAGGTATGAGAGGGCCTGTGACTGACCAGAGGTCATCTCTGCATTCCTGGGAGCTGGTACTCCAACCCTGCACTCCCAAGGAACGCTCAGGCATTCGTATCAAACAAACCAAGTTTGTACCTTGGGTCCCCCCACTCTTTTTTTTTTATTTGAATTTTTATTTTAAATTCATTTTGGGCTTACAGAGAAGTTGCAAAGGATGCAATGAATTTTTTTGTGTACCCTTCACTCAGAGTCTTTGAATGCTACCATTCTGCCACGTCTGCTTCCCCTCTCCAGTTAACTGAACAACCCTGACCCGACTGTCAGGCACTCTGTGTCAGATCCAGTCCCTGAAATCTATTTCTCACCTGCACTGTATAGTCATAAGGGATTTGATTTAGGTCATCCCTGAATGGTCTAGTAGTTTTCTCTACTTTCTTCAATTTAAGTCTGAATTTGGCAATAAGGAGTTCATGATCTGAGCCACAGTCAGCTCCCGGGCTTGTTGTTCCTGACTGTATAGAGCTTCTCCATCTTTGGCTGCAAAGACTATAGTCAATCTGATTTCAGTGTCGACCATCTGGTGAAGTCCATGTGTAGAGTCTTCTCTTGTGTTGTTGGAAGAGGATGTTTGCTATGACCAGTACATTCTCTTGGCAGAACTCTATTAGCCTTTGCCCTGCTTCATTCTGTACTCCAAGGCCGGTTCGTGACTTTGTACAGGAGACAGGAATCAAGACCATCCCCAAGAAAAAGAAAGGCGAAAAAGCAAAATGGCTGTCTGAGGAGGCCTTACAAATAGCTGTGAAAACAAGGGAAGAGAAAAGCAAAGGGGGAAAGGAAAGATATACCCATTTGAATGCAGAGTTCCAGAGAATAGCAAGGAGAGATAAGAAAGCCTTCCTCAGTGATCAATGCAAAGAAATAGAGGAAAACAATAGAATGGGAAAGACTAGAGATCTCTTCAAGAAAATTAGAGATACCAAGGGAACACTTTATGCAAAGATGGGCTTAATAAAGGACAGAAATGGTATGGACCTAACAGAAGCAGAAGCTATTAAGAAGAGGTGGCAAGAATACACAGAAGAACTGTACAAAATAGATCTTCATGACCCAGATAATCACGATGGTGTGATCACTCACCTAGAGCCAGACATCCTGGAATGTGAAGTCAAGTGAGCCTTAGAAAGCATCACTACGAACAAAGCTAGTGGAGGTGATGGAATTCCAGTTAAGCTATTTCAAATCCTAAAAGATGATGCTGTGAAAATGCTGCACTCAATATGCCAGCACATTTGGAAAACTCAGTAGTGGCCACAGGACTGGAAAAGGTCAGTTTTCATTCCAATCCCAAAGAAAGGCAATGCCAAAGAATGCTCAAACTACTGCACAATTGCACTCATCTCACACACTAGCAAAGTAATGCTCAAAATTCTCCAAGCCAGGCTTCAGCAATATGTGAACCGTGAACTTCCAGATGTTCGACCTGGTTTTAGAAAAGGCAGAGGAACCAGAGATCAAATTGCCAACCTCCACTGGATCATCAAAAAAAGCAAGAGAGTTCCATAAAAACATCTATTTCTGCTGTATTGACTATGCCAACACCTTTGACTGTTTGAATCACAATAAACTGTGGAAAATTCTGAAAGAGATGGGAATACCAGACCACCTGACCTGCCTCTTGAGAAACTTATATGCAGTTTAGGAAGCAACAGTTCGAACTGGACATGAAACAACAGACTGGTTCCAAATAGGAAAAGGAGTACTTCAAGGCTGTATATTGTCACCCTGCTTATTTAACTTATATGCAGAGTACATCATGAGAAACGCTGGGCTGGAAGAAGCACAAGCTGGAATCAAGATTGCCGGGAGAAATATCAATAACCTCAGATATGCAGATGACACCACCCTTATGGCAGAAAGTGAAGAAGAACTAAAGAGCCTCTTGATGAAAGTGAAAGAGGAGAGTGAAAAAGTTGGCTTAAAGCTCAACATTCAGAAAACTAAGATCATGGCACCTGGGCACATCACTTCATGGGAAATAGATGGGGAAACAGTGGAAACAGTGTCACACTTTATTTTGGGGGGCTCCAAAATCACTGCAGATGCTGACTGCAGCCATGAAATTAAAAGACGCTTACTCCTTTGAAGGAAAGTTATGACCAACCTAGACAGCATATTCAAAAGCAGAGACATTACTTTGCCAACAAAGGTCCATCTAGTCAAGTCCAGTGGTCATGTATGGATATTGAGAGTTGGACTATAAAGAAAGCTGAGCGCTGAAGAACGGATGCTTTTGAACTGTGGTGTTGGAGAAGACTCTTGAGAGTCCCTTGGACTGCAAGGAGATCCAACCAGTCTATCCTAAAGGAGATCAGTCCTGGGTATTCATTGGAAGGACTGATGTTGAAGCTGAAACTCCAATACTTTGGCCACCTGATGTGAAGAGCTGACTCATTGGGAAAGACCCTGGTGCTGGGAAAGATTGAGGGCAGGAGGAGAAGGGGACGACAGAGGATGAGATGGTTGGATGCCATCACCGACACAATGGACATGGGTTTGGGTGGACTCCGGGAGTTGGTGATGGACAGGGAGGCCTGGTGTGCTGTGGTTCATGGGGTCACAAAGAGTCTGACACGACTGAGCGACTGAACTGAACTGAACTGAACTGAACCCTACTATGGAAAGTAATCTACTTCACTCAAAGTCTACTGATTTAAATGCTAATCACATCTAAAAATACTTTCACAGCAACATCTTGACTGGTGTATAACCAAACATCTGGGCATTATAACCTAGCCAAGCTGCTGCTGCTAAGTCACTTCAGTCATGTCCGACTCTGTGTGACCCCATAGATGGCAGCCCATCAGGCTCCACCATCCCTGGGATTCTCCAGGCAAGAACACTGGAGTGGGTTGCCATTTCCTTTTCCAACCTAGCCAAGAGAACACAAAAAATTACTATTACCATCCCAGTTACCAAGGTACTTTCATCTTTCTGCTTTTCCAACCTAGATGTGTTGGTATTTCAGCCTTAGTAATCACAAAGAGTTGGACACGACTGAGTGACTAAGCACAGCACACAGCACAGTATCGCTTCAAGGCTACAAGACAGCTGCTGAAGCTCCAGGAGTCAGTCACAATCTCAGACAACAGTGTCCAGAGCAGTGTCTAGAGCAAAGAAGATTTAAAAAGGATTTTCCTTGGCCATCTCTCTCTTAATAGACAGTCTGGGAATAGACTGGAAGCCAGTCTTCCCAGAGTCCCTTAGTAGACTTTTCTGGCTAATGTTTAATTAGCCAGAACGAGATCACATTAGTCCAGGTGGTGCTAATGGTAAAGAACCTGCCTGCCAATGCAAGTAGAAGTAAGAGACTCCGATTCGATTCCTGGGTTGGGAAGGTCCCCTGGAGGAGGGCATGGCTACCCACTCCAGTATTCTTGTCTGGAGAATCCCATGGACTGAGGAGCCTGGAGGGCTGCAGTCCACAGGGTCGCACAGAATCGTACATGACTGAAGCAGCTTAGCCCGTATGCATGAGGTCACATGCCCACACCTCGAGATCAATCATTCTCAAGGGGAAGCAGGATGCCAGGGTTGGCTTAGACCAATCAGGACTCATCCCCTGGGATGGTGCATTGGGTGGTTTTGGGAAGCAAAGAAAAATGGAGGAATGACTACTAGCAGGCAACCAACAGCACTGGCGGGCACTCCAGTCAGTCCAGTTCAGTCGCTCAGTCGTGTCCAACTCCTTGTGACCCATGGACTGCAGCACGCCAGGCTTCCCTGTCCATCACCAACTCCCAGAGCCTGCTCAAATTCATGTCCATCGAGTCAGTGTATACTTGATGCTCCCTAAATGCTAAGGAGTGAACCAGTGGTAGAGGCAAGAGACCCCTGTGGGTGCATGCTCAGTCACTCATGTCATGTCAAGTCCAACTCTTTGCGACCTCATGGACTGTAGCCTGTCAGGCTCCTCTGTCCATGGACTTTTCCAGGCAAGAGTACTGGAGTGGGCTGCTATTTCCTCCTCCAGGGGATCTTCCTGACCCAAGGATCGAGCCCGAGTCTCCACATCTGCATTGCAGGTGGGTTCTTTGAATGTGTAGGAAGAAGCAGGCTTGGGTCTCCGTTGCAGGCTTAGTGTTCTTGGCTTGCCCAGTACCCTGGACACTTAATAGGCTTTCTGGGAGACCCTGCTAGTCAGGTAGACAGAGCAGCCTAGTTGCAGAGGAGAAAGTAGCCACCACCAGCCATTGTCCTCTCTAATGCGACAATCTGGTTCTGTCCCATGGCCTCCCAGCCTGGGCTGTGGGCAGCCCTCTGACACTCTGACTATCATCTGCTGTTCTTGAAGCTGAGTCTGCAGGGGGAGACCGTGGAGATCTCCCCAGCAAGGATGGAGGTGGAAGGAAGAAGGAGGAGGAGGGGCTCTCCAAAAAGCTAAAAACCAGAAAGAGAGGTCAAGGGTATGCTGAAATGGGTTTGAAAATTCAGTCCTCATTTATAGGACACTTGCCAAGACTTTTCACGTTTATTGTCTTGTTTAAGTACCCCACGGGTAAGGGAGACAGATTTCATTCTTCCCATTACGAGGATGAGGCTCTGGATGCCCAGAAACTCAAAAGGCTTTGCCCAAGGCCACTTCTGTGCATTCCCCATTGCTGCCGTAACGAACTTACTGGCTTTAAACAACACACATTTTTACAACGCTGGAGGTCAGAAATCGAAAAGTCAAGGTGTCAGCAGGTCCACGTTCTTTCTGGAGGCTTCGAGAGAGAGAGTCTGTTACTTTGCTTTTCCAGCTTCTAAAGGCCAGCTGCACTCCTTGGCTTGTGGCCCCCTCCTCCATCCTCAAAGCCAGCAGCGTAGCATCCTCCAATCACACATCTTTCCTCACTCTAACTCCTGCCTCCCTCCTCTAAAAATGCTTGCGATTACGTTGGTCCCGCCATCTATATAATCCAGGACAATCTCCCATGTCAAGATCCTGAATCACATCTGCAGTGAATCCCCTGGTGGTCCGTGGCTATGACTCTGAGCTCCCAGTGCAGGGGGCTTGGGTTCAGTCTCTGGTCAGGGAACTAGACCCCTCATGCTGCAACTAAAAAAAAAAAAAGATCCCACATGCTGCGATGAAGTTTGAACATCCTGAGTGCTGCAACTAAGACCTGGAGAAACCACATACATACATACATAAAAATCACATCTGCAGGGTTTTCCTGGTGGCTCAGTGGTAAAGAATCTGCCTGCCAATGTGGGAGACAGGGGTTTGAGCCCTGATCCAGGAAGACTCCCCCAGCCTTGGAGCAACTAAGCCCATGAGTACAAGTATTGAGACCACATGCTGCAGCTACTGAAGCCCACCCACCCTAGAACTTGTGCTCAGCAACAAGAGAAGCCGTTGCAGTGAGAAGCCTCGAACCGCAGCTGGAGAGCAGCTCCCACTCGCTGCAACTAGAGAAAAGCCGGCAAAGCAACAGAGACCCAGCACAACCAAAAATAAAGGAAATAAATGAGTAATATTATGTTTAAAAAATCACATATGCAAAGTTCTTTTTGCCGTGTGTTGTAACGTATTTGTCAGTCATGGGGATCAGGATGTGGACATCTTTGGGAGGATGTTATTCAGCCTTTTGTAGTTACCAGCCTGGGAGTGACTGAGACCTTCTGAGCCCCTGTGTTGCTTCTTTGTCCTTCTCCTCAGCAGTTCACCGTGGCTGTAGTCACTGACGGATCCTGTTTGTGGCTTGCACATCAGTGGCAGCATTTTGCATTTGCCATTTTTTAGATAAGGAACGAACACGTGGGACCCAGGGTCTGGCTGTCTGAGTTTAAATCCTAGCTTCAGCTTTTCCAAGTGGTGCAATGTTCCGGCAAGTTACTTTTCTTTTTTGTGGCTCTGTTTTCTCATCTGTAAAATGGGAATGATGATATAGATACCTGTCCCCTGGATACACAGTATGAGGATTAAATGATCTAATGAAACTTGAGTTCTTAGAACAATGTCTGGTTTATAATAACTTTAGAACATATTAGCTTGCTTTTTTGTCTTAAAATTTTTTTTTATTTTATTTGATTGTGCTTAGTCTTTTGTTGCAGCACAAAGGATCTTTAATTGTGGCATGCAGGATCTATATTCTTATCACTCAAGGAAAATCTTTTTGTTTTTGATGACCTGTGGCCATTTGAACCCTTTCTCCATGCAAGCTGAGATCCGCAGTGATTTACTAGCTCCCAAAGCTGGGTTTACAGGAATCCACATAGTTAAGGAGTCAAATGCTTAGAATTTGGAGGCAGAGAAGCCCAGGGTAGAATCCTACTAGCCCACTTACTTGCTGCAGGCCCTTGGGATATGACTTCACTGGGCCTCAATTCCCTTATTTGTAAAGTGGGGATTGTTGTTGTTCGGTCGCTCAGTCTTGTCTGACTCTTTGTGACCCCATGGACTGTAGCATGCCAGCTTCCCTGTCCTTCACCATCTCCCAGTTCTTGCTCAAACTCATGTCCAATGAGTCGATGATGCCATCCAACCAACTCAATCTCTGTTATCCCTTTCTCCTCCTGACTTCAATCTTTCCCAGTATCAGGGTCTTTTCCAATGAGTCAGCTCTTTGCATCAGGTGGCCAAAGTATTGGAGCATCAGCTTCAGCATCAGTCCTTCCAATGAATATTCAGGACTTATTTCCTTTAGGATTGACTGCTTTGATCTTCTTGCAGTCCAAAGGACTGTCAAGAGTCTTTTCCAACACCACAGTTCAAAAGCATCAATTCTTTGGCACTCAGCCTTCTTTATAATCCAACTCTCACATCCATACATGAGTACTGGAAAAACCATAGCTTTGACTAGATGGACCTTTGTTGGCAAAGTAATGTCTCTAATTTTTAATATGCTGTCTAGGTTTGACATAGCTTTTCTTCCAAAAAGCAAGTGTCTTTTAATTTCATGGCTGCAGTCACCATCTGCAGCGATTTTGGAGCCCAAGAAAATAAAGTATGTCACTGTTTCCATTTTTTCCTCATCTATTTGCCATAAAGTGCTGGGACTGCATGCCGTGATCTTAGTTTTCTGAATGTTGAGTTTTAAGTCAACTTTTCCACTCTCATTTTTCACTTTCATCAAGAGGCTCTTTAGTTCCTCTTTGCTTTCTGCCATACGGGTGGTGTCATCCACATATCTGAGACTGATGATATTTCTCCCGGCAATCTTGATTCCAGCTTGTGTATCCTCCAGCCCAGCATTTTGCATGATGTACTCTGCATATAAGTTAAATAAGCGGGGTGACAATATACAGCCTTGATGTACTCCTTTCCCTATTTGGAACCAGTCCATTGTTCCATGTCCAGTTCTAACTGTTGCTTCTTGACCTGCATACAGGTTTCTCAGGAGGCAGGTAAGGTGGTCTGGTATTCTCATCTCTTGAAGAATTTTCCACAGTTGGTGATCCACACAGTCAAAGGCTTTGGCATAGTCAATAAAGCAGAAGTTTTTCTGTAATTCTCTTGCTCTTTCTATGATCGAATGGATGTTGGCAATTTGATCTCTGGTTGCTCTGCCTTTTCTAAATTCAGCTTGAACATCTGGAAGTTCTCTGTTCATGTACTGTTGAAGCCTAGCTTGGAGAATTTTGAGCATTACTTTGCTAGCGTGTGAGATGAGTGCAATTGTGCAATAGTTTGAACATTCTTTGCCATTGCCTTTCTTTGGGATTGGAATGAAAACTGACCTTTTCCAGTCCCGTGGCCACTGACTGCTGAGTTTTCCAGATTTGCTGGCATATTGAGTGCAGCAATTTCACAGCATCATCTTTTAGGATTTGAAATAGCTTAACTGGAATTCCATCACCTCCACTAGCTTTGTTCGTAGTGATGCTTTCTAAGGCCCACTTGACTTCGCACTCCAGGATGTCTGGCTCTAGGTGAGTGAACACACCATCGAGGTTATCTGGGTCATTAAGATCTTTTGTGTGTAGTTCGTTGTGTATTCTTGCCACCTCTTCTCGATATCTTCTGCTAGTACTCAAACCAGAGGGCAATTGTTAAAAATTATTTTATCTCTTCCTTCATTTTTGGCTGTGCCGGGTCCTCATTGGTGCACACAGGTTTTCTCCAGTTGTGGCGAGTCAGGCTCCCTTGTTGCAGGCTTCTCATTGCAGTGGTTCTCCTGTTGTGAAGCACAGGCTCTAGGGCACAGGCTCAGTAGTTGCAGAACGAAGGCTTAGCTGCCCCATTGCGTGTGGGATCTTAGTTCCCAGATCGGGGATCAAACCTGTGTCCCCTGCATTGACAGGGGGATTCTTAACCACTGGACCACCAGGGAAGTCTCCAGAGGGCAGTTTTGAGGATTGAAAGAGACAAGGTACTTCATCTCTCTCAACATCCTTTCCAACCCTCACAAACTACATCTCCCACAAATCCAGGCCTGTCTCCAGCAGGTGCTCCAGCCACCAATCTAGTTCCCTTTTCTCATCACTGTCTTTCTCTCTTATGGTAAATGAAGTAGGGATTTTCCATGTTGAAAGATTACTTTAACACCTTTTTTCATGAATCATCTGTTCATAGTTTTTTGTCCATTTTTCTCTCTGGTTTCCACATTTCCCCATTAAATTTAGAGAGTCACTCATTTGTTAGTGAGAATACTCCTTTATCCATTATGTGTGTTGTAAAATTTTCTCCTAGTTTGTCAGTGGTCTTCTGATTTCACTTATGGTATATTTCACATGTAAAAGCTAAAGAAAATTTTATGTAGTCAAATTTACTAATCTTTTTTTTTAATTAAAAAATTAAAACTTTTTGGCAGCACTGTGGCCTGTGGGATCCTAGTTTTTGGCATGTAGAATCCTATTTCCCCAACCAGGAATGGAACCTGTGTCCCCTGTATTGGAAGCATGGAGCCTTAACCACTGGACGGCCAGAGAAGGCTCTGTACTAATCTCTTGTTGCATCTGGATTTTGAATCGTAGTTAGAGATCTTTACTCCACACACAAGTTATGGAGGAATTCACCCATATACTTGTACACTTCCCTGGTGGTGGCTCAGCGGTAAAGAATCCACCTGCAATGCAGGAGATGTGGTTTGGATTGGATGAGGGCATGGAAACCCTCTCCAGTATTCTTGCCTGGAGAATCCCATGGACAGAGGAGCCTGGCGGGCTACAGTCCATAGGGTCTCAAAGACTCTGACTGACTGAAGCAACTGAGGATGCAGTCACCTACTGGTAATTACAATTTCATTTTTTACATTTAGATGCTCATCATTTAGGACTTTATTCTTGTGTATTGTGTGAGGAGTGGACATTGGGTCAAAAGTAAAAAAAGACAAAGGAAGTATTTTGGAGACAACTGGTAAAATTTGAATAAAGACCCTGTATTAGACTATCATTCAGTTCAGTTCCATTCAGTTCAGTCGCTCAGTGTCCGACTCTTTGTGACCCCATGTATCACAGCATGCCAGGCCTCTCTGTCCATCACCAACTCCCGGAGTTCACTCAAACTCATGTCCATAGAGTCAGTGATGCCATCCAGCCATCTCATCCTCTGTTGTTCCCTTGTCCTCCTACTGCCAATCCCTCCCAGCATCAGGGTCTTTTCCAATGAGTCAACTTTTTGCATGAGGTGGCCAAAGTATTGGACCAGCTTCAGCATCAGTCCTTCCAATGAACACTCAGGACTGATGTCCTTTAGAATGGACAGGTTGGATCTCCTTGCAGTCCAAGGGACTCTGAAGAGTCTTCTCCAACACCACAGTTCAAAAGCATCAATTCTTCAGTGCTCAGCTTTCTTTATAGTCCAACTCTCACATCCATACCTGACCACTGGAAAAACCGTAGCCTTGACTAGACAGACCTTGGTTGGCAAAGTAATATCTCTGCTTTTCAATATACTATCTAGGTTGGTCATAACTTTCCTTCCAAGGAGTAAGTGTCTTCTAATTTCATGGCTGCAATCAGCATCTGCAGTGATTTTGGAGCCCCCCAAAATAAACTCTGACACTGTTTCCACTGTTTCCCCATCTATTTCCCATGAAGTGATGGGACCTGATGCCATGTCTTAGTTTTCTGAATGTTGAGCTTTAAGCCAACTTTTTCATTCTCCTCTTTCACTTTCATCAAGAGGCTTTTTAGTTCCTCTTCACTTTCTGCCATAAGGGTGGTGTCATTTGCAATCTGAGGTGATTGATATTTCTCCCGGCAATCTTGACTCCAGCTTGTGCTTCTTCCAGCCCAGGATTTCTCATGATGTACTCTGCATGTAAGTTAAAGAAGCAGGGTGACAATATACAGCCTTGATGTACTCCTTTTCCTATTTGGAACCAGTCTGTTGTTCCATGTCCAGTTCGAACTGTTGCTTCCTGACCTGCTTATAGGTTTCTCAAGAGGCAGGTCAGGTGGTCTGGTATTCCCATCTCTTTCAGAATTTTCCACAGTTTATTGTGATCCAAACAGTCAAAGGCTTTGGCATAGTCAATAAAGCAGAGATAGATGTTTTTCTGGAACTCTCTTGCTTTTTCGATGATCCAGTGGAGGTTGGCAATTTGATCTCTGGTTCCTCTGCCTTTTCTAAAACCGGGTTGAACATCTGGAAGTTCACAGTTCATGTACTGCTGAAGCCTGGTTTGGAGAATATTGAGCATTACTTCACTAGCGTTAGCAAATGGTAAATTTCCTGAATGTTATAATGGTATTGTGGTTATGAAGGATGATATCTTTTCTCTTATATGATCATCTGTAGTTTTTAGGGTTGATCGGTCACGATGTCTTCAGTTAACCTGCAAATTGTTAAGCAAATATATGTATTTAATTATAATAATAATATATTATATTTTTAATATATATTAGAGAAAATTAATAAAATGTGACAAAATGTTAGCAATTGATGGCAGGCATATGAGTATTTACTTCACTATTCTTGCAACTTTTCTTGAGGTTCAAAATTTTGAAAAATAAAAAGTTCGAGGAATTCCCTGGTGGTCCAGTGGTTAGGGCTCCGTGCTCTCACTGCCGAGGGCCTGCATTCTATCCCTGGTTGGGGAACTAAGATCCCTCAATCTCAGAAAAAGAAAACAAAAGTTGGGAGGAAGAGTGCTATGGCAAGGTTTGAGTAGGCAAAGGAGGGTGCCTGGCCCCTTTAAGATGGCCCCGCCTTTCACGTCCCGCCCCCCAGAGCACCGCCCACCCGGAAAGGCTTGTCCCAAGCCCCGCCTCCTGCCGTATCCAGCCCGCTCCAGCTTGCCCAGGCCCCGCCCTCCGCAGAGGAGTGCTGTCACGTGAGCCGGTGCGGCGCCCAGCTCCGCGCCGTCATGGTGGCCCCTATGTATGGCTCCCCGGGCGGCCGCCTGGCCCGGGCAGTGACGCGGGCGCTGGCGCTGGCCCTGGTGCTGGCCCTGCTGGTCGGGCTGTTCCTGAGCGGCCTGACCGGCGCGATCCCGACCCCGAGGGGCCAACGGGGACGGGGGATGCCGGTTCCGCCCGCCTCCCGCTGTCGCTCGCTGCTCCTGGACCCCGAGACGGGCCAGCTGCGCCTGGTGGATGGCCGCCACCCTGACGCCGTAGCCTGGGCCAACCTTACCAACGCCATCCGCGAGACCGGGTAAGGGTTGGCCGGATCTCGCGCGGGTCGGCCGGGGGAGGGAGTTGCGTGGGCGCCGGGCCTCGCCGGCCCCTAGGACCGGCCTCCTGCCGGTGACCGAGTCCCATCCTGTCTCCCTGCGGGTCAGTTTCCCTCCTCTGAGGCTGCAGCGCCGTGGTTGGGTGGGGCCAATGCAGCCTCCCTCAGCTCACAGGGGCCAGTCCTTTGCCTTCAGCCAGGGATGAGAGGACCTCTGTTTCCCTGGCGACACAGTAATCCCCACATAGGCCAGCACTTTCCTCCTCCAACCCCCGTCTCACTCCCAGGGACCGGAGGGATAGTAGTACCTCTCCAGGAGAAATTCTCATTTCCTTGTTTGTAGATTACCCTGTGGGTGCCAGCTCCACCTGCCTCCTTTCTGGAACCAGAGCAGCAGGACTGAGCTTGGATTCTAGGCCAGTCTGAAAACAGAGAGTCCCCAAATTCACAAAGACCCAGATGGTATCCTTGCTTGGCTTCTGCTCCCCGCTTCCCTCCTCTCTCCTGGTCCAGGGGAAAGTCGCTTGTCCAGATGCTTAGTGTGGAGCCAAGGACTCCGTCTTTGGCAGTCACCATCACTGTCCTTGTCACTGGGGTCTGGGCTGTCATTCTGATGTCTGGCTCTGACCTAACTCCTCTGTCTGGGCTCTCATTTCCCCATCTTGTGGCTTGGAATTTGAGGATATGCTCTGCCTGGGAAGTTGGGCGGTGCCTTTCTCAGGCCTTGTACCAGGGCCTGTGCCCATTCATTCATTCATTCACTCACCTGGTGTGCTTGGCCATGGGGACACAGAGTTGAGGGGGCCCCCATTCAGTGGGGGAAACTGTGAGGAGGGAAAATCCTGGAAGTGGGGAACATCTGCCTCATAGGCTTGTCAGCAAGGCCCAAGCCCAGGCCCCAGGCTGTTGGAGGTCTTAGGGAACCCTATGTGTCCCCTAGGCCCTGCCCACACTATCCCATCCTGGACTCATCCAGTTTGCTGGCATGCATTCATTCCTGCAGGTGTTGGGGAGACACAGGACACTGAGGACACCCCAGTTCTGGGGCTTTATGGCACTTGGGAGGGTGTTAGACAGATAGACCTGAGATCGTGGGAAGAGGATTTACTGCAGACACAGGAGCTGAGTGGGGCTAATCTGGGAGGGCTCCCAGGGAGAGGAAGCCACAGGGTAGGCTGGCATCTACAAAGAAACCAGAACTCTGTGAGATATGACTCTAGAACCTGGTGACCCAGTCTCTGCTGACTCATATATTTTGGCCCTGCTTAGCAGAGCTAACGGAGAAGGCACTGGCACCCCACTCCAGTACTCTTGCCTGGAAAATCCCATGGACGGAGGAGCCTGGTGGGCTGCAGTGCATGGGGTCGCAAAGGGTCGGACATGACTGAGCGACTTCACTTTCACTTTTCACTTTCATGCATTGGAGAAGGAAATGGCAACCCACTCCAGTGTTCTTGCCTGGAGAATCCTAGGGACAGGGGAGCCTGGCGGGCTGCCGTCTATGGGGTCGCACAGAGTCAGACACGACTGAAGTGACTTAGCAGCAGCAGCAGCAGCAGAAGTGACTTAGCAGCAGCAGAGCTAAGAGAGAATGACAGTCTTTGCCTGGATATCAGCTGGGAGGAGGCACAGAGGTAAGGCTCAGCATGGGAGAGGGGCTTTGGCTCCAGCAGTTCCCCACTGGGCTGTGTTGCTGTCAATTATGGAAAACAGAAAAGTGGGGAGAGGGCTCCCATGATTGTGCTGGATGGAAAGTTCTTCCAGGCTCAGCTCTGGTGCTGTGTGACTTGGGCAAATCACTTCACCTGTCTGAGCCTGTTTCCTCCCTTGAAGGTGGTGTTCGAAGGAAAATTCAGGGGGATCACAGAATACCTCTGTTTATTTACTAAAGGAAGGAGTGGATGAAAGAGAACCCTGGTCTCTTCTACACTCCTTGTTCTCACTTCACTGTTCCAGCATCTTTTCTGTCCACTCTGCCCCTTTCCTTCTGGGTCTGACAGCATTTGGGACTATGATGGAGGGAAAATTGCATGGGAAGCCCCCATTTTATAAGCTGGAAAACTGAAGCCCTCAGACACCCTCTTTTTTTAATTTTTTTTGGCTGTGCTCTGCAGCTTGTAGGATCTCAGTTTCTGGACCAAGAATTGAACCCAGGCTATGGAAATGAAAGCACTGAATCTTAACCACTTGACCACCAGGGAATTCCTCCCGAAGATACTCTCTTGAGAGTGTGAAAGTGAGATGAAAGAAAGACATCTGGGGGATCCTCTTTACTAAGCACCTGAACCTCTGATCTGGGGTCGACTGACTTGTCTCAGTTTTTGGAGAGTGGAAATCATGATTTGACTCTTCTGTTCGCCTAGAATTGATATCTTTCCTTTCTTTCTGTCCCTGAGTTTTCACCAGATCTGGAATTTTCAGGATAACTTACATGGTCCCTTCACCTATAATCTCTCCTCTTTCAGTTGTGCCATAGCTGACTGGACTGACACTCCCCATGAAGCCTGAAACATTTAGGACTTGACACTTGGCGGATCAGAGATGCCCCCAGAGGCAGCGCCTGCCCCAGCCTGGCTCTGGCCTTGGTCCTGGGGAGGCTGACCCCTTCAACCTTACCTTCTCTGACCTGATCCCCCCCCAACCAGCTATTTGATCTAAATTGCCTTCAAGTTGAGAGAGGAAGTAAATACCAATAAGAGGGAATTAACCTAATAGGAAGCTGGGAAACAACCCAAATCTACCACCCAACAAGCAGAAACACAGCCCAGTAAAATGGCTAATTATCACTCAACTCTTTTAAAAAAATTTTTATTGAAGTATAGTTGATTTACAATGTTGTGCTAGTTTTAAGTATATAGCAAATTGAATCCATTATATGTATTCATATATCCACTCTTTTTTTCCTTAAGATTCTTTTCCCATATGGGCCTTTAAAAAGTATTGAATAGAGTTCCTTGTGCTCTACAGCAGGTTCTTATTTGTTATCCAAGTGTTTCTTTGAAAAGTCACAAAAGATCAACTTCAGTTCAGTTCAGTTCAGTTGCTCAGTCATGTCTGACTCTTTGCGACCCCATGAATCACAGCATACCAGGCCTCCCTGTCCATGACTAACTCCCGGAGTTCACTCAGACTCACGTCCATCGAGTCAGTGATGCCATCCAGGCATCTCATCCTCTGTCATCCCCTTCTCCTCCTGCCCCCAATCCCTCCCAGCATCAGAGTCTTTTCCAGTGAGTCAACTTTTCGCATGAGGTGGCCAAAGTACTGGACTTTCAGCTTTAGCATCATTCCCTCCAGAGAAATCCCAGGGCTGATCTCCTTCAGAATGGACTGGTTGGATCTCCTTGCAGTCCAAGGGGCTCTCAAGAGTCTTCTCCAACACCACAGTTCAAAAGCATCAATTCTTCGGCGCTCAGCCTTCTTCACACACCATCATAAATGGAAAAGGAATGATAGCCACAGATAAGGTAGTACATCCCACATAGTAGAAGATGTCCAGGGCACGCTATACGCTGAAACGGCAGTGATGGGGAAGGGAGATTTGTGACCTGCTCATGTCACGGGCTTCCCTGGTAGTTCAGTGGTAAAGAATCCACCTGCCAATGCAGGAGACATGGGTTTGATCCCTGGGTTGGGAAGATCCCCTGGAGAAGGAAATGACAACCCACTCCAGTATTCTTGCCTGGGAAATCATGGACAGAAGAGCCTGGTGGGGTACAGTCCATGGGGCTGCAGAAGAGTCAGACACGACTGGGCAATTGAGCATGCACACATGCTCATTTCACAAGAATGGTCTGGCTTTTTCTTCTCAAACGTGGCCTCTTCATTAAACCCTGGAGTCATCTCAGACGTATTTGTTGCCCCTGACATAAAATCACAGTGTGGGCCATAGACTTTCCAGAAAAAAAAAAAAATATTGAGGAAATAGATTCAGTGCAGCTGACTTTTTTTTTTTTTTTTTTGTCAAGCAAGTGCATTAGAAACAAACCAGAACAATATTTATCGATCTCTTCCCTATTCATCTTCTAAAGCGATCAGCTATTTTAGAACCAAACAAGCAGGAAGGCCATGATCTCTGAATCAAGAATAGTCTAATGGGAACATTTTTCTTTAGAAACACTCTCTTCTCAGTAGTTTGTTTTTTGTTGTTATTGTTGTTGTTTTTTTGTCCAGGAACTGGGATAGTATCTCAAACTTGTCAGCCAGCATGGCAGTGAGGGATTCCAGAAGTCATTTGCTGATGTCCAAAACCTTCCCATTTTACAGATGAGAAAACTGAGGCTGAAAAAGTACGAAGGTTTGGTTTGCAGCAAGGTTTCAGGTTTAACATCAGAGAGATCTAGGTTCAGATCTCTATCCGGACACTTACTACAGGTGATCAGCAGCTGCTGACTGACTTTAGTGGTGAGAATGGTGACAGCCTTGCAAGGTTCTGGAAAAGAATCATTTGATAAGGGCTTAGGGCCTGAAGCAACAGAAGGATCCTCAGAGAGCAGCCGCAGGGGCTTTAGCACTAAAATCCCTTCCAAGGTCTTTCCAAGATGTTCTGGAAAGATAGGCTGAAACCCACCTGACCAGATTTTTGGGGACTCCGGTGAAGTAAATAAACTTCACCATCCAAATGGAATCACCCCGGTTGCCCTTTGGAATAAGGCAGCCCAGGGAGGAAAGCAGGAGGCACTGTCTTGAACAGGGCACTGTCTTGACTCATTCCTTATTTACAGTACCGTGGCCTGGCTCGGAGTGGATTATTCCTGTCCACTCATTCTTTTCCTTTTCATCCAGCTTGAAAGAGTCACGCTGCATTCTTTTATATTTTTGTACTTAATTATTAGGTTAATAGTTAATAGTACTTAATTGTTCTGGGCTTCCAAGGTAGCGCTAGTTGTAAGGAATTCACCTGCCAATGCAGGAGATACAAGAGATGTGGGTTTGATCCATGGGTTAGGAAGATCCCCTGGAGAAGGAAATGGCAACCCACTCCAGTATTGCCTGTAAAATCCTATGGAGAGAGGTGTCTGGTGGACTAGAGTCCATGGGGTTGCAAAAAGTCGGACATGACTGAGCACACACTTAACTATTGATGGTAAAAAAAATTCTAGCAGTTTAGAAAGGTAAGATGGGATGTGGAAGATAAACCGTGCCCCCATTCTTTCTTTTCATATATAAAGCCACTGTAGTTCTTTCTTCCAGAATTTTCTGTGCCTAACAGGCCTAAACATATATATATATATATACATGTGTATGTGTACTGGTGTGTGTCTCTGTGTGTGTGTGATGCTTTTGAACGTGAGGCAATCCTGAATCTACCATTTGTCCTTCTCTAATCCTGTTTGTTATTTTTTGGAGGAAAAAAAGAAAAAACCTAGTGTCTGACACCTCCTTACCCATGGCAGCCTGCCATGAGGTTCTCTACGCCCACAGTGTCTATGTGTAGGTTATTGTGTTAGGCCCCTAACACCAGATATTTCGAGAGGGTCCAGGTTTCTCCAGCTCTACTCAGAAATGCCAGGGATTTCCCTGGCGGTCCAGTGATTAAGACTCTGAGCTTCTACTGCAGGGGGCACGGGTTCTATCCCTGATTGGGGAACTAAGATCCTGCAAGCCAAGCAGTACAGCCAGGAAAAAAAAAGGTTGCTGTGAACAAGGACCCTCCTACGGCTCCATAAGGGCTGTGAGAGTCCGGGTCGCAGGGTGAGTTCTCAGCCACTGCCTGAGTCCATGGACTCAGCACCATGGCCCTAACTGAGCCTGCTCCCCGCCAGAGAGCTTTTAAGGAGGGCTGTCTGGAGGAAGGCCACTGACCTTTCAGTTATCACCAAGGCTTAGCATCTGAACAGCTTCTTTTTTGGTTTTAGGTAATTTGTATACATTTTCTCTTGATTCCTTGTGATTTTTTTTTTTTTTGGTCATAAGTGAGTGTACATACTGAGCCCTGTTTGAAATCCACCAAATCTACTGGATCACTCCAAACCTCCCCTCTCAGATTCGTGATAAGACATGTATTTAGTGGCTGTAAAACGTGAGTCCTCTTCTGGCACCTGCCATGGCAACCCTCTGAAGTGGGAGTCACCTTGCCCATTTTGTAGATGAGAAAACTGAGGCCCAGAGAGGGCAATTTGCCCAAAGGTACACAGTCAGTAACAGACAGACCTGGGGATTCAAAGTCAGCCTGAGAGAGCCCAGGCTCTCTTTGTCTTCTGCTTTCCTTAAAATTTAAGACCTTTATTCTAGGCTCTTGCGTTTTCCTGTCCTTATCTGTGATTCTGTGTGAGTCATTACCTGGAAGTCCATGGCTCTCGTATTCCTTTGGTAAGAACTAATCCCTTCACCTTTAAGGACTAAACAGTTGCCCACAAAACTCAGTTAAGTTAGAGGCTCAGAGCACATGCTCTGCAGTGCTAGTCTCAGCTCCTTCACTTACTTGCTGTGTGACTTCGGGCAAGTGGCTTCACCTCTCTGAGCCTCGGGTCCCACATCTGTACATGTTGGAAGAACTTAGAGAGAGAGGTAAACATGTGATGTGCCTAGCACTGGGAGTTGTTGTCCACTGTCGGGGCCCCATAACACGTCCCCACAGCTCCTTTTTATCTTGTGGCTCAATTTCTTTGCTTTGGAACTTTCAGAGCTTGCCCTTCTTTCTTTTACTTTCCCTCTCCTCCCTCTGACCCCCTTCTTCCTGCAAGCTCCTACTTAAACTTTAGAACCCAGAGCAGCTATCACCTCTTCTGAGAAGCCTTCCTAGATTTTACTCAGTAGCAGCAGGAGCGTACCTCCTCAGGGTATCCTTTTCTTGTCACAGCAGTTGCATTCATTCTTGTATGCCCTTTGTGTCCGGCTCCCATAGGTGCTCACAGAACCTCAATTGGCGAAACTTTGGGGTGTGAGCGTTCGATAGTCATTATCTCTGCTGTATATTCTCTAGGGCAGAGCTGTTCTTGTCCTGGAGCTCTTTGGTGGGTTTGTAGCCAACTCTCCATGGGACAGCCCTGGCTCAGCCTGGCTCTCCTGTCATGTAACCTCTTCAAGGTTTCACTGGTGTCTTCTTCGCCCTCATTTTCTTAAAAGAAATTACCTTCACAAATGTTTTCCTTAGTTACAGAAGTCACCTGGGTGAATATTTCTCTGTCCTTGGAGCAAGGATGAAATCCAGAACCATAAAGGAAAGATAGGACAAAGCTGAAAACCACTCCATGGCAAAAAAAAAAAAAGGAAAAACCTGTTAAAATACAGGCATTTTCCATATCAGTGACAAGCCAGGGCTAATATGTATAGAGAGAATTTCACCAAATGAGACGTCCATATGCTGCAACTAGAGAAAGCCCACCACAGCAACGAGACCCAGTGATGCCAAGAATAAATAAATGAATGAATTGTAAAAATTAAAAAAAAAAAAGATATGGAAATGACTAGAACAGTGCCTGGCGCAGAGGAAACCCTCACTAGGGAGTAGCTGTATTATGGGGGCAGGGCGGGGAGTAAGGGTTAGTTCAGCTCTGTTTGTAAGCATCTGTTAAGAATAAAAATCCATGTATCCTTTGACCCAGCAGTTCCGCTTTTAGGGACTCAGCCTGAAATGTGCACGGAGGCAGACCGACAGACATCCATGTGAATGGCAGTTCGTCACTGAGTTGTTTTCTGTGGTTTAAAGCTGCAGATAGCCGCAAGCTGAGCTGAGCACCTGTTTCACGCTCGCCCCCTCGCTGACCAGGTGTCCCCCTCTCTCCCTCTGCAGGTGGGCCTTTCTGGAGCTGCACACGAACGGCCGCTTCAATGACAGTCTGCAGGCCTACGCCGCGGGCGTGGTGGAGGCTGCTGTGTCCGAGGAGGTGAGGGCCTGGTCAGTCGGGGAACCCGGGACTCCCCCCACCCAGCAAGTGTGTTCCCTAGAGAGCTTCGGAGGGGTCTGAGATGTGCGTAGGGGGCTCTCCCCAACCCCCAACCTTCCATCCAGTTGGGAAGAAAAGGCTCACCTGTTTTTGTTGAACATTTACCCTGGGTACTCTCTGATGCATGTGAAAACACATAACGCATTTGCCGGGGTCCAGCCCCGGCTGATCCAAGGAGTTCGAAGCGGGGACAGCGTTGGCGAGGATCAGAATACAATAGCTTCAATTAGATATTAATTAGAGATGTAAAGAGTAATAGAATGAGGATGGCTCAGTAGGAAAATTCAGTGGAGAAAAGATGCTGAGTAGCTTGGTTTACGCGGGAGACCAATAAAACTTCAAGACAAGAAGCTTGCACCACTTACGTAGGCCGCAGGCGTCCTTCCGTTCTCCCGAAGGAGAGGAGACACTGAGACCTCCCCGGTCAGATCTTAGAAGCCCAGGCATAATTAGTAAGCATGGCGGGTTCTGCGCTCCAGATGGAGACTCAGCCAGAGTTTGAGAGAGAGAGACATGGGGAGACCAGTCTTTCGAGGAACTGATCCCAATTCTTTATTTTCCATGGTCTACTTTTATACATTGAGATGTTATGCAAAAGTCACACGGGGTCAGCAGTCCTGACTTTTATCAAAGTCAGGTGCTTCATACAAATGTATACAGAGGTCTTAGGGGTGTTACATCATCTTCTGGCCAGGGGGCCTGCTGACAATTTATGACCCTCTCCTTGTGACAGCGGTCAGTCAACCAGAACACTTATTTCTCCAGGGGTGATAATTTTTGAAACAGACGCCACCTTCTGAAGGTACCAGATAAAGTTACATTCCTATAGGGTGAGGGTGTAGTGGGTTTTAATTAAGAAAAGAATTTACTTAGCCTAAGGTCCAACGTGACTAATATCAAAGGTTAATACTTATTTCTTCTATATATTCATTAATGTGTATAAGGGCAGGGGATGTGGAGACTTAGCAGCGAACATTGGCTCAACAAATGAAAAACCCTTCACCAATACAATTTCTAATCAGCCCACTATACTTATACTAATGGTTTTCTAACTTTTCTAAGGAACCTGTTTTTAGAAGGTTTAAAGCATCTCTTGCCTCTCACGGTTGGGAGGCTGTGAGCAATCACATGTGGCCGGACAAGCCTGTCAGGCAGGCTAGAGAACCTTAAGAGGAGTTTGTAGGTTAAAACACTCTTGTCACGCCCAGGAATTATTATTAACTGGAGCTCTAAGTTAACTCCTTCTCCGAAAGAGGTGGTGGGGGACAGCCCCCCATAAAGTCAGAGGTGTAGGTGAGAGCACAAAGTAGTAAAGTAGGCAGGCTCTGGTTATGGGGGTAGATGCTCGAGGATTTCCAGGGGGACTCCTGAGGCTCGATCCCGCCTTTGCGTATGCCGAGCCTCCTTCCTCATGACCTTTGCCACGGGCGGAGTGCCTCACGCTGGCCCCCAACATGCATTTCCAAGTTACAAAGCTTAATAATAAAATAAATGCCCCAACTAAACCCTGGAATGTTACTAATATTAATTGAAACCCCCTTCTCAGCACCATTCCCTGCCTCCCCAGCCCAGAGACACACACCAAACTACAAGGGGTGGCTGCCGTTCCCATTCCCTTTCATTCATTCATTCATTTTTATTGAGATAGAATTCCCATGCTATAAAATTCACCATTTTAAAATGTGTACACTCCAGTGGTTTTTACTATATTCGTAAGGTTACACGACCACCACCACTATCTTAATTCCAGAACATTCTCACCACCCCAGGAAGAAACCCCACACCCGTTAGCAGTCACCTCCCTTTCCACCCCTCCACCCGGCCCCTGGCAGCCACTAATCTACTTTCTCTCTCTACGGATTGGCTTATTCTGGACAGTTCCTATGAAAGAAATCATACAATATGTGGCCTTGTGCAACTGGCTTCTTTCACTTGTTTTCAAGGTTCCTGCACATTTTAGCGTGTGTTAGAACTTTATTCCTTTTTATGGCCGAATAATATCGCATCTTAGGGATAGACAGTTTTGTTTATCCATTCATCAGTGAGTGGACCGAGTTATTTCCACTCCCTTCCTTGGGTTAAATTGGTTTTACTACATCTGATGAAACCGTAAACAAGCTTTTGTGTTGCTTTAACTGCTTTGGGGCTGTTTAAAAGTGGTAGTCACACCTTTCAGAAGGCATGGGGAATGGGTGAGGCTGTGGTGTGCCAGCCGTGCTCCCACAGGGTGCGTGGGGACGTGACACCCCTGCTGGACGATAAGTCGGTGTTAGCCTGTAGAGTTGAACGCACACATACCTGAGGACCCAGTGGCCCCGCTCCTCAGGCGTGTACCCTAGAGATGACCCGAGGATGCGTGTGAGGGGTTCAGAGCAGCCTCTGAGGTGGGAACACTCAAATGCCACCAGCAGGTAGCCCCCGGGCAACTGGCTTGCGGTACCAAACACAGTGCAGGATGATAGAGCTGTGAAAATGAACGCCAGCGTGGTGGGTCTGATACGCATAGTGGTGAGGGGGACAGAGCGCATCAAGGAGACGGGGTACGGCCAACAGCCGTCTGTAAACTCCCTCTCCTCTTTCTGACCCCCAGTTGCAGTTGAGGTGCCCTCGTGGGACCTCAGTGTCTGGGGAGAGGTCAGACACTGGGTCAGGCCCTCATGGTTTGGGGTGCCCAGTGGTAAATGAGGCACGATTCCACCTCTCATGGTCCTCATAGCCTGAGCCAGGAACACGGAGGCAAGGCCCAATGTGGTTCTCACATGAGGAACCCCAGACACACGTGCCAGGCGCTTTGCCCATGTTATCTCCCTGAGCTTGCACACCAGCCCCCAGGGGAGGTGGATCAGCTGGGGTGGTGGAGGCGACCGGGGTCTTGTGGTCTTTGATCCTCCAGCCCGGTCCAGGCTAGTTCATGTGACAGCGGGGGGCGGGGAGAACCGGCATGAGATTCTCTTGCCAAGTTCACGGTGGTGTCCTCAGTGCTTGAGGCAGGACATAGTAGGTACTCTACGAAATTGGTCATTGACTGACCGACCACATGTATAGATTGCGGTGAGGGTGGGGTGAGGGCGGGGGTCCCCAGTAGCAAAGGAGGCGTCATCTAGGACAGATGGTGAATGCTGAAGGCGTTCAGAAGCGGGAGGCGGCCAGGGGCATTGGGCCCTGTTGGGAGGGAGTAAGAGTGGCTAGGTGAGGAGGGCCCTGGGGGACAGAAGCCGGCATGGGCAAAGGTGCAGGGGTGTCTCCACCAGGGCTCCTTGGACTCTGGAGACCTGGATGGGAGTGGGGGCTCTGAGCCCGAGTCGGGGGTCAGGGGGTCCTCGGGGAAGAGAGCAGCCCTGCTGCCCCACCCCTGCCCTCACCCACCTCACTCCCCCACTGCCCCCAGCTCATCTACATGTACTGGATGAACACGGTGGTGAATTACTGCGGCCCCTTCGAGTATGAAGTCGGTTACTGTGAGAGGCTCAAGAACTTCCTAGAGGCCAACCTGGAGTGGATGCAGAAAGAGATGGAGCTGAACAATGGCTCTGCTTACTGGCACCAGGTGGGTGCAGCTGGCACCAGGTGGCACCAGGGGGGGCTGGGGCGGCAGGTTGGGTCAGTTTCAGGGACCTGCTGCCACTGCAGCTGCCCCTGTTCCACTGGCCAACCTGTCTCCCACTCCTATCAGCCAGCCCTTTCTTCCTCCCTCCCTCACCCATCCACCCATCTGCCTACCCATCTGCCTGCCTGTCCATTCTCACATTTGTCCACTCTTCCCTCCCTCCATGTCCACCCTTCCCTTTCTCCCTCCTATACATCCATCTCTCCACCGACCCATCCATCCATCTCTCCATCCACCCGCCCATTCTTCCATCCATCTCTCTACCCACCCACCCATCCATCCATCTCTCCATCCACCCGCCCATTCTTCCATCCATCTCTCCATCCACCTGCCCATTCTTCCATCTGTCCATCCATTTACCCATCCATGCATCTCGTTTGTCAGCTCATTTGTCCACCCTCCACAGCCTGTCCATCTTTCACTCTCCTCTTATTCATCCATCTGTCACCTACCTGCCCATCTTAGCCCTGTCGTCAAGATCTTCTGTCCACCCACCTTGTTGCTATATCCTGTTTGGTTACCTGTCGTGGCTCATCATCTACCTGTCTGTCCATCTGCCCTCCCTTCTACCTGTCTAGCTGTCTTGCTGACTGACCACCTTCCCTGCTTCATTCCTCATCTTTCTGATCAGAGTCTTGGCGCTCATCCGTCTGTCCATCTGTTGGTCCATCCCCTCTGCTCTGTCTCAGCTCTTCGTAAATCTCACCAGGGGCTGCCCTCTTGTTCCAGGGTGATGCCGCAGCCCATAATGTGGCCTCAGAAGCCCCCGGCACCCTCTCCCTCCCCAGCCTGTTGACCTTGATCTGTGCTCCGGCCTCTGGCCTCCTCCCAGTTCCTTGAGGAAGATGTGTTACCTCTTGCCTCGGGGCTTTAGAAAGTGCTGTTCCTTCTGCCTGGAACGCTCTTCTTCCTCCCCCTCCATCCGGCCCCCACCACCACTCCTCACGGCCGCCTGCCCTCTCTGCCCTTCCTGGTAGCACTCTTACAGGGCATTCAGTGCCTGTCTCCAACCGGACTCAGGCCCCATGAAGACAAGGCAAGGGACAAGGCCGCTGTGCGGGCCCTAGTACCTAGCACAGGGGCTGGCGCATTGTCGGCGCTTTATAAGTGAAGGTTTGTTGCGTATTGACAGATGAGGGAATGAATCCATCCTGTCCTGTGCATCTACTTCAGCACCTGCCTGAGCATCTGTCCTTCTCTCCACTCTCCTGTCCATATAGATGATTGCCTTTCTTTCCGTCCTCTTGTTTACTTCAGCAGCCACCATCTGTCTATCAGTCCTGCCCGTCCATCCATCTGTCCTTTTGTCCATCTGTCTTACAGATGCTTGCTAAGTGCCTGGTGTATGTTCAGCCCAGGCCAAGGCCCCATGGGGACCCAGTGTTGTACTCCGTGGTTACAGAAAGTGACAGTGCCAGTGGGGAGAAGTCAGCCACACGAGACCAGTGCCCTGAGCCAGCAGCATAGCCAATAACGGAACTCAGAACAGGGAGCGGTCCACAGTGGGCCAGGGCAGGCTGGGAGGCTTCCTGGAGGAGGTGGCTTTGGGCTGGGCCCTTACAGGGGGTTATTTGGGGTTGGCACAGAATGGAGACAGGCAGTTAGGTGATGGCAGGAGGGTGCTTAGCTTTGAGGGGTAGCTGTGGTTAAGGAGGGGGTCAGGGCTGGCTGGAGCCTGGAGGGTGCATCTGAGCCTCTCTTGCCAGACCCCCCCCCCCCCGCCCCCCGCCATTGCAGGAGAAGGTATGAGCCTGGGGGAGAGGCCTCACCCTCCCTCTGCCCCCACCCCTTGCCCCCCTCCCCAGGTGCGGCTGACCCTCCTGCAGCTGAAGGGCCTGGAGGACAGCTATGAAGGCAGTGTGGCCTTTCCAACTGGGAAGTTTACCGTCAAACCCTTGGGGTTCCTGTAAGTGCCACCCCCAGAGTGCATAGGGCAGGGGAGAGGGCCATGCGCCTTGCAGTCAGACTGGTCTGGGTTCCAGTACCAGCCCTGCCACGTCCTGGCTACGTGGCCTCCGACCGGTTGCCAGATATCCCAGTGCCACAGCTTCCTCCTCTGTGAAATGGGTACATAATGCAGGTGTGGTAGCCCTCCAGCACCCTGGCCCTCCACAGCCTGTTGCAGATCTCTGGGGACCTTGAAGACTTAGAGGTGGCCCTGAATAAGACCAAGACCAACCATGCTATGGGCTCTGGCTCCTGTTCAGCCCTCATCAAACTGCTGCCTGGCCAGCGTGACCTCCTGGTTGCCCACAACACCTGGCACTCCTACCAGTACATGCTGCGCATCATGAAGAAATACTGGTTCCAGTTCAGAGAAGGGCCCCAAGGTGGGTAGATGTGGGTGGATCTCTGTGTGTGGGCGTGTCTGTCGGTACACAGCGTGCACAGTGCTAGGAGGTGTGGGTCTTGGCCCTGTATACACTGGGGTCACTGTAAGGCCACGCTAAGGGTTCATGTTATTGTTAACTTATTTATTTCCTTTTAATTTTTATCTCACAAAGTGTATCAGCAAGCTAGTGCTGCATAACAAATCACCCCAAATTTAAAACAAAGGTTTAAAATAGCCATTTGTTTTTACTCACTTGTCTGTAGGTCACCTGTGTGGTTTTGCTCTTCTGAACCAAGCCTCCTGACCTTGGCCAGGCTCACCAGTGCTTCTGTATTCAGCTGGGGTGGGCTGGCTGACCTAGGATGGCCTCATCTGCATGTCTTGGGGTTGCTGTCGGCTGGGATGACGTGACAGCTGGGCTATATGGGCATTTGTCCTCCCACATGCTAGCTCAGGCTTGTTCCAGTGACATCTGGGCCGGGAAGTGTGGAGCGCCTCTTGAGGGCCCACCGAAACTGGCACAACATTCTGGTGCTCAAAGCAAGTCAAGGGACCAGTTCAGATTCAAGAAGTGGGGAAATAGGGACTTCCCTGGTGGTCCAGTGGTTAGACTTCACCTTCCAATGCAGGGGATGAGGGTTTGATCCCTGGTCAGGGAGCTGAGATCCCACATGCCTGGAGGCCACAAAACCAGAACATAAACAGCAGAAGCAATATTGTAACAAATTCAATACAGACTTTAAAAATGATCTACATCAAAAAACAATCGTAAAAAAAAAACCTACATAAGTCATACATGTATGTCATAGAAAACTGGAAAACACAGCAAAACAACACACACACACAGTAAAAGTCTTTGGAGCACTCCGCAACCCACAGGGGGTCATTTCTGTGAACATTGAGTTACTTTGTTTTCCTGGACTTTTAAATAAAATGTACCTCATCGTTCGATTTGTTTAAACATTTTTTTATACTAGTAATGTGTCAGTAGGTTCTCCCTGCCACAAATTCCAGCACTGGAGATGGAGAAATGCATCTCCCTCGATGCCCTCCTCCCGTATTCCAGACCTCTCCTAAGAGGACAGCGCTGATGCCATTTTGGTTTGGATGCGTCTAGATTTGGGGGGATGCATTTATACGTGCATCTGTGGACCTCCTAAAAATTAATAGACTTGAGACTGTCCTGATGGTCCAGTGGCTAAGGTCTGTGCTCCCAGTGCAGGGGGCCTGGGTTCAATCCCTGGTGGGGAACTAGATCTTACTTACATACCGTAATAGGGAGATGCTGATCAGAGAGGACCAGCTCCCAGTTAGAAGACAAGTAAGATTTTTAAAGTCTACTTACCCTGAAGCACGCTGTGGTGACTGTGGTTAACAACACAGTATTGTATACGCGAAACCTGCCAAGACAGCAGAACTTAAGTGTCTTCACCACACACGCAACAAAGGTGACTGTGAAATGATGGATGTGTAAGTTAGTTGATGGTGGTCATCCTTCCACGGTGTCTACATCTGTCCCAACATCACCGAGTGTAGCCTTAAGCACAATTTTTATTTATCTGTTATACCTTGGTAAAGCAGGGGATAACCACCTCCCCCAGCACGGAGTGTGTACTCTGAGACTTCTGGGTATTTGCTCTCTGAATTATCTTTTTTTGCAGTAGATTTTTGCAGTAAAAAAGGAAAGCCAAAAAAGGTATAATAATTAAAAAATTGTATATCCATTTTGCCACTAGCTTTTATACAAATGGCCTGGTTTGCTAACTCTCAGAAAGAATGGAGTGGGGGGCTTCCTCTGATGCCTGCTGCCCCACCTGGAGACCCCCGAGTCTTGTTGGGTGGAGGTGCAGGGGTCCTCATATGGATTTGTCTGACCAGCCCCCACCCCGCCCCAACTTGGGTTCACTCTCGCCCTTGCAGCGGAATCCACCCGGGCTCCTGGCAACAAAGTGATCTTCTCATCCTACCCTGGCACCATTTTCTCCTGTGATGACTTCTACATCCTTGGCAGTGGGCTGGTGAGTCATCTTCTGTGTTACCTTTCTCCTGCCTGGGCAGCTTCTCACCTGGCAGCTCAGGTGTGGCAGGTGGACAATCCCCCCGCAACCCCAGCATGAGTCCATCCTCCACCAGGGGGTGCTCTCAAAAAACGTAGCTCCCAGGCCCCAGACCCTGCGGTTGACCTGGACTTCTGCATTGTCACCCAGCTCTTGGGAAATTGTTGGTCTGAGCCCTTTAAAAATATCCTCTGCCCAAGTGACCTCATTTGGTGTTTATATATTTAGGAAAAGCCATTTCTCTCTCCACCATGACTCTGCTCTTCCTTGTTCTGCTTTTCTTCTTGTTTTTCACAAAGCCCCCTCTCAGCCTGGCCGGGTTCTCTGAATAAATGTTGTTTATTCCAGTGTGTTGTTTTTATCTGTTTTCCTGGCTGGGTGCCAGACTCTCAGAAATCTGTTCCTGGCACCCCTGGTGGATTTCAGCAAGCCCTGTGGTCACCAGGGCAACCCTGCAGAGGAGAAAAAAACATCCCTTAAAAAACAGCCTAGAAGCAGAAGACACCAGTTCTGGTGAGGGGGATGGAAGGCCTTTTTTGTTTCTATTAGTCTATGAGAGGAGCAGGGCATTTAGTCCCCCCAGATGTGGGAACAAGCCTGAGAGGGGCCAGGCAGTGGGTGAGGGGGCCCCCTTGCTGTGGTCTGGGGCTGGGAAAGCAGGAGTGAAGCCTGGGGAAGGACAGTGGATCCTTGCAGGATTGATCCCTGTTTGATTCTGTTACCTGGAAAGTGTCCAAATGGGAAATTTACCTTCCTTTGGGGTTCTTAACTGTTTCTGTGCCACGGGCTCCTTTGGCCATCTGGGGAGCTGTTGAACCCCTTCTTAGAATAATACTTTTAAATGCATAAACCAATATACAGGGTTATAAAGGAGACTAAGTACATTGACATGCATTTATTGAAATAGTATTTAAGTAAGCTTTTAATGTAATATACAGACGTACCTCGTTTTATTGGATTTTGCAGATACTGTGATTTTTACAAATTGAAGGTTTTTAACAACCTGCAAGTCTATCAACACCATTTTCCCACCAGCATTTGTTCACTTTGTATCTCTGTGTCACATTTTGGTAGTTCTCGCAATATTTTTCATTTTTTCATTATTATTGTATTCGTTACGGTGATCTGTGATCAGTGACCTTTAATATGACTATTGTAATCATTTTTTTGATTTGTATTGTTTTTGTCTTTTCTATTTTAAAATTAAGATACGTACGTTGTTTTTTAAGATACTACTATTGCACATTTACACTAGATTATAGATTAGATAGCATTTGTTCACTTTGTATCTCTGTCACATTTTGGTAATTCTTGCAACATTTTTATTTTTTTCACTATTATTATTTTCATTGCAATGATCTATGACCAGTGATCTTTAATGTGACTGTTGTAATCAGTTTTGTATTTTTGTCATTTCTATTTTTAAATTAAGATATGCACATTGTTTTTTAAGACATAATACTATTGCATATTTATAGTGGATTTAGAGTAGATTGCACACTTACAATAAATTATATAGATTATAGTATAGTGGAAAGGCTTCCCAGGTGGCTCAGTGGTAAAGAATCCACTTGCCAATGCAGGAGACACGAGTTCAATCCCTGGGTCAGGAAGATCCTCTGGAGAAGGGCATGGCAACCCACTCCAGTATCCTTACCTGGACAGAGGACAGAGTCGTGGACAGAGGAGCCTGGCAGGCTGCAGTCCATGGGGTCATAAAGAGTTGGACTTGACTGAGTGAGCACACACACACACACACACACGGTATGGTGGAAACAACTTCTTTATGAGCTGGGAAGTAAAAATTCATGTGACTTGCTTCCCTTCACTATTCGCTTCCTTGCGGTGGTCTGAGAGCCTGCAGTGTCTCTGGGGTCTGCCGGGAGATGCTGCTTTTTTAGCGTGTTAAAAAAGAAACTGGTTACAGGTGGGCTACCTGCCATAATTTGGAAGTTACAAGGAGCATAACCCATCTGAGTTGTGTGCAGTCCTGTCGCATGGTGGGATAACATCCATGACATCTGTTGGTGACCGTCTCAAGTACCGCTAATAACATTAGCGTGTCACCCACGTTAACAGTGGAAGATGCTGCGTTTCGGTTTGATGGTAATGCAAATAAAGGTGTACTGTTTCTGCACTCACGTCTGTAGACTCCCTAAATACTGCTTCTGAGGCCAGTTTAAAAAAAAAAACTAGTCAACAGTTGGGAGCCACGAATGACGCAACATGCTGCCACTAAATGGCAGCATGCCCCAGCGGTGAGTCAGGTGACCCTTCAGTGCAGCAGCTTCTGGTCTCCCGCAGGTGACCCTGGAGACCACCATCGGCAACAAGAACCCGGCCCTGTGGAAGTACGTGCAGCCCACGGGCTGTGTGCTGGAGTGGATGCGCAACGTCGTGGCCAATCGCCTGGCCTTGGACGGGGACTCCTGGGCCGACATCTTTAAGAGGTTCAACAGTGGCACGTGAGTGGACACCATGGCTCCCCCACCCAACCTCCCCACTAATGCTCAAGACCCTGGGGGGACCTGACGTGGCACCAGGGCCACACACCCCACCCTCTTTGCAGAGTCCTCTTGTTTCATATGTGGGGAAATGGAGGCACAGGGAAGGAAAGGGTTTACCTCTCTCTCGCAGGCTCCTCCACCTGGGGAAGGCTCCCAGAGAAAGGCCAGGAAGAAACGTGGAACTCGAGAGCTCTGGGGATAGTGGGGAGGGCCGTCCGAGGAGGTGGACATGGGTGGATGGGACCCTGGGAGCCAGAGACACCAGAACCGGATTGGACAGGGTCTTAGGACGTTGGGCAGAAGAATCGACCTTTGTTCCAATAAGCACTAGGGAGCCACAGACTCCTCTGGAGCAGGTAAGCAGCATGATAAGAGGAGAGCGTGAGGACAGCTGGGTGAGCCAGTGTCCAGGTGATGGTTGAATGGCTGGACACACCCAGAGCACCCTGGCCACGTGATTCCTGGCTGTGTGTGGCCCTGGGGGCAGCGGGCGGCTGGGGCAGCAGCCCCGGCTCTGTTCAGCTCTCCCTCCTGGGGTCTGGCAGGTACAACAACCAGTGGATGATCGTGGACTACAAGGCATTCGTCCCTGGCGGGCCCAGCCCTGGGAGAAGGGTGCTCACTGTCCTGGAGCAGATCCCGTGAGTACCGGGAAAGTGGCAGGGTGCCCCAGCAGAGGGAACTGCCTTGGCAGAGGCCCGGAGGCCGCTGAAACTGTGTGTGGGAGGGGAGACCTCAGGAAGGCGAGCCCGGAGGAGAAGGCAGCTGCAGATTGGGCTCAAGATTTGGGACATAATCTACCCGTGGGCAGTGGGGAGCCTCCGGGGGTCCTTGAGCACGGCAGTGCCTGCAGGAGCCCTCTGTCTCACTATTTGCGCCCCGTTTGTCTTCCTGGTCGCAGGGGCATGGTGGTGGTGGCCGACAGGACCTCGGAACTCTACCAGAAGACCTACTGGGCCAGCTACAACATCCCGTATGTCCTGCTTCCTAGTACTCCCCTCCCTTTGCTCAGCTCTCCATGCAGAGGAGGGGTCCTTCCCTGGTGATTCTTTCGTTCCACCCTGGGACTTCCCAGGCGATTCAGTGGGTTAAGACTCCATGCTTCTACTGTGGGGGGTGTGGGTTCAGTCCGCTGGTTGTGGAACTAAGATCCTGCAAGCCATGTGGTGTAGCCAGCGAAGGTGGGGGGGAGGGGAAGAAAAGAAACAAAAAGTAAAATTCTTTCAAAAAAAGAAAGAAACCCACCCCACCCCTCTCTTCACCAGGAAAGCCCTGACAGTTTAGGGGTACAGTCGTGAGGTGGGCATCTGTAGGGCCTCCCAGTCTGCACCCACCACAGGGTGGTGGGGAGTGGCCTGCCTCAGGTGCTGACCCCTGCCGTGGGCCCCCAGCTGGAGTTGCTTTAACCGGCTGCACAACCAGCACCCCTTACCCCTCACGGTGCTCTTCCTAGATTATCTCCTTTGATCTGTACAACTACCGCATGTGGTAACCACGGCTCCTATACCCATTTCACAGATGATGAAACTGAGGCCTTGAGAAAGTACCTAAAGTTCCCAAGGTTCCATAGTTGGTCAGTAGTGAGGTCAGAATTTGAACCCCACATCTCTTGGAGCCCAGACCTATTACTTGGCCACCCCACCAAACTTCCCAGCAGCACAAACAAAAGACATGATTACTGTTATCCTGACTGTCAGGGTCGTTGGTGTTCGTGTCCTGGCACGACTGCCCTCTTTGCCTCCCAGGCCATGGCCAGGTAAAGTCAGTGGAGGTCGTGAGTGACCATCCTCGTCCCCGGCAGGTCCTTTGAGTCTGTGTTCAACGCCAGTGGGCTGCCGGCCCTGGTGGCCCGCTACGGGCCCTGGTTCTCCTACGACGGGAGCCCCCGGGCCCAGATCTTCCGACGGAACCACTCGCTGGTGCACGACCTGGACTCCATGATGCGGCTTATGAGGTGTGAGGGGGCGACCGGGAGCCCAGAATTGTGGGGCGGGGCTTTATAGTAACTCATTTCAGCCTCCCAACAAGCCAGGGGGGCGGCAGAGGGTGATGCATCCACAACAGCGGGACTGAGGCGTCAGCAGGATCTTGGACAGCCAAGGGCACAGAACGTACCCCTGTGGTCCTCGGGGAGCACGCTCTCCCTCGGGCTGCAGAGAGCCATCCCATACTCACAGTGATGTGGGCGTATAGCAAGCACTGTCTGAACTCCAGGAAATGCTGTGAAGGGACAAAGCGGGGTCTCCAGCCTGGCCTGGAGTGGGGGCCCAGAGGGTTACCCGGAGGGAGGGATGGCAGAGCCGAGGGCTGAGTGATGGGTGTGGAGTGACCAGCCGAGGCAGGTGGGTGACGGAAGCCCAGCTGGCACGTTGAACGCAGGAGGCCGGGTTAGGGGGCTGCCGCATGGAGTCCGGTCTCCCCTCCCAGCACAACTGGTGTTTCCTCTCCTTCCACGTCCAGGTACAACGACTTCTTGCACGACCCCCTGTCACTGTGCAAAGCTTGCACCCCCAAGCCCAACGGGGAGAACGCCATCTCGGCCCGCTCCGACCTCAACCCTGCCAACGGCTCCTACCCCTTCCAGGCTCTGCACCAGCGCTCCCACGGGGGCATTGACGTGAAGGTGCTGGGCTTGGGGGGCTGTGGGTGGGGGGGTCAGAGTTGGGGGGGAGCCGCAGGGCTTCCTGGGTTGGGATGACTTAGCCACCTGCCCTCCCCGCACCCGCAGGTGACCAGCACGGCCCTGGCCAAGGCCCTGCGCCTCCTGGCAGTCAGCGGCCCCACGTGGGACCAGCTGCCTCCATTCCAGTGGAGCACTTCACCCTTCAGCGGCATGCTGCACATGGGTCAACCTGACCTCTGGAAGTTCTCGCCCATCGAGGTCTCTTGGGACTGAGCTCCGTCTCTGCTCTGCTGCCTTCTGCCCCCGCTGACCCCAGTGGGGACCACCCGACTGGCTGCCACCCTGCCCTCCCGCCTGCCTCCTCCGCAGGGGAGGGGGCATCGTTGCCCTGCTGTGCCCGGATGGGGACCTGGCCCGGGGCCAGGTTCACTCTCATCTGGGCGGCCTCCAGGGTGGGGAACGGAACCCCAGGGGGCGAGGGACTGACTCTTTCCCCTGGCTGGGTGATGCAATCCCTGTCTGCCTCTGTGTCTCTCTCCTGCTTTTTTCACTACCACCCTCGCGTCCTGGGACCCGGTTCTGGGCCCCCAGTGGGGCTGGCAGGAGAGGCCCCAGTGCCTACATCCCAGCACTGTTCCTTCCCGTGGCTCTGGAGCTTCGGCTCCTGATCAGCGTCACTCCTCCCATCCCCACCCCAGCCCGTCCGCTCCCTAGGGAAGGAGAAACCCTGTTTCTCCTCCTGGAGGACGGAAACTGGAAACCCTACAAAAAACCAAAGTTTCTGGCTACCTGTGGCAGGAGGGGCCCAAGCATCCTGGTCTCCCCAGGGCCAAGCAGGAGTGTCAGCCCCTTGGCTCCAGGCTCGTGGCCCCGCCCCCCAGCACCGGCCTGCCCTGGCCTCTGGGCAGGGCCCACAGGCCCCCTGCTACAGGAACCGCACTGCAGGCTGTGCCACCATTAAACCAGAGAGGCCGAGGCCCCTGTGCTGTGCTTCTTGGGGCGGCGGGGACGGCGGGGCGGCGTCCTTTCTCTTCTCAGGTTTGAGTTCCGACCGTTCACCCGTGCACCCTCCTGTTCATCCTTCTGTCTGAGCGTCTATACAGACACGCAACTGCCAACCCACCCACCCCTCGTCCGTCTGCATGGTCATCCATCCGTTTGTCCGTCCGTCTTCCATTTATCCATTCATCCACATATCCATCTATCATCCAGCTATCACTCCCATCTACCCATGCATCCATCCACCCATATCTGTCCATCCATCTAGCCATGTGCTTATTGAACACCTACTTTGTTCTGGGTCCTATTGTAGGGCTCTGTTAACCACCAAGTCCTACCCTCACCTTCCCAAGTCCTACCAGGGGTGGCGGTGGGGGAAGACAGATCAATGCAACAGAGTCCCTCCCCATCCGATCTTACCCAGAGCCTCCACTGGAGACAAGACTCGTGCCATGCTTGGGGAGAGGAAAGCACATAGCCCTGGAGTCAGAGGCCTGGGTTCGAATCCTGTCTCCAGCTCTTACTAGTTACGGTACTTCTCTGTGCCTGCATTACCTCAACTGTTAAAATAGGTAATGACGTAAGCAGCATTTCTCTGCGTGTGTGTGTGTGCGCGTGCGCACGCTTGGAGGAGGGTGAGATTCACTGCAATGGTGGCTATGACATTGCCCACGTGGGGCCTTACACACTCAACATTCATTCATTAGCAAGAATTTATCAGATATTCAAAACATGCCAGGCACTGTTACAAGGTCCTGGAGATACCTCATAACAGGTACCAAAAAAAAAAACAAAAACCCCATGATGTTTACATTGAGGAGGTAGATAAATAAACATAGTGTGTATGATGTTGGTAAATGCTCTGGAAAAACCAAAGCACAGTTGAGGGGTGGGAGTGGGTTTGCTGTATATATGTATATGTGTAATTTTTTTCGGGGGCACATTGCTTGCACTCGCAGCTTGCGAGATCTTAGTTCCCCAAACAGGGATAGAAAATATGCCCCCTGTATTGGAAGCACGTGGAGTCCTAACCACTGGACCACCAGGGAATTCAACTTTTTAAAGTTCCACATATAGGTAGAAGCTGGAAAGACTCCTGTTCTGGGCAGGTTTCTCTGAACTGACTGATATTTTAGACTCTATCCCTCCGGGAAAAATTCTGGGGCCAGTCAGCTGGTAATTCCCCATCCCTGCCTGCCCTTTGCTGACTCTTGTCTCCTGGATTTTTTTTTTTAATACTTTTAATTTTGTATTGGGGTATTGCTGATTAACAAACAGTGCTGTGACAGTTTCTGGTGGGCATTGGAGGGACTCAGCCATACACGTGTATCCATTCTCCCCCAAACTCCCCTCCCATCCAGGCTGCCGCATAACATTGAGCAGAGTTCCCTGTGCTGCACAGTAGGTCCTTGTTGGTTATCCATTTTAAATATAGCAGTGTGTGCATGTCCATGCCCCACAAATTCCCTAACAATCCCTTCCCCCGCATCCTTCCCCTGTCTCCTGATTTCAGGTACATGTGCTGTCTCTCCTGGCTGGAAATCAGCCTGTAGCCATGTCAGTAGGGCGGGTTTTCCCTGAAATCCCACCGTACCTGCTCTTTGTCAAGGTGGGGGTGGAGGCTTCCCCTCTGCAAGCCCATGTGGATCTGTGTGTACCCCGAGGGGTTAGAGTGGTTCTCAAACTTGGGGCTCCAAGTGTCCCAGGGGCTGCTATAGGTGGTGCAGGGGTGTTGGGGGTGCTCCCTGCAGGACCGAGGCAGCCCCGGCGGTTCCTCTTCTGTCTGGTTTATAGGCTGGCTTCAGTATGTGCTGTCCTTGCAGACAGGGTTTTGTGTTTGAGAGGACTGGCTTGACGTAGAGCAGAGCTGAGTGTCCATCATCGGTTCACACCCACCCGCACCGGGACTTCCCAAGTGGTGCTAGTGGTATAAAGAACCTGCCTGCCGATGCAGGTGACACAAGAGACACAAGTTTGATCCCTGGGTTGGGCGACCCCCTGGAGGAGGACAAGGCAACCCACACCGGTATTCTTGCCTGCGAAATCCCATGGACACAGGAATCTGGCAGGCTACAGTCCATGGGGTTGCAGAGAGTCAGACACTATTGAAGTGACTTAGCATGCAGGAACAAGGGGCTCACTACCCCACTTCTAGTGGTTCTGTGATACAATTATTCTGTTATCAGGAAGGTCTTCCCAGTAGAAGGAGGCTGCCTTCCCGTCTGGTTCTGCCTTCCCAGCTGGTCCTGTCTCTACTGGAGGCTGGTGTCCCATCCCAAGCCCCTCTCGTTCAGCACGGCTCTCCCTCACTGGCTCCCTGACATGCAGAGATGCCCCCTCCTGGCACACACGCCCAGCAGGAGTTGGAGTCCCGGCCTCCATGTGGGGCCCCAGGGTTCCCAGGGGCAGGGGGGCATGGAGGAGGTTGAGAGCAGGGGTGACAGGAGGTTGAGAGTGGGGGATGGGAGGGAGGGAGGGAGGGAGACAGTCATAGAAGAACTCAAAGAGGAGCTTTGTTTCGATAAAAAAGCACTTCTTATGAAAATGAAAGTTTGCACAATAGAAGAGTAAAGGGAATTCCCCGGTGGTCTGGTGGCTTGGACTCATGCTGTCACTGCTGAGGGCGCAGGTTCAATCCCTGGTCAGGGAACTAAGATCCCACAAGCCACAAGGCATGGCCAGGGGTAGGGGTGGGGATGGATTTAAGAAAAGTGAGTAAGGGTAGGCTTTGGGCTTCCTGAGAAAAAACCAAACACTCAAAAGAGTTCAGTTCACAGCCTTGCTGGCTACTGCCTTTCCGGCTGCTGCACACACTGGTCTCAGGAGAAACCAGGTTAACTGACTGGTGTGGGCCATGGGCTCCCAGCAGACACAGAACACTATTAACAATGAGGCGCTGGGTCGTGCTGCAGAAAACTCCGGTCCTCCCAGGGTTCATCCGGGTGGGGGAGGGGTCCTCACTGGGACAGCCCGTCCATGCCCAGCTGCTTCTTGAGCTCCACCAGCTGCGCCAGGCTGATGTTGCTGCCCCCACAGACAATGACCACGAGGGAGGACAGCGGGGTGCGGAGTTTCCCCTCTCCTTGCAGCTTCTGAATCACGTTGCTGTAGACGGCGGCCAGGGCGGCCCCACAGGCAGGCTCCACCAGGATCTTCTCATCATCTGCCAGAGGAAGGGGTTGGTGGGGGTGGAGCCAGGAAACCTCCGGGCCACTGGCGAAGCCATGGGCTGTCAGCCCCGGCCACAGACTGGTCCTGGATCACCCCACCCCCACCCTGCCATCATTACCGTCCATTGACCTTCTAGGGCCTGAGTCAGGGCTGAATTTCAACATCAGCGCTAACGCCGCTATGCTTGTAATTTCCTGAGCACTGTGTCAACGTCATCTGAGCAAGAGTGCCGGCACTGATTGGCCAAACTAACTCCCAGTACAGGAGAATTAAATGGCAGCATAAGTGAGTGTGTGTGTGTGTGTGTGTGTGTGTGAGATCCCTGTTCCAGGATGAACCCCGTCGAAGTCCAGCTGAGGGACTTCCCCGGCGGTCCAGCTAAGACTGTGCTTCCCGGCACGCGGTGCAGGTTTGACCCCTGGTCGGCACGAGGTGCAGGTTTGACCCCTGGTCGGGCAGCTGAGATCCCACGTTGCTGCCGTTGATCAGTTGCTAAATGGTCTCTGACTGACTCTTTTCGGCCTGATGGTCTGTAGCCCTCCAGGCTCCTCTGCCTGTGGGAGTCTCCAGGCAAGAATACTGGAGTGGGTAGCCATTCCCTTCTCCAGGGAATCTTCCCAACCCAGGGACTGAACCCGAGTCTCCCACATCGCCCGTACTGGCAGGTGGATTCTTTACCACTGAGCCACCTGGGAAGCCCATGCTATGTGGCAAAAATAAAAAAGCTTATCTGGAAGAGTAAAAGGAGAATCAAAAGGATATTTTAAAGAGTCCAACCTAGTCACAGACTCACCTCTGAATCCAACCCTGAGGCCCATAATTTCCTTTTTCAACTGACTACATTGCTCAGAACCACATTTTACATACTCAGTTATTCTCCCCTGCTCTTACGTTATTTGACTTCTATCATTTGTCCCCTTGGTCTTCCTGTTTTAACCCCTGGCCTGCAGTAACTTTCATTAATGGGAAGTTCCACAGACAGACAGGAGACAGAATTGCGAATGACATCCCTTGGTGTGCCAAACGGACAGCCACATAATCCTTAATCAGCAGGGTTGGGTCTCAAAAGGACTTAGCACATACATACCCACAAACTTCTCAAGAGCGGCCACAGCTTCCTGGTCCGAGACAACTTCAGAGAAAATGGGATGTTCCCGATAAACCTTCATAGCCTGCGCTGCCACGGTGGTCACGCCCAGGGCTTTGGCAACACTGGGAGGGACAAAGATGGAGAAAAGGGGAAAGAGACAGGAGAGAGGAGGGAGGCAGACCATGTGATTACCTTCTGGCCAATAAGAGGTAAGTGGACATACCTGTGTCTTTAAAGGAAAAGTCAGCTTCTGCCCTGACTTCTTGCCAGATGGAGTGTGGATGTGATAGCCAGCACCTAAGCAGCTATCTTGGGCCATAAGTCTATATGATGAGGATGATGGAGAACAAAATCAAGGGTCCTGGGCCCCTGGCTTCATGGAGCTAGACTTTTTTATATGAGAGGAAATAAAGTTCAATTTTGTTTAAACCACTGTTATTTTGGACTCCCGTATAATGGGGCTAAACCTAATATTAGTCAAACACCATGTGGGAAAGGTTTGGGGCTGGGATATGAACCCCTTGGGAGCAGGCACTGTGTTTATTCACCACTGTCTCTCCAGGATTGACCAGTGCCTTGCACATATTAGGGGCTCAATAAATGGTAAATTAATGAGATGTGTTAAACCCTACCACAGAGGAACCCAATAAAGGATTGTTAGCCTTTTCACGCGAGGAAGTGTGATGTTCATGGTACAGAGTTGCACGGACTTGAGTTCATTAACAGCCATACCACTCACTGGTTGTGTGACTCTAAGTGACCAAAGCCTCAGTTTCCTCACCTGCAAATGGGGCTGGCATAGGGATCTACCTCGCCACCAGCACCGAGGGGGGAGCTTCCCCCAACACTCGCTGAATATAACGACAGCCTCCCTGGCTGCTTACCTGGTAATGCAGGGCAGGGTGACGAGCTTGCCGGCCTTGGTGGAAGCGTGGAAGCTCTCTGCTCCGATGGTCTCCATGGTGATGACGGGCACGTCCCTCCAGCCCACCTCTGCCAGCCCCTGAACCACTCCGCACAAGAGGCCTCCGCCCCCTACTGCCAGCACGATGGCCCCTGGCTTTTCGGTCATCGTCTCCTTCAGCTCCTTCACGATGGAAGAGTGGCCTTCCCTGGAGGAGGTGGGTGGGGAAGGGGGGCGCAGGTCAGGGCTGCGCTGCCTGGAGATACCAGGCAGGGGTCCTGAAGATGCCGCTTACCCCCTGTTTGCCCTCATCCCAGGCAGCTGATGGGCCTTGAAGCTGGTCCCCTCAAACCTGACTCTACCCTATTTCCAGCTGCCAACACCTGCATCTCCACCTGTCTTCCTGTGGCCTCTGGAGCACTGTGAATGTGGCGGCTGGCAGTGCCAGGAAGCGAAACCCCCAGGAGCAGCCCTCACTCCATTACAAGAATCAAGAATTACAGGAATCGATGCATAGACACTCCTTGCCCAACATCCTCTCCACGGGTTCGACAACCCTGGTCATGGTCCATGCTGGCTCCCAGGAGCCCCAGAGGGATTAAGCTCCACCCGCCCACAGTGGTTACCGTCCATCAGTACCCTTCCTTTCTCATCTCGCTTCCCCAGTCCTTGAATAGGTCACCTCCCAAGTCAGCTGCTTTCCCTGAGATCTTTGTCTCAGGTTCTGCCTCCGGGGGCCCCAGTCACACACACACACACACACACCCCTGTGTATCTGAGCCCAAGCATCTGCCCATGGTCCAGGAGAACAGGCACTGGTGCACGTGGGTGTGGGCACCAGCGGCCGTGCCTGTGTGTGTGCTTCTGTGTGCTGTGCACACACGTGTACGCTGCTGTGCATGATGGCGTGTACTGGGGCAGCTGTCCACTCAGTGGTGTAGACGCATGGTCACCACCCACCCCGGTTGACTGGGGCCTCCACATACCAGATGAGGGGGTCATCAAAGGGGGGGACATAGACCCAGCCTGAGTTGTTTTTCTCCAGGTCCTTGGCCACTCTGATGGCCTCATCCAATGTCTGCAAGATCACAGAGAAAGCGAGAGGGATGAGGGGCCGGGGGACTCGGCCCGGTGCCCTCTGTGGCCCCGGCTCCAGGTTGGTACTCACCTCACCCACCACTTTGACCGTGGCGCCCTCATTCTTGAGCCGCTGGATGGTGAGGGCAGGCGTGGTGCTGGGCACGACAATCGTGGAGGGGATGCCCAGCTTCCTGGCAGCATAGGCGGCTGCCATGCCTGCATTGCCCGCTGCCAGGGGTGGAGGGTAGACAGTGTTGGTGGGGTTGAACCCCCCCCTGCATGAGGGCTGGCCACCCTTTGGTATTCTAAATTGGAACTTCTGCAGATGTTTGCAATGGCTCATTGCTGGGGAAACCAGGGCTCAGAGAGGTGGAGCCCCTGACCCCAGGACACACAGCAGAGGACAGGATGAGGCGTGCAGGCCACTTACCTGAGGAGCAGACGAAATGCTCGCAGCCCCGCTCGGCCCACTGCGGAGACAGAGAAGGGAAAGGGTCAGGCCTGACATCTTTTCTCCCCAAAGAGACTAACTGGTTCAGGGAAAGATGAAGGAGAGGAAGGTCACTGATGGCTCTGGCATCAGTCCACGAGGGGACCCTCCAGACTGACGCCCCTTAACCAGAGGAGGTGCCAACGGAGGGTGCCTGTGGGGAGTCAGCAGGGCCCAGCCTGGAACTCCTAGGATGTCACATGGCAGCGGCCCTGCCCTGTCCACAAAGGGGATCTGCCCGGATGAGGCTGTACCATTTTGCAGAGGTGTCCGATGCCCCGGATCTTGAAGGAGCCGGAGGGCTGGGCACTGTCTAGCTTGAGATAGACCGTGGTGCCAGCCACTTTAGACAGAGTCATGCTGTCACGGACCGGAGTTTCCATGTGCAAGGGTCTTCCTGACATCATTGCTGGGAGAAAGGAAGGAAACCCAAAGGATTAGGGGAGTTGGCCCTGGTGCCAGCTGCTGCTACTCAGTAGGCAGTGGGGCTGGGAGGGACCCTGTCCCTAACTTCCTAGGAAGCTGAAGACAAGCCCCAGATTATAGCATCCTGGAGACCTGAGTTCAAATCTCAACTCGGCCACCAACTTGACATCGGACAAGCAATCTCCCTTTGGCCTCAGCTGCCTTATCTGTAAAATGGGCAGAGGTCATCTTCTCTCCTCCTACCCCTGCCCACCTCCGGCCCACCCCAACACACACATACATTATGCTGGGAAGCTATTACCATCAGAAATAACATCCAGGGAATTCCCTGGAGCCCCAGTGGTTAGCACTCTGCACTCTCACTGTTGAGGGCCTGGGTTAGATCCCTGGTTGAGGAACTAAGATCTCACAAGCCGAGAGGCATGGTCAAAAAAAGAAAAAGAAATAACATCTAGACCTTGCAGCTTTTGAAGATTATGAGGTAGAAATAGACTCGTGGGTATTGACTCAGAATGAGCGGCAAGATTATGGCTAAAACAGGGGCAGGGTATCAGGTCTAGTTTGTGCAAAACCTGCAAGGATGCATGTGCACACCCACAATCCATGTGTATAAGACATCTCAGAAAACACACAAGAAACCCATCAGGGTAGGGGGCCCCTGGGGAGGACTGGCTCACAGCACCTGCTTCTGTACCATTTCAATGTTTTGCTGTGTGCATGTTTATTACATATTTAAATGACACATCTTTCAAAACTAATCTCTGAGAGTGAAGGAAGTCAGAAAGAGAAAAAGGAATATCATATATCAATGCATAGATATGGAATCTAGAAAAATGGTACTGATGAACCAATTTGCAGGGCAGGAATAGAGACTCAGACACAGAGAGCAGACTTGTGGACAGCAGGGGAAGGAGAGGGTGGGACGAATCGAGAGAGTAGCGTTGACATATATACATTACCATGTGCAAAATAGACGCTGGTGGGAAGCTGCTCTGTAACACAGGAGCTCAGCCCAGTGCTCTGTGATGACTTGGGAGGGTGGGATGGGGTAGGGGGATGGGAGGGAGGTTCAAGAGAGGGGGATATATGTATCCATACAGCTGATTCAGGTTCTTGTAAGGTAGAAACCAACACAACATTGTAAAGCAACTATATTCCAGTAAAAACTTAATAAAAACAACTAACCTTTGGAAAGCTCTGTACCCATTAGGGAAGGGTATTTTTACTATTTTTTTTTTTTTTTGGAATAACTATTATATTATTTTAACAATCACTTATAAAGTGATTACCAGGACTTCCCTGGTGTTCCAGTGGTTAAGAACCTGTCTTGCAATGCAAGAGGATATGGGTTCGATCCTTGGTTGGGGAACCAAGATCCCACATACCGCAGGGCTGATAAGCCGGCACACCACAGCTAGAGACCACAAAGCGCAAGAAAAGATCCTGCGTGACACAAAGATGCTGCATGCCGCAAGTACGACTTGAGGCAGCCACACAAGTAAATACATATTAAAAGTGATTACCATGTGCCAGGCATTTTCTTAAGTTTTACAGATATTAACTCACTTAATCCTTCTACCAACCCTAAGAAATGTCCAGGATAATTGCCTAATGTTATTGTCCAGTTCTCCTGTTGAGGAAACAGATTCTGATTGAGTTTTCCAGATTGATCACTGAGCAATTCCTACCCCCTCCCCCGACACCACTTATGATGCAACACTGAGGCTTTTCTAGGTGGAAGGTGGGGTCAGGTCTACATTTCCTTCACTTGAACCCTGAGTCGGGGTTGGGGGGGAGGGATGGGGGGAGGGGCTGTGACTGCAGAGGAAAGAACACTATGTGACTTCTTCCAAGCAGTGATGTGCTGGTGAACGTTTAATGATAGCCTCGTCAAAGGGAAAGTAACCTTGACTTCTATTGTCTGCACGTCTGTGACATTTCAAGCTACTAACAGGATGTCACTGAACAGGGAGTCGGGAAGAGATGGACATTGTCCACTACTGGGAGCCCTGTGTCATCTGGCTGTAGCCCAGCATGGCTCTCAAGGCTGGGTCATACAAGGTGACCGAGCTGCCAGGCAACTGGGAAGCTCCCTGCATGAACCCAGCTGCCAAGATGGGAGCAAGCCCAGGAGGCATGCTGGGGGCTGCAGGAGGTGCCCCGCCGAACATGTCCAGCTGATATCCTAGCTGATGGGCAGACATGGCGCCTGACTTAGGGAAGACACTAGCCCAGCTACTGTTATCAGACTGCAGCCCCTGAGAGAGACCCAAGCGAGAACTGCCTGGCTGAGTCCAGTCAAGCCTGAGCGTCATGACAGAAAGAATTCACCTAGCATGGGCTCGATCCCTGCTCTGGGAAGATTCCACGTGCCGAGGCTCAACTAAGCCCCTTTGCCACAGCTACTGAGCCCGAGTGCTGCAACTACTGAAGTCGGCCTGCCCTAGAGCCTGTGCTCCGCAACAAGAGAAGCCACCGCAGTGAGAAGCCCGCACACAGTGGCTAGAGAGTAGCCCCCATTCACCACAACTACAGAAAAAGTCTGAGTGCATCAAGGAAGACCCAGTGTAGCCAAAAACAAACTAATTAAAAATTTTTAAAAAAAGAAACTGCAGGATTGGCTTGTCAAGATCACACAGTGAGTGACTAGGGGAGAAGGGATTTTTTTTTTTTTTATGGCCGTGTCTCATGGCTTGTGTGATCTTAGCTCCCCAACCAGGGATTGAACCCGTGCCCTCAGCAGTGAGAGCATGGAGTCCTAACCACGAAATTGCCATGTGATTACAAAGAGAAGAGGTAAGATTTGAACCAGGGAGCCTAGGCCCAGACTCCAGGCTTTCTCCAGGACACAGTAGCAGGGGGGAGGGAGGGTGTCTGTCTGCATGGATTCTGGGTGACTGAGAACCTGAGACCCTGCATGCCACAACTGGCTAGAGTCCCCGGGAGATCCCACGTGACACAAAGATCCTGTGTGCTGCCACTGAGACCCGACCAGCCAAATAAATAAATAAAAATTAACTTTTATTAGGACTGGGATTGTGGTTAAGACTCCCCGCTTCGAATGCAGAGGCAAGTGGGGGGGTGGGGGAGGTGAGTGGGGTGGGACTGGTTGGGGAATTAAGATCCCACATGCTTAAAAAAATTAACTACTCTTACACATAAACTAAATACAACCACCTTAAGAGGGAGATTCTGTTATTATTACCTCCACCGTACAGATGAGGAAACCGAGGCACAAACCTGGCAGTGAACCCAGCCAGTCTGGCTTCAGAGCATGGGTTTTTACGCTCAACTGACTCGTCCTCCCTCTCTTGCCCAGGGAAAACCCAAGGTGGACGCAGACACTCCAGTCCAGGGGATGGAGGTGTGGATGGATAGGGTGGCTTACCAGAGAAAGGTGAAGAGCTGCGCGTCTGAGCCTCAGGCAAAGGAGGAATAGACTGGAGATGGTCTAGATGGACCCACTGGATAGCCGGTCCACAGACATGAAGTGTAGGAGGGGTAAGTGTGTCTTCAGAATTGTCCCAGGTGTTAACGGGTCGGGGCTTTATTCCCCCCTGGAGCATCTGAGCAGCCAATGGGACACCAGGACCGGCCACACCCCGGCCAGGCTCCGCCTCTTGGCTCTAGACTCTAGGGGCTTCCCGGAAACGAACAACGCCCCTCTCTGTAGCTGGGTTTTTCTCCCAGTCCCACTAGCCACGCCCCTTCTCCACCCTCAGCTTCATTTCAGAACAAATACCTACTTCACCACAGCTTTTAGGAAGCTGCCAGAGAAGGGTGTGAAATAATACACGTATCTTGGCTAGCACTTGCTTGGTGCTCAGTGGGCAAGAATCAAATCGGGAAGGAAGTGCATGCTATTATTATCCCCATCTTACAGAAAAGGAAATTGGGGCATACAGTAAGAGGGATGAGCTAGCGCTTGAACGCAGCAGGGTGACCCCCAAATCTGCAATCTGAACACAGGTTTTAACTTTTATTTATTTATTGAGTTTAGAAACTCAAATGTTTGTGCTGAAAAGTGAAAGAAAAATAAAGAATAGTCACCCATATGATGCAACAGGACTGGTTCTTAACCATATCAGTTCAGTTCAGTCCAGTCGCTCAGTCGTGTCCGACTCTTTGCAACCCCATGAATCACAGCACGCCAGGCCTCCCTGTCCATCACCAACTCCCAGTTCACTCAGACTCACGTCCATCAAGTCAGTGATGCCATCCAGCCATCTCATCCTCTGTCGTCCCCTTCTCCTCCTGCCCTCAATCCCTCCCAGCATCAGACACTTTTCCAATGAGTCAACTCTTCTCATGAGGTGGCCAAAGTACTGGAGTTTCAGCTTTAGCATCACTCCTTCCAAAGAAATCCCAGGGCTGATCTCCTTCAGAATGGCCTGCTTTTAGTATCAATTTCATAACAGCTTACCAGAACTTATTTCCCCATAAATGCTTGGCTAATACTCTTTAAATTCAAATGACATTAAACTATATCATGCCTAAGTCATGGGTTAAGAATGGAACTATCATGCCAATGTACATGTCTTTTAAAATCTTTTGGCTGCCCAGCAGGGCATGTGGGATCTCAGTTTCTCGACCAGGTATGGAACCCATGCCCCCTGATTTGGCAGTGCTGGGCCTTAACCACTGGACCATCAGAGAAGAACCGTGTCAGCATATTTTTAAGCATTAAAAAGAGAACTCAGAAAAATCTGAAGTGTCGTAAGTATTGGGGATATAAAATTTCAAAGTGAAATTCAACAGAAAGAGGGACGTGATAAGCCACTGGTATTACTTAATCACAAAAGCTGAACACAATTTTTTAAAATTGCCATCCCCTGTTATCCTTTATAACTCCTTTGTCCTAAGGAGCAATATTGGTAAGACCTAGAAGGGTCAGGGTTGCTGGCTCTGCCCTTTACTAGATGTGTGGCCCTAGGCGAGTCATGTTGTGTCCTGGGGACTCTGTTTGTTCATCTGTAAAATGGGGATAATATTAATATCACCCTTCTAAGATTAGATGACACCATAATATATTTATGTAACAGGCCTGGTGTCAGGTGACTGTTCAGTAAGTGCTGGCAGCCATCACTACCTTCATTACCATCATCTTCATCACAGAAGTGGAAGATTTTGCCTCCTTGCCCCGTGCCAAGCCTCGGTCTGTCTCTGGCTGTGTGCAGGGGTCTGTATGTGGCACGCATGCATGAATGCCACACCCACATGCATCCGGTTGGCTTTCTTCCTGGCCCCTTCAGCAAAGGTTTCCTGTCCCGCTAGCCAGGACAAGAATATGGATGATATAGAAGGCAGGGTGCTGTGCTTAGTCACTCAATGGTGTCCAGCTCTTTGCGACCCCATGGACTTCAGCCCGCCAGGCTCCTCTGTCCATGGGGATTTGCCAGGCAAGAATACTGGAGTGGGTTGCCATGCCCTCCTCCAGGGGATCTTCCCAACCCAGGTATCGAATCCAGATCTCACGCATTGCGGGTGGATTCTTTACTGTCTGAGCCACCAGCGAAGCCCAAGAATACCGCAGTGGGTAGCCTATCCCTTCTCCAGGGGATCTTCTTGACCCAGGAATCAAACCAGGGTCTCCTGCATTACAGGAGGATTCTTTACCAGCTTAGCTACCAGGGAAGCCCATAGTAGGCAGAGAGAATACAAATAGCCTGTACATTTGTCTCCATGGGACAGGCTGTTCCCTCTTGCGGGCCCCCTCTGACCTTCCACAGGTACTTCCAAGCCCGCTCCGTAGTGGAACATCCTCAGGTTTGTGCTGGGGATCCAGGTTGGCGGAGCTGAAGGGAGTGGGCATCAGGAAGCTCACATGTAGCCCCACTCCCCCGAGTGTATACAGCTGGTTCTTATCTCACCTGAGCATCTGCTTGTGCCTGATTCCATGTCAAGTATTTCCTATGTGATGTGGGGCTTCACTTACCCCTGAGACAACCAGGTGAGTGGGCATTTTGAGTCCCATGTCACAGGTGAAGAAACAGGCTCAGAGATGAAATAAAATTGCCCAAGATCTCCCAGGAGGCAAGGATGAAATGTGTCGACTGAAATAAAAATGCACGAGCTGAGAGCTTTGAGTTTCAGTTTTATTTGGGAACTTACTGAGGACAATAGCCGGGCAGATACCCTTCCAGAAAGCTCAGAGGAGCTGCTCCAAAGAGGGTGGGAAGGTCAGTATATATGTATAGTTTGGTGAAAGGGGTATACCTCTCGGTAGAAGGTTGCTGCTGGTCACCAGGAACAGAATTCTCCATTAATGATTTTAGTGTCTTTCTAGATATGAGAAGATACAAGAAATCGGGTTCCTAAAAACTTCTCCTGGAAATATCCAACTGTCCTAAGACCTGTTCTGCTGGTTTCCCCAGAGCTCAGAGGGCCTCATTCCTGATCTCAGCCCTGACTTCCTTTTGGGCAGGATGTGTCAAAAGTCAGCGATTGCTAGCAATCAGAGAAGGCAATGGCACCCCACTCCAATACTCCTGCCTGGAAAATCCCATGGATGGAGGAACCTGCAGTCCATGGAGTTGCTAGGAGTTGGACACGACTGAGCGACTTCATTTTCACTTTTCACTTTCATGCATTAGAGAAGGAAATGGCAACCAACTCCAGTGTTCTTGCCTGGAGAATCCCAGGGACGGGGGAGCCTGGTGGGCTGCCGTCTATAGGGTCGCACAAAGTCGGACACGACTGAAGCAACTTAGCAGCAGCAGCAACTTCATTCTTGGAAAATCAGGAGACAAATGACATTTTTTAGTTGTCAAAGGCAAATTTAGGAATTCTGAGTCCTTTATGGACATAAAGCTGGGGTGAGAGGGAATGGGTTGGAGATGGGGGTTGGGAGAGCATCTGGCCACAATCAGATATCCCAGATTTAGGTTTTTGAGGCTACCTTTGTTCAAGGAAAGCTTCCCAGGCGGCTCAGTGGTAAAGAATCTACCTGCTAATGCAGGTGACACAGATTCAATCCTTGGGTCTGGAAGATGCCCTGGAGAAGGAAATAGCAACCCACTCCAGTATTCTTGCCTGGAGAATCCCAGGGATGGGGGAGCCTGGAGGGCTACAGTCCATGGGGTTGCAAAAGAGTCAGACACGACTTAGTGCTGCTGCTGCTGTTCCATTTGCTTCAACAGATACTAATCACAGGACTTCCCTGGCGTTCCAGTGGTTAAGACTCTGACTTCCAGTGCAGAGGGTGCAGGTTCAATCCCTGGCTGGGGACCTAAGATCCCACAGGAATGTGGCCAAAAACATAAAACAGAAACAATATAGTAGCAAAATCAATAAAGACTTTTTTTTTTAAAAAAGAAAGGATAATGGCTATGATCTGAAAAACACCAAATTAAAGAAATCAACCATATAAGAACCAAAAAGAAAGAAAAAGACAAAATGTCTGTCGTTGTTGACATCCTGTCTGGGCAGTTTTTAAAAAAAAGTGACTTTATTGAGATCTGATTCACAAAGCCTACAATTAACCCATTTACAGAGTATCAGCTTAGAATACTGACATCACCCTGGAACGTAGCAGGGCCCTGTGGGGTTCCCAGGTATGGAGGCATTTCTGTCCCCCATTTCTTGTAGGCAAGACTCCACCATTATGACCTTTCCTGAGTTCCAAAGGGCAATTTGAACAGTTACTAATCAAAAGAGGAGTAGCTGAGAAATCACCTGAAGCAAGGTTAAAGAGACCTGAAAAGTTCATTAAGATTAGAAGACCATTTGAGACTTAAGGGACTGCAAGTCCTGCTCACACGGTAATCTTGTTAGAGACCCTACCTTTGACCCATGATTATAAAAACTCTCATTAAGTTCTTGGAATTGTTGTTCAGTCACTCAGTGGTGTCTGACTCTTTGCTACCCCATTGACTGCAGCATGCCAGGCTTCCCTGTCCTTCACCATCTCCCAGAGCTTGCTCAAACTCATGTCCATTGAGTCGGTGATGCCATCCAACCATCTCATCTTCTGTCACCCCCTTTTCTTCTGCCTTCAATCTTTCCCAGCAGCAGGGTCTTTTCTAATGAGTCGGCTCTTTGCATCAGGTGGCCAAAGTATTGGAGCTTCAGCATCAGTCCTTCCAATGAATATTCATAATTGATTTCCTTTAGGATGGACTGGTTTGATCTCCTTACAGTCCAAGGGACTCTCTGGAGTTGAGACACATAGTTTTTCGAGCCAGGAGCCTGGAGTGTCTCCCTTTGCCTGGCAAAGCAATTTTTTTCTACTTCACCCAAAACTCTTCTCTGGGATCTGATTAGACATCAGTGTACAGAGAGGCTGAGCTTTCAGTAACATTATGAGGATTTTATGGCCTAATTGATGTACAGTTGTAGGCAGTGCCTAGCACATGGCAGGCACTTAACAGAGGATGGCTATTTTCATTTTCTGGTACTCAAGAGGGCATTGTTGTCCCTAGCTCTGGGTAATCGGGTACCAGGGCTATCCTCTCCCATTTAGTCCTTCCTTGAAAGGTCTTGAGAAGTAGGGGAGGAAATTGAAAGTCCTCTTCCCCCATTTGCCCTTTGGAGGGTGACTCAGACTGTAAAGAACCCACCTACAATGCAGGAGACCCCAGGTTCGATCCCTGGGCTGGGAAGATCCCCTGGAGAAGGAAATGGCAACCCACTCCAGTATTCTGGCGTGGGAAATCCCATGGACAGAGGAGCCTGGAGGGCCACGGTCCATCAGGTCGAAAAGAGTTGGACATGACTGAGCGACCAATAGTTCCTCCATCTGACAGATGGGCAAACTGAGGCCCAGATATATCTAATGGAGGAAGGTGAGGGCAGAGCCGGTGGTCCCAGGAGGAGGGAAGAGAGTCTGACTGTGAACCGTAGGCAAGTTGCTTCCCTCACCTCTGCCTGCTGGCTCTGTTACATCACACCCAGGTCAGTGTGTCCTTGGTTGTGGAGGTAGGGATGCCGACAATTGTTTTCACAGTCCCAGGGGAGGAACAGACAGCTCTCACTTCTGTTTACCCTCCCTGGGAGTGTGCAGCCAAGCCCGAGCATCTCCTGATTAGTTAAGGTCTCTGGCTCCTGAGTCCATCAAACCTGGGGTGAAACTGACACCCAGCTCTGTGACCTTGGGGTGGTCGTGTGACTTCCCCTAAGTCTGTTTCCTGCCCCCAAGAAATGGGAATGATGATGCCTACTAGGAATTGCACGACAGAGATAGTGACAGCCCAGTGCCAGGCACCAGGTAAGAGCTCAAAGAATAGTAGCTGCTATGATGACTATCTTTGGCAGTGTTATTATTACCTAGGACTTTCCCACCTCTCTGGTTCCCTTTTCCTGAGGCCTCCCTGTAAGCCTGGCTTCTCATTCATGTTTATTCCCCATCAAGTCTGGGTTGGAGCCTCTTTGAGATTCTGCAGCCTGGCAGCCCCGGGACACTTCCCAGAAGACCATGAACATCCTGAGGGCAGGCCTGTGCTAACTTGTCCCCTACTGGATTTGTCACTCTCCCCTCCATTCACTCAACATCCTATAGCCCACCGGACAGCATACCCCCCAACAGAGAATCATCAGGCCCCAAATGTCAGTAGCGTAGAAGCTGAACAGTTCTGCTTAGGAGCATTATAGAATGTGACTGTGTGCTCCCTTGTTCTATCTTCTTTATGTTTATTGACATGACCAAGTGATCTCGTGTGGGTGAAATGTGTGTGCTCTGCATTTAGTCAATCAGTCGTGTCCACCGCTTTGCAGCCCCATGGACTGTAACCCACCAGGCTCCTGTCTGTGGAGATTCTCCAGGCAAGCATACTAGAGTGAATTGCCATGCCCTCCTCCAGGGAATCTTCCCAACCCAGGAATCGAACCCAGGTCTCCTGCATTGCTGGCAGATTCTTTACCTTCTGAACCACCAGGGAAGCTGGACTTTATCTAAAAAAATGTTGTTCTGGGAATTCCTGGAGGTCCAATGGTTAGGACTCTGTGCTTCTAGGGTTTGATTCCTGGTCAGGAAACTAAGATCCCACAAGCCACTTGGGTCAGCCTTAAAAAAAAACAAAACCCAAAACCCAAACAAAACAAACAAAATATCTGTTGTTCTATGTCTAGCTGCTACTCAGTCAACTCCCAGAGAAGTTAAAGTATTTTCTTGATGAGATTAATACAATCGAATCACACTTCACTTATTTTGGGTTGAATTCATTTAACCTCTGTGGCCCTGGCTGTAGGACTTGGCAGCCAGCCCTCTTTATTTTCTTTCAACTGGCTTCAATCCATTATTCGATTTGACCCAGACCTTTTGGAACCCTCCTTGAGCCATTTGATGGCACTGCATGTGGTGATGATGTCCGGGTTTGCGTCATCCCCAAACAGGACAGACAGTCCCTTGGTGGGCCCTGTGGCTCAAACTGGCGACACTGCCCCTCCCGCCTTGGGGTTATCATTACCCACGCATCAACATGTAAGGAGTTGACTAAGACCAAATGGCCTGTGATGGATTTTGTCCAAAGTTCACCAAAAAAAACAAGATATTTGCAGCGAGTTTCAGCCTCAGAACACAAGCCCGGTGATGACTTCTCTATTTTCCTCTAAATCAGCTTAATTTTTATTTCAAGCAGATAAATCATTGGATGCAACGAGGGATGGCAGTGACATTCCAGGACTGAGATGGGGTAGAGAGGCTGCCTGGGCCTTGGTCTGTACCCTGCCCCCTGCCCGACTCCAGCTTGTAGGGGGTGCCCTTCCTCATTTGCAGCCACGTGGTTCCTTGTCCCATCGTCCAGGGGTCACAGGCAAGCACTTCAGAGAACTGTTCAGGAGTGAGGGTGTCTTCACTCCCTTCTCTGTTTTGAAAGAAAGTGTTAGTCAGTCATGCCTGACTCTTTGCGACCCCCTGGACTGTAGCCTGCCAGGCTCCTCTTTCCATGGGGATTCACCAGGCAAGAATACTGGAAGGGGTTGCCATGCCCTCCTCCAGGGGATCTTCCCAACCCAGGGATCGAACCCAGGTCTCCTGCATTGCAGGCAGATTCTTTACTGTCCGAGCCACCAGGGAAGCTCTCTGCTGGGGCAATATTTGAAATCATGAGAATTAGCAAACGCTACAAGTAGGATCCTTTTTTTCTTTCCTTCCCTCTTTTTTTCTTTTATTTTCTCTTTCTCTTTCTCTGTTTCTCTCTGATCTGTCTCTTTGTCTCTTACTGTCTCTCTGCCTCTCTTTCTGTCTCTCTTACTCTCTGTCTCTGTCTGTCTCTCTGTCTCTGTCACTCTCTGTCTCTCACTGTCTGTCTCTCTTCTTCCCAGGGGAGTGAAGCAAGGGGGAAGCAGTGATAAGATGATATTCTTAAAATATCATATCTCCTTCATGGGACTTCCCTGGTAGTCCAGTGTTTGAGACTCTGCGCTCCCATTGCAGGGGGCATGGGTTTGATCCCTGGTCAGGAAATTAGCAATGGCACTGCACTCCAGTACTCTTGCGTAGAAAATCCCATGGGTGGAGGAGCCTGGTAGGCTGCAGTCCATGGGGTTACTAAGAGTCAGACACGACTGAGCGACTTCACTTTCACTTTTCACTTTCATGCATTGGAGAAGGAAATGGCAACCCACTCCAGTGTTCTTGCCTGGAGAATCCCAGGGATGGGGGAACCTGGTGGGCTGCTTTCTATGGGATCGCACAGAGTCGGACACAACTGAAGCGACTTAGCAGCAGCAGCAGATACTTCCAGATCAGATATCATGCGTGTGAATGTGTATGTCTCTTGGGACAAGAGCATCCATGTTGGATGTGGTATCTCTCAATGATTGGTCCCGTGGGCTATTTTGCTGAGCAACAGGGGGCAAGTCACCGAGCCTTATCCTGTGCCCCAGTTTCTCTGTTAATAACTGATTCCTTTCCTTTTCAGGGGCAAGAGGAGAGAGGAAGAGTTCCTCTGTCCAAAGGTTCCCAGGGCAGGCAAACTCAAATAACTCCAGGGACCAAGTAGGAGCTTGCTTGGTGTTGGGGAGGCTGTAGAGAAAGATGGGGACAGTGGCAGATAGAGAGCCATGTTCCTCTACGGAGGACAGAGTGAATCAGCTCCAGCCTGCAAAAACATCACCCCCTAGTTTAAGACCCTCTCTGCTCTGGAATGATTTACCATCTTGGTGAGTGTCTGAGACATTAGCTCAGATGTACCAGATGCGGGTTCGATCCCTGGGTCGGGAAGATCCCCTGGAGGAGGAAATGGCAACCCACTCTGGTATTCTTGCCTGGGAAACCCCATGGACAGAGGAGCCTGGCGGGCTACAGTCCATGGGGGTGGCAAAGAATCAGACACAACTGAGCGACTAAGCCACCACCACCACTGCTGGGTGTCAGGAGATGCGAGGCCACATCCCACTGGGGCGGCTCCCTAGCTGGGCTGCTTGCTTGACTGTCTGAGCCCCCACTGTTTCACCTGTTGATGGAACTGAGTCTCGGAAAATGTATGACGCGGAGCCCAAGGTCGAAACTGCAAGTCCCAAGGGCCAGACCCCCATGTCCAAGACTCCATCCTTCCTCTCTATGTAGTTCCCTTCCCCTGGGAACAAGAAGGCCAGCTGGGGTTGAGGATGGTGAAATGAAGCTTAATGAATAATCCAGGAAGCTGGCCAGGGCGTGAGTTCGGCGGCTTGAGATGTCAGGGATAGGGACCAGCTAATGAATGTGGCTCTCGGGCAGGAGTAGGGACGGGGTGGGGGGGCAAGGCTCAGTGACTCGGACCCCTCTCCAGCCTCCTCTGCCCTCTGATGTGGCCACTCTGGCTTCCCCACCCGATCCTCTTCCAGATCAGGAGCTTTGGAGGCTGGTCCCTCAGGGTCTAAGCCCTAAGCTCGGCCACAGCTGTGTGACCTCAGGAAAGTGACTCGGCCTCTCTGAGCCAAGTCAGACTCCACGATGTGGCGTTCGCTACAAAACCCACCTCCCCCAGGTGTTGTAATCACCCTGTGATAGAGCAATGTCATACCTTGTCATGGCCTGCCGGTGCAATCATCACCATACTGTTGAGTCACACCTTTCATCACAGTGACAACAACAGCAGCAGCAACAGCAGCGCACACAAAATACTTCCTACTGTTTTAACTATTTTATTTTTTGGCCATGCTGAACGGTGGGCTTGTGGTATCCAACCTGCAACCCCCTGCGTTGGAAGTGTGGCTTCTTTTTTTTTCTTCTTTCTTTATTTAGCTGTGCAAGGTTTTAGTTGTGGCATGCAGGAGTTTTTAGTTGCAATTTGTGGGATCTAGTTCCCTGACCAGGGATTGAACCCCAGGCCCCCAGCACTGGAAGCACCAAGTCTTAGCCACTGGACCACCAGGGAAGTCCTGCTACTGTTCTCAATATTTCACATTTGTTAACTCTTTTGATCTTCACATCAACTCCACATAGGAAGTTGTGTTTAATCCTCACCCCACATTTGAGAATACTGGGTCTTGCTCTGGTAAGCAGGGCTCTGCTCAGTACATCTTTAATCCAACTGTCTGCTGATGGGTGGGGCTGGGCTCCCTCCCTGTTGTTGTTTGGCCGGGTCCTGGAATCTACAGGCTCTATGGTAGGGCTAAAGGCGACCTCCAAAAGGACTTATGCCAACACAAACCTTCCAGGACTGCTGTGGCCAGTGTCCCTGTCCCCACAGCAGGCCGCTGCCGACCCACACCTCAAAATATCAACAACCTCAGACATGCAGAGGATACCACTCTGATGGCAGAAAGCGAAGAGGAACTAAAGAGCCTCTTGATGAAAGTGAAAGAGAAGAGTGGAAAAACTGGCTTAAAACTCAGCATTCAAAAAACGAAGATCATGGCAGCCAGTCCCATGACTTCATGGAAAATAGATGGGGAAAAATGGAAACAGTGACAAATTTTATTTTCTTGGGCTCCAAAATCACTTCGGATGGCGACTGCAGCCATGAAATTAAAAGACCCTCTCTCCTTAGAAGAAAAGCTATGACAAAACTAGACAGTGTATTGAAAATCAGAGACATTGCTTTGCCAACAAAGGTCAAAGTTATGGTTTTTCCAGTAGTCATGTATGGATGTGAGAGTTGGACCATAAAGAAGGCTGAGCACTGAAGAACTGATGCCTTCATATTGCTGGAGAAGACTCTTGAGAGTCCCTTGGACTGCAAGGAGATTAAACCAGTCAATCCTAAAGGAACTCAACCCTGAATATTCATTGGAAGGACTGTCATTGAAGCTGAAGCTCCCATACTCTGGCCACCTGATTCGAAGAGCCAACTCATAAGAAAAAACCCTGATGCTGGGAAATATTGAGGTTGGGAGGAGAAGGGGACAACAGAGGATGAGATGGTTGGATGATGTCACTGACTCAATGGACATGTGTTGGAGCAAACTCTAGGAGAGAGTGAAGGACAGGGAATCCTGGTGTGCTGCAGTCCGTGGGATCACAAAGAGTCAGACATGGCTTAGCGACTGAACAGTAACAACACTTGAGAAAACAAGGCACAGAGAAGTTAAGCAACTTACCCAAAGTTACACAGCCAGTAAGTGCGAAGCTGGTATTTGTACTAGAGCCTGGCTTCAAGGTCTGTGTTCTAATTGTTATTGCCTCTTCATGCCAGAAACTTACTGCTACTACTTCATATTTTTTAAAACAACAAGCTCCATTTTAAAACTTTAATACCTGTCTTAGCTTCTTTCTAAGTAATAATATCCATAAAATTCTGGATATTATCTTATGCACACACACACAGAGCATATAAATACTCAACTATTAAAATAAACTTTGAGAGGGAACTATGGCCCCACATGCTGCAGGGGAACTAAGCCCTTATACCACAACTAGAAAGTCCACACACCCAGATGAAGAGGCAGTGGAGCCAAACAAACAAAACAAGCAAAACCCTATGGGAATCTCTTGTCGACACAGAAGGGCTGGCATACAGTGGACCTGCAGTACATGTGGCTGTCATGCTTCTTGTCTGAGCATGTGTGCTAAGGCCCCCTCCTCCAGGGAGTCCTCCCTGGTCACACCCCACCCTCAGCTGCCCTTTGGGGATCTTCTGTTCTGTGTCCTCTTAGGGGATGTTAGGGTTGTCACTGAATTGGTATCTTCCTCTCCCCTCAGGCTGGGGGCCACCTCAGGGCATAAATTAGGTTTTACCACCTCCGTGTCCCCAGTTCCCCTTCCAGGACAGGACATCTGACAAGGATGGCGTGTGCGTAGTGTGAGGAGGCAATGAAATTGCTAAAGTCCTTATCAAGAATCATGACCAAGCAGTTCTCTTTGACCCCAAGGGCCAGGGAGTTAATCATCAAATCCGGGCAGCTCAGCCACGTGCTTCCTGGACCTCACGTCCAGTCTGACATACAGGGGAATTGAGCCTTCCCGCCTCCCACCCACCACCCCATGGATGTGACCAGCTTAGAATCACCCAATGAGATGGCAATAGAGACAAAACAGAAATCTGATCGTGGCATTCCCCTGCCTAATGCAGTGCCCCAGGTGAGGTCCACACCCTGCCCTGGTAGGGGCATCCTGTGGGCTCTGGTCCCTGCCCGCCTCTCCAGCCCCAGACGGACTTCCTCTCCAGCCCTTGCCTTTTCGGTACCAGCCCTACTGCGCACATCTGTTCCTGGAACACCCCATTTTTTTTAGTTCTTTACTTTTGCTTTCTGTGTTCCTGACTCCTGGTTTCACTGAGTCATCTCTTCCAGGAAGCCTTCCCAGCCTCCTGGGGCCAGGCGAGGCCCTGCTCTGGGCACCCACAGCCCTGGCCCTCCCCACTTCCTGCCAACATCTGACAGCACTGATCACAACTGCTCTTCAGCGGTCCCCTGGGGCTTACTTATTTTGTTGGCTGCATCGGGTCTTAGCTGCATTATGCCAGATCTTTGGTTTCGGTCCAAGGCCTCTCTAACTGTGGCACACTGGCTCCAGAGTGCGCAGACTTAGTAGCTGCAATGAGGCGACTACTTACTTCCCTGATCAGGATCGAACCCACGTCCCCTGCATGGCAAGGCAGATTCTTAACCACTGGACCACCAGGGAAGTCCCCCTTTGGGGCTTCTTGAGGGCAGGGGACATGCTGTCTTGTTTGAGGCTAATGGTCCCAGGGCTTGATCTAGAGTCAGTGTCCGATAAATATTCTTGGAATGAATAAATTGATTGTCAGAGTTATTCATTTGAACAATAAATAATTGTTTGAGTCCCAATGTTGGGCATAAAATATCAGAGATGAGGAGGAACTTCAGAAGGAAACATGACTTTCTCATGTGACAGATAATAATTGTTTCTTTATCCTTGTTTTCTTTTCTCACACCTAAGCTGACCTTGACGGTGGTCCAGGGGAAGTGGCTTGGCATTTGGGACAAGCACTGGATTGGGAGGTGTCTGTGTCACAGCAGAGGTGATCCAGAGGGAGGGGTAAAGGATGACCCTTGCTGGCTGGGTGGCCTTGGCCAAGTGAATTCCCATTTCTGGGCCTCAGTTTTTTTTTTAATCTGTAAAATGGGGCCAGGTCGTCACATGTCTGGGACAGCAAACTGAGAAGCAGTGAAGGCTGATCTTGTCCCCTTTTTCCTCCAGTGGAGAGCTATCCCTTTAACCACGAGGGGAGGGGCCAAGACCACAGGAGGCTGCAGGGAGTTGGCACAGCTGGTGCCCAAGAAGGCTGGTGGGCAGCGGACTGGCCCTGAGCTGGTCTGAGAACTGTTGGGAAGGAAGGTAAGTGGGTCTGGCCCCAAGTAGGGCCCTGGGACTCTGCGTGCATTTGTGAATGTGAGTAGAGGTTTGTTTGGAAGGTTCTGGAGCCAAGTCCCAGCTCGTTGGACAGTAAGTGGGGGAGTGAGGCTGTCCGAAGTCCTTCCATAGGTTCAGCTCTGGGTGCCTGCGGCCTGTCTGACTTGCAGCAGAAGGCTGGGGGCCCAGGACCTTGAAGACTGGGGAGCCCACCCTGCTCCCAGGGTGGTGGGGCTGGGCATTGTGGCAACTAAGAGGTCGCTGAGGTTCCCAACCCTGGCGTCAAGGATTTGGCTGCAGAGTGTTGCGGGTGGCCTCTGGAGAAAAGCTGAAGGACAAAGGAGGTGGAAAAGGCAGTTAGCTGGTCTTTATCCAAATACATAGATGTAGCAGGTGCCCTCATGGGCCTCTGGGCTTGATAAGGCTGTTGGCAACTTGGGACTCATTCATTTAACTGATGCCTGCTGTTCTTTTCTGGGCAGTCTAACCAAGAGGGCTGGGGGGAGCCTGAGGACTGAACCAGCAGCATTTGCTTCTAAAGACAACCAGCGGTCAAGTGCTAAATGCTCACATCTTTCATCATCATAATAATGCTACTATAAAAGAGAAAGTGCAGCATGGCGGGGAAGGGCACAGATGCCAACTTGTACTGCCTGACTTGGAATCCTGGCCATGCCATTTCTAGCTGTGCGACCTTGGGCCAGTTATTAATACTTAACCTCTCTGAGCCTCAGTTTCATTGTCTATAAAGTGGAGTTAATAATTGAACCTATCTCAGGTTTGTTGTAATTATTATAAGGTGCTTGGCATAGTGCCCGACTCACAGTAATTCCCATATAACTATTAGCTGTTATTATGCGTGAGGCAGAGTTGATGTCTTTACTATTTAATATAAGGCCTCGCTTAATCCTCACAGTGGTCCTGTGATGCCCAAGTTCTTCTCCCAGTTTGTTGTGTGGTTAGTTCAGTCTCACTTTTTTAGGGCTCAGGTTCAAAAACATTTTTTTAAATTAACTTATTTATTTGGCTGCACCGGGTCTTAGTTGCGGCATGTGGGATCTTCATTATCCCCTGATAAGACTATAAAGTCCCCTCCAAGAGTAGATGTCTATCTTGTTCACCATGGTATCCCCAGTTCCTAGGTCCGGGCTTTGTAAACATTCTAGAGTAAGGATGAGCATATTAGCATCGTTAGAAGATCCCAAGGAGATGACACCTCCAAAAGACTCAGCCAATTTCTGGCACATAATAGGGACTCAACAAAGAATATCTGTTATTATTATTGCGCTGGGCCGCTCAGTCATATCTGACTCTTTGTGACCCCATGGACTGTAGCCTGCCAGGCTCCTCTGTTCATGGGATTCTCCAGGCAAGAATACTGGAGTGGTTAAACCTGCACTCTAACCTGTGAGTTCGGATGTTATTATTCCCATTTTAGAAGGGAAAACAGGCACAGAGAGGTTGAGATACTTGCCTGTGTCACACAGCCAGGGCATCATAGCTAGTTTCTAACTTTACCCTCTGATTGACCTCAAAACACAAATTCTTGGGCTCTGGAACCAAGGTGAAGCCAGGGCTGGGTCTGCTGGTTGGGTGGCCCACAGGCTGCTCTCCCCCAGTGCCATGAATTTTCCTGGATGGAGCTGGGTGGAAGTGTTTCAGGCTTTTCTCTGCCTGGGGAATCTCAGGGCCATCCCAGCAAGGACTCAGAGTCAAATCCAGGGATAAGAGACCTGGAACCCTCTGATGCGGGGAGCCCAGCCCTGACTTAGTAAGTGTGGACTAGAAGCTTTGAGCTGGTGGTAGCTGATGGAGGTTGATGCGCTCCTCCTAGTGGCAAGTAGTGGAACTGCAAAGGGGCGGCCCAACGCTTTTCCCTCCCAAAGGAAAAACAAAAGGGACACAGCGTTTGCTCCTTAAAAAACAAAACAAAACAAAACACAACAAAAAACCCTTCTACTTTCCCTCCCTTCTAATTTCCTCCCTCTCTGCTTCTTGCCCTTTCACACTGGTTCATTCACTCACTCACTCACTCACCTGCGTCTTAGCTTCAAATCTCCCAGCGGCTTCCCATAGCAAGTAGAAATAGAATAATATCCCAACGCCTCACTGTGGACTGGAACGCCCTCCCCAACATCCCTGCTCACCTCTCCTTGTTCAGCCCCTCGGTCTTGCCTGACTCTTTGTGACCCCTTGGACAGTAGCACGCAAGGCCTCCCTGTCCTCCATTATCTCCTAGAATTTGCTCAAACTCATGTCCATTGAGTCAGTGATGCCATCCAACCATCTCATCCTCTGCCGCTCCCTTCTCCTCCTGCCTTCAATCTTTCCCAGCATCAGGGTCTTTCTTCTCTAATGTGTCGGCTCTTTGCATCAGGTGGCCAAAGTATTGGAGCTTCAGCTTCAGCATCAGTCCTTCCAATGAATATTCAGGGCTGATTTCCTTTAAGATAAACTGGTTTGATCTCCTTGCAGTCCAAAGGATTTCTCAAGACTCTTTTCCAGCACCACAATTTAAAGCATCAGTGCTTTGGTGCTCAGCCTTCTTTAGGGTCCAGCTCTCACAAGACTAAGCACGTTTTTGCTTGCCTCATACTCTCACCTCTACCCAATCCCTTGTCTCATCAGCGCCAGGAACACTCCAAGTTCACCTCCCTCAAGCGGTGGTTCCATCTGCTGTTCCCTCTGCAGGAGTGCTTTTCCCTTGCTTATCTCTCCTTGTTCATCTCAAAGTTTCCCCTTTGTTGTTGTTTAGTTGCTAAGTCGTGTCTGACTCTGCGACCCCATGGTCTGTAGCCCGCCAGGCTCCTCTGTCCATGGGATTTCCCAGGCAAGAATACTGGAGTGGGTTGCCATTTCCTTCTCCAGGGGATATTCCTGACCCAGGGATCGAACCCACGTCTCCTGCATTAGCTGGCGGATTCTTTACCACTGGCCACCAGGGAAGCCCTCCCACTTTGAGAAGCTGCAGATCAAAAGGAAATTAAATTATCTCTCGACCAACCAAAATGCACAGCTCCCTTCTGCAACCCGATTCAAACTGTTAAAAACCTTAAACTGTCATGATCTGCAAAACCGACCATTAATCACATTTAGTGAGACGAATGGAATTTTGAACACTTAGCAGATATTTGATGATGTTAAGAAATGATTGTTAATATTTTTAGATGTGATAATGGTATTGTGATTACATTTTTAAAAATGAACATCACTGAGGTCTAATTTCCATGAAATAAAAATAGCTTACTCAAGGTTAGAATTTGAAGAGTTTGGACAAATGTATACTGCTCTGAAACTGTGGCTACAATGTTTAAAAAGAGTTCTTTAATTTTATAGCTACATGCTGAAATATTTACAGATCAAATAATATGGGAGGAAAATATAATAATAAAGATAGAAAAAATAATAATACAGGAAGGGGGATGGGTACAGATATGGAACAAACAAGCCAGGCATGAGCTGATGACTGTTGAAGCTGAGTGGCGGCTACATCCGATGTTTCTTGACACTTTTGCTGTGTTTAAATTTTCCATAGTACAAGTTTTTAATTTTTTTTCCCCGAGGTATACGGGCTCTTTGTTCACCAACCAGTGGTAGAACCTGTGTCCCCTACATTGGAAGTGCAGAGTCCCACCAGGGAAGTCCCCCTTAATACAAATTTTTTTTTTAAAGTTTCTTTCCTGAGAGAGGGTCTTTCCTGACTACCCTCGATAAAATAGTACCTTCCCCACTAGCTCACTCCAGGTTGCAATTCTTTGATTCTGTCTCCCCAACTAAAACATGGGGCTGCCTCTGACCTGTCCACACCTGGTCCCGAAACCTGAAACTGCCTGGCAGACAGTAGGTGCTCAGGAATGTTTTTTTTTTTTTTTGAATCAATGAATGATGACTGCATGAATTCTCCCAATCTCATTCATTCATCACCGCTATTGGCCATGTTCTCCATTCCTGCGCTGTAGCATCCACATTAACAGAAGAAAAGCACCCTTAGTACAAATCTCCTTGATCAGGATGGTCAGACTGAGGCCCAGAGAGGTGTAGATACTTGCCCGGAGCCTCACAGCTTGGCAGCCACCTGGAATGAAGGGAGCCAAGCCAAGGGGCTTCTCCCTCCCCCTCCCCGGTCCTAGTTAGAGGGACTCTGGGCTGGAGCCGGCTGGGCTGTGACGCTCGTGCCCTACTGCAGGCCCTCCAGGTGGTTGCCGAGATGAAGAGCCCTCTGGAGGAATGTGCCGAGGGTGAGCCCTTCCACATCGTCACGCCTCTGCTGGAGAGCTGGGCGCTGTCCCAGGTGGCTGGCATGCCTGTCTTCCTCAAGTATGAGAATGTGCAGCCGGCGGGCTCCTTCAAGATCCGCGGTATCGGGCATTTCTGCCAAGAGGTGAGGGCAAGAGGGGAGGAGTGAGGTTGTAGAGCTGGGAAGGGAGTGCTGTGGGCAGGATGAGGGATGGGGAGAGTTGGAGTATGATGTGGTATGCTGCACTGCGCTTAGTCGCTCAGACTCTTTGCAACCCCATGGACTGTAGCCCGCCAGGCTCCTCTGTCCATAGAATTCTCCAAGCAAGAATACTGGAGTGGGATACGATGAGGAGCGTCTAACTCCATCCCCCCCAGGGCTCCAGGACACCTGCTCGGGTCAGCCCCTGCTCACGTTCCTTGTCTTCCTAGGTGGCCAAAAAGGGATGCAGACACCTGGTGTGTTCCTCAGGTGAGCCTGCCCCCTTTCTACTTCGTGAGGGTCCTTGGGGGCTGGGTGTGGTGGAGGAGGAGTTGGAGCTGCAGGAGGTGTCCAGGGCTTAGCCTCTTCTTAAAGGTCCAGTCTTATCAAGGTCATGGCAGACAGCTGCTTTGTATGTCCTGCTCCCTTCCCATCATTCAAGCCTCCTGGTAGAGAGTGATGGAAACCCAATTCATACAGGTTTAAATTACAGACTCCAAGAATCAAAGAATTCTTGGGATAATGGGTTTCAGGCACAGCTGGACCCAGGTGGTCTCCTCTGTATCTCTCCTTTTCTTGGTTTGCCTTCCCTTTACACTAACTCTTCTCTCATATAGACTGCCTGATGGCCATCGGGAGTTTTAGGCTTGCCTCCTACCATCCTGCCAACCGTAGTGAAAGGGGAGGACCCCCCTCCCCGTGGTCTCCTCGATCTATGAACTGGTCTTTTACGCCCAGCTTGTATCATGCACTCGTCCCTGAATGAATCATGGTTCAGGTGATTGAGTTCTCTGATTGGCTCCACCTAGATCACGTGTCCACCTCTGGGGCCAATTGGGGGGGGGCATATAAGCGTAGGGAAGGAGTGACTCCCAAAGGAAAATGGGAGGCGGGGCGGGCAGGAGAATAGTGTGTCAATAGACTAATGCAACTGCCCATAGCACCCTCTTCTACTGCCTCCGCAGGGGGTAATGCGGGCATCGCAGCTGCTTATGCCGCCCGGAAGCTGCGCATCCCAGCCACCATTGTGCTCCCCGAGGGCACCTCTGTGAAGGTGGTGAAGAGGCTGCAGGGGGAGGGGGCCGAAGTTCAGCTGACTGGAAAGGTAAGGACCCCAAGAAGGACAAAGCAGCTGGAGGGGCTGTTCCTCCTTAACCCCTCCCTCGCCCCTGAGAGACTCTCTTTTTCCTTTTAGTGAACTATGCCTGGGACCTAGTCATCCCTTAGGATGGCTGAGCTCAGGGTTGAGTGAGACGTGATGTATATTAAGGGCTGAGATCTGTCGACTTGTCTCTCTCCACTTGGAGAAGGTTTCCTGTATGAACCCAGGAGAAACAGGAAGCTGGTGATTATCAGGATAGTATCTGTCTCCGTGTGTGTGTGTGTGTGTGTGTGTGTGTGTGTGTGCTCAGTCACGTCCAGCTCTTGGCAACCCTATGGACCGTAGCCCACCAGGCTCCTCTGTCCATGGAATTTTCCAGGCAACAATACTGGAGCGGGTTGCCATTTCCTACTCCATCTCTCTCCCTTCCTCCTCACTAACCCTTGGTATTACTCACTATACATTTTTACCATTCAATAAGACAATAAAATGTAAAGATCACTATAGCATCATCCCCCACTCTTGAGTCCACCTGATATGAAAGGATATCATCTGACAAGGACGTCACTGGCTCACTTTGTTACCGAAGAAACAGACTTAACATATAACCCTTCTCCTTTCCTGGGAAGAAGGAAAAAAAAGTCTATCCATCCATCTAGCTGGCTGTCATCCCTAGAAAACAGGTTTTATCTTTAATTAAGTAATAATTAACAATTAATTATTGGGCTTCCCTTGTGGCTCAGATGGTAAAGAAACTGCCTGCAATGTAGGAGACTCAGGTTTGATCCCTGGGTTGGGAAGATCCCTAGGAGAAGGAAATGACAACCCACTCCATTATTCTTGCCTAAAGAATTCCATGGACAGAGGACCCTGGTGGGCTATAGTTCTTGGGGTCTCAAACAGGCTTTGTCATTAATTAATTAATAATTGGTGGTGGTGGTTTAGTAGCTGAGTCATGTTCAACTCTTGCGATCCCTTGCCTGCCAGGCTCCTGTGTGCATGGGGATTCTCCAGGCAAGAATACCGGAGTGGGTTGCCATTTCCTTCTCCAGGGGATTTTCCCAACTCAGGAACTGAACCCAAGTCTCTTTCATTGCAGGCAGATTCTTTACAGAATGAGCTAGCAATTAATTAATTATTAAGGTTTTCCCCCACAACATGTGGGATTTTAGTTTCCTGACCAGGAATCGAACCCACACTCCCTGCACTGGGAGCTCGGAGTCCCCTCTTCCCAGCACCACAGGCTGGTGGGCTTCGTTCTTATCCAGCCTGGCAGCTGAACATGTCCCATCTGACTTGTGGGAATCACGTGGCATCCTTTTCTCCACGCGGAAGCTCTGCTGTTGTCCCAGGAGGCTGCTGGGTCCACACCAGCTGTGGTCTCACCCTTGGGGCTCTCCCCAGTCCATCAGGCCCTGGAGTCATCCAGGAGACCTCAGGCACTGCTCCAACCTCTGTAGCTGTCTAATTCCTGTCTTCTGAAGGTCTTGGTTTCTCTTTAGATCTGGGAAGAGGCCAATCTGAGGGCACAAGAGTTGGCCAAGAATGACGGCTGGGTGAACCTCCCTCCGTTTGACCACCCCTTGATATGGTAAGGCTGGTGTCCCTTCCCCTATGGAGCTCAGTGCTGGGAGACCCTCATTGAGTCAGGGTCCTCCACTGGACAGAAGGGAAAATTGAGCTCCAGAGAGGAGAAGAGGCTTGGAAGTCAGGCACACGGAGGTCCAGACCCCACCTCTGCCATTCCTGAGTTGTATGACCCTGCAAAGCATCTTAGCACCCTGTGCCTCAGTTTCCACATGTATAAGATTGAAATGCTAGGAATAAATCCCCTTGATTAAGTGTGTACTTTGGGACACATTTAATCCATTTAGTCTTCCCCAAGAGAGAGAGATTTTTTTATGCCCATTTCACAGGTGAGGAAACTGAGGCCTGGAGGGGTCAAGAAACTTGCCCGAGACCACACAGCTAGTAAGTGGTGGAGACCTTGGGTCCCAGACCCAGGACGTGAGTTGGCCTGATTCCAAGTGATACAGTGGTCTGCCCTTTCATTTTTGGCCATACCATTTGGCATGCAGGATCTTAGTTCCCAGACCAGGAATCGAACCCATGGCTCTTACAGTGGAAGCGAGGAGTTTTAACTACTAGACCACCAGGGAATTCCCATGCTGGTCAGCTCTTAAGCAGACACACAAATGCTGCCTCTTTCCAAAGTTATGGGATGGATGAAATGGATTGAGAAAGTGCCTGGGAGGCCGACGAAGGGGAGAAAGAATGAGTGAAGGAATGAACTGAGTGGATGGAAGCTGAGTGAACTAAGTGTGGCAGGGTCTCCCCTCCCCTTGCCGTGGATGGGGCGGGGGCTGGCACTGTGGAGGGTTGTGTCCCTGTGAGCCTTGGGGACCGGGCCCGCCCTCAGTCCTGCCACCTCTCCCACTCCCTCGTCCCACAGGGAAGGCCATGTGAGCCTGGTACGGGAGCTGAAGGCAGCGCTGGGGACCCCACCGGGTGCCCTGGTGCTGGCAGTCGGGGGTGGAGGTCTCCTGGCCGGGGTGTCAGCTGGTCTGGCAGAGGTGGGCTGGCAACACGTGCCCATAATCGCCATGGAGACCCAAGGGGCACACTGCTTCAACGCGGCCATCAAGGCAGGCAAGCTGGTGACGCTTCCCGGCATCACTAGGTAGGCGTGGGCTGGGGGCATTTGTGGGGTGCTGGGCTGTCCTGGGGCTTCTCAGTCCTAATTAGTGAGGGTGGGGGCACTCAAGGGAGTCTCCTTTTATTTTTTTTAATTAAAAAAAATTTTTTTTTAGCTGCACCACATGGTAAGCGGGATCTTATTTCCCTGACCAGGGATAGAACGTGTGCCTTCTGCAGTGGAAGTGCACTGCAATGCTAGTGAAGTCCTTAAGCATTTAATTATCTTTTAATTTTTATTTTCTTTTTTGGGGGCTGTGCCATACGGTATGCAGGACTTTAGTTCCCTGAGCAGGAATGGAACCCATGCCCCTTGCATTGGAAGGGCAGAGTCTTAACCACTGGATCACCAGGGAAGTCCCTCCATGGGGTCTCCTTAGTCCTGCATGACTGATCTGTAGGAATTTTTCATTCCGTACTTAAACCCATCAGCACGTTCCCTAGGCTCTCAGGCTGGAATCAGACCCCTCTGCACTCCACTCCAGCCACTGGCCTGTCTTCCTGTCCCTTGAATGGGCTGGGCACTTTCTGCCCTCCACGCTTTCGCACAGGCTGTGTCCTCTGCCCGGAAGTGCTGGGGTTCCATCTTCTTCTTCTGGTTGGTTTCTCTGCCCCAGAGAGAGTCTCCCCTCAACGCTGTTGTTGGAGGTTTTCCTCTCTCTCTCCCTCATCTTCCTATAGTGGGTATTTATTTCCTTATCCTTGTGTTTCCTTATTCACTGTTGTCTCTGCTCCCAGACTTGGTTCTGGATAAGAGCTATAACCATAATCGCGACTAACACTTTTATAGAACTCACTGTCTGGAAGGCTCTCTTCTAAGCACTGGAAATGCTTTAACTCATTCTCCACAACAACCTCGTGCACCAGCAATTCTTCTTCATCTTATTTTGGCCTTGCAGCATGTGGGATCTTAGTTGCCCAACCGGGAGCTGAACCCATGTCCCCTGCAGAGGAAGCTCAGATTCTTAACCACTGGATTGCCAGGGAAGTACCCCCAGCTATTATTATTATCTCCATTTTTCAGATGAGGAAACTGAGGCTCAGAGAGGCAAAGTGACTTTCCCAAGGTCACACAGCTAGTTTAGAACCTAGGCTTGAAACCAGGCAGCCTGGCACCAGAGTCCATGCTGTGGGCCACTTAGGTCCCAGCGTCAGTTCTGATGAGCTCAGCAAAAGCTCTCCTGGCCCTGAAACACTGCCCAGCTCAGGAAAATACCAGCAGGTAGGCCATCCCAAGCACAGAGGTAAAGAGCATGGACTCTGGAGCCAGACTGCCTGACTTTGAATCCACATTCAGCTGTTGACTAGCTGTGTGTTCTTGAGCAAGTTGCTCAACCTCTCTGAACTTCAGTTTCCTGACCTATAAAATGGGACTCATACATTTCTAACTCCCAAGGGAGATTGTAAGACTTAAAACAGAAAATCCTGGGGACTTCCCTGGTGGCCCAGTGGTTACAACTCTGTGCTTCCACTCCAGGGGTGCGGATTCAATCCCGGGTCAGGGATCTAAGATTCCCATGTGCCAGGCTGTATGGTGCGACCGAAAAATAAAACAAACAAAAGACCCCCCAGGAAAATTCATGCATCCAGCACCCTGTAAATAGTCAATAAATACAGCTATAGTATAGACACGAAAAGTGGTTATGAATGAATACAATGAAAGAATCATTTTCTAGGCTTGGCTTTCTGGGGTCTATGCAAGAACAGCACAGTCATGGTTGTAGAGTCAGAGGGATATGTGCTCATCAGCCATTCATGGGACACATAATTTTTGAGTGCTTTCCCTGACTCAGGCACTGCTCTAGACTCTTAAAATGCTGAGTCCTGGGCCCACAGCAGGATGGGAGGGGTGCCTGGGGCTGGGGACGGCTGGGGCTGTTCAGGGAGGAGACCTGATTCCCCAATTCTTCTCCACACCCCTGCCTTCCCTGCCCCAATGGCCTGCTCCTGCAGTCTAGCCAAGAGCCTGGGGGCCAGGACAGTGGCTGCACGGGCCCTGGAGTGTACAAAAGAGTTTAGGATCTTCTCTGAGGTGGTGGAGGATGCTGAAGCCGTGAGTGCTGTGCAGCGATTCCTGGGTGAGTGAGCAGTGCCCTCCACCTGGGCTTGGAAACCTATGAGGTCCGTGGACCCCTTGAAGAGAGTGTGTTTTCTCTTGTCCATATCCTCAGTGCCTATCACAGGGCTGGGTATATAGTAATCATGCAGTAAGTGTACACTGAGTGGATGGAAGGGGTGGGGGTGAAGAAGTGTGTCCTGTCTCTAGCCTCCAGATTTCTGTACATACTCTTCTTCCCTCTGGCTGCCCATCCTGGCCCTGCTGCCTGTTGGTTTCATGTAACTAAAGGGCTACTCAGCCCATCATGGCACCTCCTCCAGGAAGCCTCCTCTGATTTCCCACCCCACCCCACTGGGGCTGAAGACTTCCTGTGTACCAGTCCACCATTCTTACAAGTGCCAGATGCTTATTCACCTGCATCACTAGACTGTGAACTCTATGAGGGTGGGGGTTGGTATGTCTTGCTCACTGTTGTGTTCCCCAGGGCCTGGCAGGGAGGGGGTGCTCAATAAATATTTGTTGAATGAATGGATGAATGTATGAGTGAGTGGAAAGGTGGATAATGAATAGGTAGATGGGTGGCTGGCTGGTTGGATGGATTGATGGGCAGTGGATTGACAAATGACATAGAAATGGATGGATGGATGGGTGGACACATTGATTAATGGATACATTGATGGATGGACAGTCAAATGATGGATGAATGGATGGATGGATGGATGATACAATGATGGATAGATACACTGATAGATGGACAGACAGACAGTCTAATGATGGATGGATGGAGGGATGAAAGGCAGATGGATGGAGGGATAGATGGTCAGATTGATGGATGGACAGAGGGTCAGACAAATGATAGGTTGTGAGATGGATGCCTGGATGGCTGGCTTCATGGAACTGCATTGCCCAGAGCCTGCTGAGCACTAACTGGTTTTCCCTCCCTTTCCTCCCCTCCACCCCAATCCCCCTCTCTGGGCAGATGATGAGCGAACACTGGTGGAGCCTGCCTGCGGGGCAGCCTTAGCTGCCATCTACTCAGGCCTCCTGGGGAAGCTCCAGGCTGAGGGCCACCTGTGCCCTTCCCCAGCCCCAGTCGTGGTCATCGTGTGCGGAGGCAACAGCATCGATAGTGGAGAGCTACAGGCTCTGAAAGCCCAGCTTGGCCAGGATTAAGGGCTCCTGGTTTGGGAGGGCTGGCTGGGTTCCAGCGATCCCCAAGAGGCTCCTGGACACCCATATAGCTGGTTGAGGGGCCTCTGGGCTCATGGAAGGCAGTAGAAGACGCCCTGTGCTGCTGTGCTGGCAGCCTCCTGCAGGAAGCCCACCTGAACTTGTCCCTTTGGCTTCCCTGCAGCTCTGGCCAATAAACCCTTTCTGAGTTGAGTCTGTAACTCCAGCAGGTCCATTTTTTTTTTAACCTCTGTGGACTCAGGGAAGGCACACAGCAACCTTGATGTCAGTGCTCTGATAAAGTGACTCTTTTCATATCCTACAGCTTGGGCAATAAAGCCAAGAATTCAAAACTCGGGTTTCTAAGGGAATCTGGCCATGCTGAGTTCCTTACCAGGCTTCCACTACCTAGGGGACCTACTCAGGAAGGGGAGGGAACATTCTGTCACTTCTCAGCCCTGGGTCAGTGAGGACAACTCCACCAATCTTTTTTAAAAAATATTTTATTCATTTATTTTTGGCTGCACTGTGTCTTCGTTGCTGTGCATGGGCTTCTCATTGCAGTGGCTTCTCTTGTTGAGGAGCGCGGGCTCTGGAGCCCGTGGGCTCATTAGTTGTAGCGCATGGGCTTAGTTGTCCCGAGGCATTTGGGATCTTAGTTCCCAGACCAGGATCGAACCCGTGTCCCCTGTATCGGCAGGTGGGTTCTTAACCACCGAACCACCAGAGAAGTCCCTTCATCAATCTTTACAAAATACTTGTCATGTGCCAGGACTTCTAAGAACCTTCTATTCCTTGTCCTTTTTAACATTCACAAAGGCATCATGGATTAGAAACCATTATTATCATCCCTGTTCTACAGATGGGGACACTGAGACTTGAGAAGGTGATATACCTCGATTAAGGGCACAAAGGCTGCAATGTAGACCAGCCCGCTTCAAATCCGGTGATTTTTCAACATGACTCTGTATTTCTTGGATTTCCACCCTTTTTTTTTTTTTGCGTGGCGGGCCATTGGAGAAGGAGGTATGGCCTCCGGGTGGGTCTGAACACACCTGAGGGTCACAAAGAGGGAGGGTCACAAAGAGGGAGATTCTGGAAATGGGCTCCAGCCGGCCCTGGAAAGGGAGCTCTTTGAAAACAGAGGAAATCAGAATCCTTTGCAGCCACCAGGGGGCAGCAAAGCGTCTCCAGTGGGAAGGCAGAGCCTCCAGGCAGGTGAGACCTGTCCCAGGGTCTTCCTTGGCTCCAGCCTGCTACGGTGTGCTGAAGTCCCAGAGACAGATGGCCCCATGAGGTCTTGGCATGGGGAGAGCCCTATCTGACCCATCCCAGTGCTGCAGGAAACAAAGCTCAGTGTGGGGGCCACCCTGCATCACAGCTCAAGGCAGAATCCAGCTCCCTGTTGGGGCTGCGTCATGACTGTGTGACCCTGGGCAAGTGCCTTCCCCTCTCTGGGCTTCAGGCTGCCCCTCTGTGCTGGAAGAGGCCCACTTGCGGCTTCCCACCTCCTTTCCTTGGGCCAGACTGCTCCCTCCACCAGCTGTCTCCTCCGTTTCTCAAGAGGAGGATTTGAGAGCGGCAGTGGCCTCCTTCTGCCTTGGCTTCCCCTTCCCTTTGATCACAGACATTGACTTTGGTTGCCAGGATGTCCCTCCAGAAGCCTCCAGGACGCAGACTTATGTCCTTGTGAGTTACCAGAAGAGACACTGAATGCCCCAGAGCCAGGCTTGAGCCTGAAAGTTTTCCTACTCACTATCCTGGTGACCTTGAGTAAATGATGCTCTTGTTTAGTGCCTCAGTGTTCTAATCTGTACAATAGGTTGTGTGCAGATTATTATGAGAACTCAGCATAAGTAGTCTTTCAGTCATTGCTAGTTTTTACCATCTTCTGAGCATTCCTCCCCCAACGATGAGGGGTGTGGAGGAATTAGCATTTATTCTTGTGTTGAGCTTGTGTGTATTGTATTGTACTGTGTGCTAGGGGTCTTAGCAGTCATTTCATTTATTTTATTTTTAATTGGAGGATAATTGCTTTACAAGGTTGTGTTGATTTCTCCTGCACAACAACCTGAATCAGCCGTAAGTATACATGTATCTGGGCTTCCCTGGTTACTCACTGGTAAAGAATCTGCCTACCAATGCAGGAAATGCAGGTTCGATCCCTGGGTTGGGAAGGTCCCCTGGAGAAGGAAATGGCAACTCACTCCAGTATTCTTGTCTGGGAAATGTCATGAACAGAGGAGCCTGGTGGGCTATAGTGCATGGGGTTGCAAAGAGTCGGACATGACTTAGCAACGAAACAACATACATACATCCCCTGCTTCTTGAGCCTACCTCTCACCCCCAGTCATTTTATTTAACCCCACAATACCCCACGTTGTAGATGCTGTTATTACCTTCATTTTTGCAAATGAGGAAACCGAGGCGCAGAACCGTCTAGCACTTATTCCAAGTCACACAGCCAAATGGGAAACCTGCTGTGTAAACATCTGGGTTTGTGCCTCTAACCACAACGGCTCTCCCATCTCCTTTCCTGTGCTCGAGCCCTGTTCCCTGCCTGCCATGCCCTTACGCTTCTAAATCCCACACATTCTTCGAAGCCCAGTGTGAGGGCAGCCTCTTCCCTGAAGCCCCCTGAGGTTGCTTCAGCCAGAGACCATCTCCACAACCAGGTGAGTTGGCAGGGCCCGTCTCCATCCCAGGTGCTCTGTCTCCCAGTCGGGCTCCCGTCCTTGGCTGCACCCCTGGGAGACTTGTCAGCTGCTGTTTACTCCTCTCCTGGTCTCGGCGAGCTGGAGATAAGATGCCGAGGGGTCTGTTGACCCTGTCTGGATAACACACTTCCGTTACCTTGGTGTGTGGCCCTTCCTGGTTGACACCCAAGGAATGCCCAGGGCAGGGTGGGGACACGGAGAGAGAGGGGCGTAGATGGTTGAAGCTGAGGTGATGGTGGTTATGACCTGATCCAGCAGAGTGGGCACTGGGGCTGAGAGACTCTTGCTATCGCCTCTGCCCTCCTGGGCCACTTGGTTTGGAAAACAGGGAGCCTACGATGAGGGTCCCAGGAGCAGATTTTCTGTGTTGGTCTAGGGCTGCATGGAGAGCAGTGAGCACTGGGTCAGTGTGTACCTACTGAGATACACGCGGGTCCCCATCCCAGCCGGACGCACTCCGGGGCAAGGGGGGAGTGCCCTGGGTTCCCTGCGGGTTCTGTTGGCCAAGGTACCCCCTGTCCCTGCATCAGGTGGACTTTAGAACCCCTGGCTCCAGAGGCCCACCTCCATCTAATCCTCCACTCCACCCCACTCCAGCCGTGAGCCAAGGTGGTACAGAGGGCAGAAATCCAGCCTTTAGCTGGCAAAGGAGGTGTTTTTACCCCAGAGCCGACCCCAGGCATGGCAGGGGCATGGAAAGATGGAAGTGGCTCATAGTGGGAGTGATGGTTGCTGGGGGCCGACAGCTACCCCATATCCCAGGAACAGCTGATGGGAGGCTTTGTGTCCAGAGAGGTGTGGGAGGGCTAGAAAAGCCAGCCCCTCTTGCAACCTCAAGGTAAGAGCATCTCTGTGGTCCCATCCACAGAGCAGAGAGCCCCCTGCAATCGGGCTGAGCCCTGACTCCACCGGCACCCTCCCCTCCTCCTGTTCACCTCCTGCCCCCCGCCCTGCTTTTGCTCTGAGGGCTCCCTTGATATGTCACGTGCCAGGAACTCCCATCTCAGGCTCTGTTGGTGGAAAACCCAACCTCAGTGGGCCCTCTTTCCCTGGCCCCGTCCCATTGGCTTCTCCCTTCCCCAATGTTTGTGCTTTTTAAACTCCACCAAAAATGTCACGGGCAGGTTTCTTGCCTGGCTTCCAAATTCCCTGATAAATTCCACTGCCTGGGCAACCCCAGGAGAGGTTTTCTGGAGCAAGGAACCCCATAAATCACTCTGCTGCCACTCCGGCGTGGGCAATATCTTATGTAAAAAGGTGTTTCCTGGGAGCGCCACAGGCAGGAGAATCCTATTACAAGCCGCCCCATTAATTATAAAGAGTCAAGTCGACCCTTTGCTGCGATTTTTTATCTTAAGTCCGAAAACTGATTACCTTCACCAATACTTCCCTTCAAAAAAAAAAAAAACTTAAAAAATAAATGTTTGAAGAACAAATACCAAAGTTTCTCCTTTTAGGGGAGAACCAACAGAGAGAGAAAGAGAGAAGGAGGTGGGGGAGAGAAAGTGGTGGGAAAGAATTTTTTTTTCCTCCTTTTAAGGTAAAACTTACTGAACGCTTGGTGTTTCAATTTCCTGGACGCCTCCACCCCAGGAATTCGGGGCTGTAACTCGTCTCATGTTACATGTGAGGGAAACTGAGGCTTGCCTGAAGTTACAGGACCTAACCCTTTCTTCTGAGGTGGTAAGGTGGGTGGAGATTGGGCCAGGCTGGATATTTGAAGACCTGGGTTCAAAACCCACCTCCGCCTCTTAGAAGCTAGGACCCCGGGGCAGATGAATTAACCTCTCTGGCCTCAAAATTCTTCTCCTGCGAAGTGAAGAAGAAAAGCACCCCTTGCAAGGCAACAACACGCAACAACCAGCACAGAGGACTGAACACCCTTGCCTGGGTGACTAGCACCCTCCCCGCTGGCCTGCCCTGACTCCCATCCCCAATCTATTCCACACTAGCAGCCGGAATAGTCTTTTAAAAATTTAAAAAAAAATCTTTTTTTTTTGGCTGTGCTGGGTCTTCATTGCAGCGAGCAGGCCTCTCTAGTTTTGGCGCGAAGGCTCAGTAGTTGTGGTACAGGGGCTTAGTTGCTCTGTGGTATCTGGGATCTTAGCTTCCTGAACAGGGATCGAACCTGTGTCTCCTGCACTGGGAGGTGATTCTTCACCACTGGACCACCAGGGAAGTCCCCAGAATAGTCTTAAGTCCAAGGCAGAGTCTTGCTCCTGCTGCTGAAACTCTTCCCTACCCCTGGCTGCGTTTCAGATAAAGGGCTGACCCCTCACCTAGGCCCACCGGGCCCTGTATCGTCTGGTTTTGCAGACCTTTGAGGTCTCTCCCCTAGACTCACCACACTGCAGCTTTTTCTCTTTCTAGAACTCACCAAGCTTGATTCTGTCGCAGGGCTGCTGTCTGTGTTCTTCCCTTTGCCTGTCACACTTTTCCAGATCCCAGCCAAGTCAGCAACTTCTCATCTGGACTCTGGCATCACGTCCTCAGGGGGCCCTCCTGACCCACCGCCTGACACTCAGGGCCAGGACGAGGGAGAGGTGAGGGAGGCACTAACTTTTGGAGCAAAATATAACGGGTGCCACGAAACTTAAATTTTAAAAACAGGAAAAAACCCTCAGAAATAAGAAAAAAGATTGTAATGAAACAACTCTAAAATGAAAAATACATGTAAAACACATTCCTGGTGAATAAAATAGTAACATTTTTACATAAAGATAGGATCTTACCTTGCGCTTGGCCGTCTCACCTCACCCGAATGACAGATCTGTCAGACCCTGTCTTTATTTAAAAGTTTACCATTCTGTTCATTATGGATTGCTTTGCATTAGTTTTGAGTTTTCAAAATATTATATGAAATACTGTTTATCTTGATTCCTGAGTTTTGGGTCTGCATGCCCACTACATTTTCACCCAAGTACCCCGCTTGTCTCAACCAAACCTAGCCTGACTGCCTTTTAAAAGATTATTATTATTTTTAATTTTCATCAAAGGTAATGTTAATTTTTTTTCTCCCATGCAGCATGTGGGATTTTATTTCTCCAAACAGGGATCAAACCCATGCCCCCTGTATTGGAAGTGTGGAGTCTTAACCGCTGGACTGCCAGGGAAGCCTTCTGACTGCCTGTTTTAACAGCCAGTTAGTCTCACCACCCTCTTCTCCTACCACTATTCGAAACTACCAATTATTTTCTCCTGGTTGCTGTCCGTCTCCCCCAGTAAAATGTCAGCTCAGTGAGGGCTGGTAGCAAATCTGTCTTGTTCACATCTGTAACCCAGGGCCCAGGAGGCTGCCCAGTGCATGTTATTTCAACATATATTTTCTGATAACCGAATGAATGAATGAAAAGAAGATTCAGGGAGGCAGGTAGTCTGCCTTCCAGACGTCTGGACAAATTGACTTCAGGGGCTTCGTTCCACCTCCCACCCCCACTTTCCAGATGAGGAGGCTGAGGTCCAAAGAGGGTGAGGAATCAAATCATAGTCACACAGCACAGCCACATCGAAACTAGTCCCAAACTGAAAATCATATGGGGCTGAACGGTTAAGACTCTGGGCTTCCACAGCAGCAGGCACAGATTTGGTCCCTGGTTTGGGAACTAAGATCCCACATGCCTCGCGATGCGGCCAAAAAATAAATAGATAAGCAATTAAAGAAATAAAAATGGAGAAGTCTCCAGTGACCTGGAATGGGTCTGTAGGGATCAGTTCTCTCTGAATGCACACATTCCTGAAATATCATCCCCAAACCCATATTGCCAACGAGGGTTGTGCTGGACTTATGCATCATCTTTACTATTACCTAATTCACATGCTTCTTGAAACCTTAAACGCTGTTTAGAAAGAGAATGTTATCACTACTATAAATGGAGAAACAGTATCACTTCCCGGAATTAGATCTATGTCGCAGTAAATAAAAGGAAAAGCAAAATGATGCCATTACCTCATAGCCAGCTTCTGTTGTGCTGAGACTCCAAGCCTGCCGGCATAAGCAAGCTAGCACCAGAGATTCGCTCTCAAACAATCAGAAGGGCTGAGAAATAACTGAAAAGGCAGTGAGTTACTGAGGAGGCAGCAGGCACCAGTTCCTCCTGTGGGTCGGTGTCCTGTTGGTGAAATAATAGTGTGGCAGCACCCGACAATGATGGTGGTTTTGATCACAGGGACCCCCAAAAGGCCTGGGAGGCAGAGTCTTCATCCTGCAATTTCTGCTGGTGAGAAGCGGCTACTGCCTGAGCATCTGCAGCAGGTATGAGCACAGGTCCCCAAGTTCTCTGCTGGGCAACAGGATTTCTTTTCTTTTTGAAATGTTATCTGGCTATGCCAGTTCTTAGTGTGGCATGCAGGATCTAGTTCCCTGACCAGGGATCGAACCTGGGCCGCCTGCATTGGGAGTGCAGAGTCTTAGCCACTGGGCCACCAAGGAAGTCCCAGCTTCCAGAATTTCTTTTTTAGTGAGGTTGGCATGTTCTGTAGGTGCCCAGATAAATGGTGTTCTTTCCCCCACATACTTTTAACATGAGATGAACCATAACATAAACTAACCCTTTTAAAGTGAACAATTCAGAGGCATTTGTTACCTTCACAGTGTTGTGAAAGCACCTCCTCCACCCAGTTCCAAGACATTTTTTGTCACCCTGAAAGGACACCCTGTCCCCACGAAGTAGCCACTGTCCATACCTCTATTCTGTCCAACCCCTGGCAATCAGCAATCTGCTTTCTGTCTCTACAATTTACTTGTTCTGGACATTTGGTATCAAAGGAATCAGACCATATGTGGGATTCTGTGAATGGCTTCTCTACTTAGCACCTAGTTTTCAAAGTTCACCCATGTGTTAGCATGTACCAGCCCTTCATTCCTTTTTATGGCTGAATAATATTCCATATGGGCTTCCCAGGTGGCTCAGTGGTAAAGAAGCCACCTGACAATGCAGAAGACGTAGGAGACGCGGGTTCCATCCCTGGGTGGGGAAGATCCCCTGGAGAAGGAAATGGCAACCCACTCCAGCAGCCTTCCCTCGGAAATCCCATGGACAGAGGAGCCTGGCGGGCTACAGCCCATGGGGTTGCAAAGAGTTGGATGTGATTGAACACGGGCACATATAATTTATTTTTTAAAATTGTGTTGTCCTTGAAAGAGTTCCTCTGGAAATTTGTACTTGTTCCACAATTCTCAAAATATTTTTGGAAACCTTTGGAAAGTTCGTTTCTTTATTTTTTATTATCATTTTATTATTGGGAAACCCTTGTGATGACTAGACATTATATCATTTTTTTTCCTAGCCGTGCCTTGCATCATGTAGGATCTTCCCCAACCAGGGATCTAACCCATGCACACTGCATTGGAAGCACAGAGACTTAACCACTAGACTGCCAAGGCAGTCCCATGAAGGTAGACCTTATTGTGTCCTTTTTATAGATGGCAAAACTAAGGCTCAGAGAGTTTGAGTGGCTGGAATCAATCACACACACTTTCTGGTCTCAAGTTGCTAACAGCCTGGAGATGGGGACACAGACAAAACATGGGCTGAGAGGTTATAATGCAGGAAGCAGTGAACAGACTGCTCCAGGGGTTCCTGTGGGCGACACTGGTTTGACCAGCTGCTTCATTTTCACTGGGTATGAGTGTGGAAGTGGAGTCTTTGCTGCTTCTGAGCAAAGAGAATATACACCATCAGGTTTTCCTCCAGTGAAAAAGGGATCATGGAGAATCTGGTGATTCTAAGTGAACGCTTCAAAAAACTGAATGCGTGCCCCAGTCTCCTGGGGCTTGTGCCCTCTCTGGTTCTGAAGTTCTGGGGTGGGGCCTGAGATGCCGCATTTCCACCCAGCTCCCAGGTGCTGCTGCTGCTGCTGCTGGTCCACGGACCACACTTTGAGTAACAAGGGGCTAGAAGATGTGAATTCAGGTCCCAGCTCTGCCATAAACTCTTGATGGGAACTCAGGCTAGTCTCTTGCCATCTCTGAGCCTCAGTTTCTTTCCCTGCTCACTTGGGGGGTGGGGCATTGCCCTCATCTGGAACATTCTCTGAGGCATAAAAAACAAGTCATGGTGTCATTTCCTGCGCGCTTGCCTGAAAGCCATGGACACCTGCAGGGGTGAGAGATTTCCTCCCCAAAGTCCCCCTGGAGCCCATCAGCAGGTGCTGGGGTGGGTCCCCAGCCCTGGCATGCAATGCAGAAAGAGGAGGCCAGAGGCGGCGAGGCCCCAGAGAAGCCGCGGAAGAGGTTTCCGTTCATCACAGAAATGGCCCATTTGCAATGATCGGTTGCCCAGGTGTTAATAACGCTAATGGCATAGGAAGGGTAAACTCGGTCACTTGGCTGAACAGGAGAAATATGCAGAGAAGTGCTTGGGTTTCCATAAATCAGCCGGGTGCAGCGCGACAAGGGAGGCAGGACTTAAAATTCTGGTCAGGAGATGGGTATTCTCATAATCCGAGCTGGAGAGGTAATTTATTCTGTTTATATCTTTTTACTGCACGACAAGGCTTGGGAGCAGGAGCCCTCCACAGCCATTCTGCATTTTAAATATTAGTCCTAAGCACAGTGGGTCAGATCTCGTGCTCCGGCTCCGTGGGGTGTTCATTTCGGGGCTGGAGGACAGAAACGGGGGAGAACATGCATGCTAGGGGCTGGAATACATGTGGGTTCACTGTCCAGTGTTGGCCAGAATTACAGCCTTGGGGCAGTGAGGGAAACATGACGGTCCCCTTTTCCCAGAGCTGGAGGGCACAGCCAGGGGCTGGCTCACCTCCTTACCTGCTCAGCTCAGAGGGGTTTCCCCCCCCACCTCAGAGATCTTTTATTTTTAAATGATAATAAATACAGGCGATGAAGAGATAGAGGAGATGAACGGATACATTAATGCAGGAGGAAAGGGATGGGGAGGGAGGGAGAGAGAAAGAAACAAGGGCAAACATGGAGAAGCTGGAAGTCCTCTGTCTTTTGACCTTGGTAATTTTCATCGTGCCCTTTGCTCTTCTGGTTGATTTTGTTTAACCCGGCAAGGGGTTTTAAACGAAATCCAGTGAGGCTGCTACCAGTAGGAATTAGCATTCATTAGAGTCTTTCTTGAATCTCCTTTTAGAGCAGCTGGCGCGCATTCATTTGATTTCATTCATTCATTCATGTAGTTGCCAGACACAGAGTGAGATCTTACCTGCGCCAGGCAACCTCCTGGGTCCAGGAACAACGTAGGCTTCGAGAGCAGTTCTTAAGTCAAAACTCGGCTCTGCTACTGATGTCTGTGTGACCCCCAGCAGCTCATGTCACTTCTTGAGCCTCAGTCTCCTCATCTGTAGAATGGGGATAACAACACTCATCCTGAAAGGGGTGGAAGATCAAATTAGGCTCCAGATCAGTCTTTTTCAGGCAGATGTCCTGCATGTTTGGGAGACTTGGAAGCAACTGGGGAGCTTAACAAATGTGAAACACCTTGGGCACCACGCCAGAGAGCAGTTCCAGCCATGGGCTGGAGGACGGGGCAGGGAAATTTATTTTTAGGAAGCACAGTCCTCTGAGACAATGGTTGTGGGTGTCCAGGGACAAATGTCCCTCCCCAGCTCTCTTCCTTCTCCACCCAACCTTCCTTAGGAACCACCTCCCAAATTAAGTGCACACACGACCATGACTATGACACCTGCAGGGTCACTGCCAGGAGTGGGGTTGGGGTGGGATTTCTCCTCCCAGAGCCCCTGGGCCCTGAAGGCACTAGGGGAGCTGAAATGAGCTTATGGGAGTGCAGGTGGATTTGAGTTGATTTTGACAAGGATCTCCTTTTCTCTCCTGTCTTTCATCATTTAAGGAAGCTGGTATGTATGTGTGTGTGTGTGTGTTGGCAGAGGATGGGAGTGAGGATTGAACCCAAGACTTAGACTTCCCAAACCTTGGCCACAGGATAAATTGCATCTCTCCAACGTGGATGAACCTCCGTCCATAGTTCATCAGGCACTCTATCTATCAGATCTAGTCCCATGGGGATGGATCAAGACCATCCCCATGGAAAAGAAATGCAAAAAAGCAAAATGGCTGTGTGGGGAGGCTGTGAAAAGAAGAGAAGCAAAAAGCAAAGGAGAAAAGGAAAGATATAAGCATCTGAATGCAGAGTTCCAAAGAATAGCAAGAAGAGATAAGAAAGCCTTCCTCAGCAATCAATGCAAAGAAATAGAGGAAAACAACAGAATGGGAAAGACTAGAGATCTCTTCAAGAAAATTAGAGATACCAAGGGAACATTTCATGCAAAGGTAGGCTCTATGAAGGACAGAAATGGTATGGACCTAACAGAAGCAGAAGATATTAAGAAGAGGTGGCAAGAATACACAGAAGAACTGTACAAAAAGATCTTCATGACCAAGATAATCACGATGGTGTGATCACTCACCTAGAGCCAGACATCCTGGAATGTGAAGTCAAGTGGGCCTTAGAAAGCATACGAATAAAGCTAGTGGAGGTGACAGAATTCCAGCTGAGCTATTTCAAATCCTGAAAGATGATGCTGTGAAAGTGCTGCACTCAATATGTCAGCACATTTGGAAAACTCAGCAGTGGCCACAGGACTGGAAAAGGTCAGTTTTCATTCCAATCCCAAAGAAAGGCAATGCCAAAGAATGCTCAAACTACCACACAATTGCACTCATCTCACATGCTAGTAAAGTAATGCTCAAAATTCTCCAAGCCAGGCTTCAGCAATACGTGAACCGTGAACTTCCTGATGTTCAAGCTGGTTTTAGAAAAGGCAGAGGAACCAGAAATCAAATTGCCAACATCCGCTGGATCATGGAAAAAGCAAGAGAGTTCCCGAAAAACATCTATTTCTGCTTTATGGACTATGCCAAAGCCTTTGACTGTGTGGATCACAATAAACTGTGGAATATTCTGAAAGAGATGGGAATACCAGAGCACCTGACCTGACTCTTGAGAAACCTGTATGCAGGTCAGGAAGCAACAGTTCGAACTGGACATGAAACAACAGACTGGTTCCAAATAGGAAAAGGAGTACTTCAAGGCTGTATATTGTCACCCTGCTTATTTAACTTATATGCAGAGTACATCATGAGAAACGCTGGGCTGGAAGAAGCACAAGCTGGAGTCAAGATTGCCGGGAGAAATATCAATAACCTCAGATATGCAGATGACACCACCCTTATGGCAGAAAGTGAAGAGGAACTAAAAAGCCTCTTGATGAAAGTGAAAGAGGAGAGTGAAAAAGTTGGCTTAAAGCTCAACATTCAGAAAACTAAGCTCATGGCATCTGGGCCCATCACTTCATGCAAAATAGATGGGGAAACAGTGGAAACAGTGTCAGACTTTATTTTTTGGGGCTCCAAAATCACTGCAGATGGTGACTGCAGCCATGAAATTAAAAGACGCTTACTCCTTTGAAGGAAAGTTATGACCAACCTAGATAGCATATTCAAAAGCAGAGACATTACTTTGCCAACAAAGGTCCATCTAGTCAAGGCTATGGTTTTTCCAGTGGTCATGTATGGATGTGAGAGTTGGACTGTGAAGAAAGCTGAGTGCCGAAGAACTGATGCTTTTGAACTGTGGTGTTGGAGAAGACTCTTGAGAGTCCCTTGGACTGCAAGGAGATCCAACCAGTCCATTCTAAAGGAGATCAGTCCTCTGTGTTCTTTGGAAGGAGTGATGCTAAAGCTGAAACTCCAGTACTTTGGCCACCTCATGCGAAGAGTTGACTCATTGGAAAAGACTCTGATGCTGGGAGGGACTGGGGGCAGGAGAAGGGGACCACAGAGGATGAGATGGCTGGATGGCATCACCGACTTGATGGACATGTTTGAGTGAACTCCAGGAGTTGGTGATGGACAGGGAGGCCTGGTGTGCTGCAATTCATGGGGTCACAAAGAGTTGGACACAACTGAGTGACTGAACTGAACTGAACGTGGATGAAATGCCACTATGAGCCCATTTCATGGTAGGCATACTGAGGCTCAGAGAGGTGATACAGTGACCAGCCAGCCAGTCTCCCGGAGCCCAGGGCCCTTGTTCTGTTTTACCCTTATCCCACTCCTAGGTGACCTCTGCTCCCAACCCTCGTGACACACCAACACTCAGAGCTAGAGCCCATGGGGAATCAGCCTCAAGTCCTGATCATAGCCCCAGAGATCACATCCCCCCTGGACTCTGGTTTCTGGAGCCACTCTCTGAGATCTTAATGGGGCTACCCCAGGGTTATTCAAGAGTGGGCCTCTCCCGGAAGCCTGGTGCTCCCGGAGTTACGAGCATGCCAAGGGCAAGTCTACACTCTGTGTCTATGTGTGTGTGATCTCTAGTCTCAAAATGAAAAGGAAAAAAATAAAAAATCTGGAAAGAAACATATCAACTCGTTTACTTGAGATTCTGGGGGATTATCTTTTCTTTCTTCTGCTTATCTGCATTTTCTAGATTTTCCACCACGAGCAAGTAGCATTTGTCTGATAAATACAAATGTGCTATAAGGAAAGAAAAGAAAAAGTCAGGTCATCTTGAATTATTCTTGTGATGTCCGCATGAAAGAAGGAGCGATGAGGAGGGCTCTTAACATGTGTCCATTCCGTGGTGGTTCACTCCCCACCAGCTCCCAGTCCCCCTCCTTTTCCTGCTGGTGCTAAAATGGGTAAGCCCCTCCCCACCCTAAGCTTGGGAGAAAAGACGTCCAAATGCAGGACCCTCTTCCATCTATTTTCTCTCATCTGTTTTTCTCATCCTACAGTGTTTGAGCTGCAAATGAATGAAGTCATAGAAAGGACTCCCTCTAGTCCCCACTTTTGAAAGTAGGAAAACTGAGGCAGAGAGAGGGAGGGACTTGTCTTTAGGGAGTAGCCTCAGACCCATTAAATCTCAAGAACTCCCTTCCACCATGCTGATCTACCGAAGGACCCAAGCAGGCACTGCGTTAAGAACTGCAGGACGAACAGCCTTGTTCTCCCTGCGGGCATTTCTGTCCTAACACAGTCTTGCAGCACTGGCCCTACCAGCCTGCTTTTGTTTTTTTTGTCCGCACCACTAGGCATGTGGGATCTTAGTTCTCTGACCAGGGATCGAACCTACGACCCCTGCAATGGAGATGTGGAGTCTTAACCACTGGACTGCCTGGCAAGTCCCAACCTACTTTTTGTTTGTTTGGTTTTACCCGGAGGAGTAATGAGTGAAGCTCGAATTGCCCTGGTGATAAACAAGTCACACACCCATTCAGTCATCAAATATTTTGAAGGCCTACTATGTGCCAGGCTGGCTTGTGTTAGATCAGGGTATTACATAAAACTGGGGGAGATACTATTGGTGCATCATATCTGTCAAAAAAAAAAAAAAAATGGCAGGCATCTTTCTTACCTGTTAGTTGCCAAAAGAACCCCTCCCATCACCCTGCTAGATGAGAGGTCTTTGCATCCATCAAGTCTGGTTTATGTCAGAAACAAGAACCAGAATAGTTCCATTAATTCAGAGTGACTGAAGACAGAGGCAAAAAGGAAAAAAAAAGAAAAAGAAAAAAGAAAACCACACAGCATGGAGGGAAAAAAGAATTTTTTATTAATCTTTCTTTTTTAAAAAGTTGATTTTTTTTGTGGGTTTTTTTTTTGCCTTTTTTTTTTTTAGGTAAACCTCTTTCTGGCTCCCCTCCCCCACTCTGCCCACCCTCCTCTTAAAAATATAAAAATGTCCAACCCCAGATAACTAGTGTACAATAAATAAACAGTAAACACAAAAACATACTTTATTTGTTTCTTCTTTATACAAAATAAGGAAACTAGAAGCGTTCAACTTCCAAAAAAGTATAATACTGTACATCCTGACCGCCCAGCCTCCAAGGACCTGGGCACGGAGGGTGGTCTGTGGGCCAGAGCCCAGAAATCTTGGCGCCTTGCCCAAGCGGGAGGGCAGGATGGGCAAGTGTTTGAATCTGGCCTGGACCCCCGGGCTCAAAGTAAATGTCAAAGGAAAGAAGAGGTGGGGGTCTGGCCCTGGGCTGGCCATGTCCGGACCGCTCCCATCTCTTCCTAGAAAAGCTGACCGTGATCATCGAGGTTGACCACCAGGGGGCGCGAACGCGCAGGTGGAGCTGTCTTCCAGTGACCCCCCCCCCCCCACCCCTACTCGCCCCCCATTCAAACATGTTTCTCACTCTCTCCATCTCTCTGCTGGCTCTCTCTCCATCTTCTAACTCATTCTGCTCCCTTTCCTCACTCCCTTCAATCTCTCTTTTTCTTATCTTTTTTTTTTTTTTTGTAAGACGGGAAAGCAGAGTGAGAAATACGATTACAAAATGCCAGTCGGATTCCAGGGAGGGGGGAAAAAAGAAATCGTCTCCATCCCTTGGCGTCAGCCCTCTCTTGGTCCAAAGAGGTGGTGTGTCGGTTGGGGGAGAGGTCGGGGGAAGCCTAGAGCGTGCTTGAAATCTCTTGACCCTCCGGAGTTAACACTTTGGTCCCAAGAAATCGCTCGCAGCTGCCGGGAGACGCTGGCAGGGGGTTCCCGGAGAGGCCTCGGTGGGAGGATGGAGATGGGGGGCGGGGGGCGGTCCTCCTCCTTCGCGCCCAGCCGAGCAGCAGCTGCCGGTTGAGTTCGGACTCTCGAGAGAGCGAGCTGTGTCCACGTTGGGCATTTTGGTTTAGGGAGGCTGCGTCCGGGCTGAGGTTGGCGGGGTGGGGGCGGCGGGAGCCGGCCGGGCGGGTCCCCGGGGCCAAGCGCGGGGGAGCGGCCCGGCCCGGTGGCCTTACCATACGGCGGCCTCGTTGAGCTCAGGGTTGGGGTGCGACAGGGGTCCGCTGTAGCCGCTGGTGCCGCTCATGGGGAAGGGGGGGCTGGGGCCGCCGCTGAACACCTCGCCCGGCATGGGGTGCAGCGAGCCGGGCAGGCCTGGCTCCGGGCTCGGCGTGTCCGGGTGCGAGATCATGTCGGTGAACCTGGGGTTGTCGGCGGCGTGCGGGCCAGCGATCGGCGGCTCCAGTGCGCCCAGCGGCGTCGCGCCGGGCCCCGAGGCCGCCAGGAAGCTCGAATCGGCCGGGGACTGCGCCTGCGACGGCGGGCCGTGCGCAAAGAAGTCATAGTTGCCTCCGGGCGCGTAGTAGTCTCCTTGGTAGTCTGCGGAGGGGACAGGGCGGCAGAGGGGAGAGTGAGAGATGGGGAGGTCGCTGAAGAAGGACTCAAGGGGCCTGAGGGAGGAGATCCGGGGGAGGGGACCCAGGGAGACCAAGGGCAGAGAGGTGCAGATGCGGCTGGGGCTGGCGGGACAGGACGTTCATGGGGACCATGCGACACAGACTCGAGGTTAGAGAAAGACCCGTGGAGAGGCAGGCCAGAGGAGCGGAGGGCCAGACTCGGAGTTCGTGCTGGGGAGACAGACAACCAGTGAGACGCAAAGGCTACAGTCTCAGGAGCTGGGAGAGACTCAGGGACGATGAAGGACACACACCTTTCAACATCAGAGGTTCCCTGACACAGAGACGGAGAGGAGACAGAGGTCACGGGGGAAGCTCAAGAGACAGAGGATTCCAGACAGTGCCTTAGAGCTGGCGAGAGATACACAGAGAGCGCGAGGCACTGGACAACTGCCAAATAAAGAGACAGGGAGAGATCGGTAGGACCGCACGCAAGTAGACAGCCCAGACTCAGAGTCCGAGGGGAGGCAAGAAAAGAGACTCAGTCACTGAACCCAAGGCTGAGATAGACACCCGGGGTTATTCGAGTAAAACAGAGATAGTTCAGGAGCCGGAAAGGGAAAGCTGAGGCGGCTGTGTGTTTAGAGATGCAGAAAAAATCTGGGGAGAGACCCAGGAACAAGATGGAAGGTGGGGAGAGACAGAGGCGTCCAGAGACGCGCGAGATGAGTCAGACAGAGGGCCAGGGACACGGGGGCTGAGAGACCCAGGAGCTGAGAGACCCGGGCGAGGAGCAGGGCAGGGAGGCAGAGATTGCGGAAAGAGACCTGAAGGTGAAATGGTTGCGATCGGGCGGCGACCCAACCTGGGAGAAGCGCAGCCGGAGTGCAGTAGCGCTGGCGAGTTCGGCCCCGGCCGCCGAAACCTGGCCGCGGACCATGCCAGGCGGCCTCAGAGCCCTCTCCTTCCCTTCGCCGAGCCCCCATCGTCTATTCCGGTGAATGTGGGGCTCCGATCGGTTGCCCCGGCCTCACCTGGCCAGGAATGGAGAAAGCTCAGCCCCAGAGATTTGGGGAGGTGGGGGACGATAAGAGCACTCGCCGGGCCACGTCTAGAGATCCGTGCGCCTTGGGGTAAAAGCTGTGTCCTCCGGGGTGGGGTTGCCAGGACTCCCAAAGTTTTGGGGCATTGGGGACATTCAGCCCTTTTACTAATCTGGTGATAGCTCTTGGCTCTCTCGGCGGAAAAATGCACAAATTCGAATATTGCCCACAAATTCGGGGAGCGCAGTGGCTCCAGATTACACTCCCGCCCATTCTCGACAAAGGGTTTCTAAGTCAATTCCGCGACCTCCTCCTAAAGCCCCCTTCCCTAAGCCCTTCCGAACAGAGGACAGAGCCTCTTTCCCTCCCCCTCGGGTCGCCCCATGAAAGAGTGGGGCGTGGGACCCCACGAAAGGAGCATCCTTGACAATAACCCGCTTTGGGCGGAGGGAAAACCAGCGCGTCCGGAAGCCGAGGTCTCTTCAGCAAACCCACGCCTCCTGTTTAGGGCCGGGGTGTGTCGCCGGGGCTACTGCTGGACTCCCCCTGTCGCCCTCTTCCCTCCCCAAACCCTCCTTGACATCAGTCCAAATGGGGAGTGTCTGGAGGCGGGATTGGAGACGGTTTAGGCAACAGCCAAAACGGTCGCCAATTATTTTTTAAAAACCACTCATTCCATTCTCCCCGTAAGTGAAGAGAAAGGTTGGAAGCGGCGAATTTGGGGCCCCTAAGGGACGGCGATGGGGGACGGCCACGGTCCGGAGCGAGCCGGCTAGCCAGCGAGGGCCTCGGCCCCCGCGCGGAGCGCGCCGCCTCCGCCCATATGGCGGCCGGGCCGGAGGTAATTGGAACAAACGCCGTCTGAAAAGGGCACAAAAGCCGCAGCTGGGGCTTTGTCCCCGCTCCCACGGGGAGCCGCCGGCCCCGCCGCCCGGCCCCTTTCTCGCCCGCTGCCGGCCGCCGCCACCGGGATCTCCCAGCGCGGATTAGGCGGGGCTGCCTCCCTGGGGCTGGGGGGTCTGCTGCCGTCCCCCCACCCATTCCGGGGAAAGAGGGGCCCCGCGTGTCCAGGCCCCACCCTATCCAGCAGACACGGGGGTAGAAGAGGCGGTCGGATTGGTGGGAGGCACGCTGGTCCTGGGGGAAACCTTGGTTAATTACCCAGGCGGGGAAAAATTCCGGACTGGTACCGCCCCGCCAACCTCCCTGCGCCGGGCGGAGATTTTGCGCGCACGGAGGCAAAGATAGGTGGAGAGAGTCGGTGAGTAGACGCCCCAGGACAAGTCCACTAGGCCGACTCCCTTTGGCGTCTGTACCTGCCCTGCCATCTCAGTCTCTTCCCTAAAAGCACATCACCATTTTTCAGCCACAGTTTCTGAGGACCCTGGCCGGGCCAGAAGAGCTAACCTGCCAGGCCTGTGGATAAAACAAAGCTGGTAGAGGGTGCTCCTATTTTCCTTCCTGGATCTGCCTGGGCACCGGGATCCTGGCCCTCTCCATCCACACTGCCACTCAGCTGACTTCTCTAAAAGAAGTCACCTCTCACCAATCTGGGTTACTAGGGCCACCCCCTTCCCCCGACTGGGTGCAGCAGAGATCCCTCTCAGGCAAAGGCATTCCTGGGGGCTCCCCAAATTCAGAGGCTCAGCAGGAGGGATGCCTTCCTTGAGCCCACAAGTCTGGGATGCACAGTACGGGTGAGTCAGTCCAATAGTGTCCCCGGAGCAACTGGGTCTCAACAAAATACTAGGTGAGGGAGTCAGGAGAGGTCACCCAGGAGACTGAAGTGAACGCAGAGGGGAGAAGGGAGGACAGAAGAGAGAAGGAGAAAGGGAAGAGGTGACTAAGAAGAGAGTGGACCCAGGCCTGAGCCTGCTAACAGGAACAGAGGAATTCTCCTGGGCCATGCTGGGCTCCTTGCCTCCTGCAGCCTTAACAGAGAGTGGATAACTGGGTTGGCTCAATTCTTGCTTCCCCCCACCCCACCCCACCCCAAGTCCTGATGAACCCTGGTGTTCTTGCAGCTGGTGGGTGGGCCAGAGTCCTAGTCCAGCAAAACCTGCCCAACTGCCAGGCATCTGGGCTAAACGGTCCAGATGCTGTGTGCACGGTCCCCGAGGTCGGAAAAGGAGATGCTGTCTTGAAAGATAGCAAGGGGGTGACCCCAGGGGACCCCTGACCCCTCCATCCCTACTGTTGGTGCTGCCTTCCAGGGCCTGCTTTCCTGCTGGTGCCAAAATACGCCAGGCCAGCCTGTGGGCCAGGGCGGCAGAAGGTTGTGTTTCAGGCTGGGGTGGGTACACGCTGAGTGCTTGACCTGGAGAGTGTCAGAGTGTCTGTCAGTATACCCAGGGGGTGGGGTATACCTGTGTTGGTTGTGGGTGATCATGTGCCTAGACGCGGGTCTCCAAGGTCTCTGAACTCGTGTGCGTCCTGCGTGGGTGAGTGTGTCACTGCTTGTCTCACATGTTTATCTGTGGGTATCAAGGCATGGGTGAGTGAACGCTTGTGTCTGATTTTCTGTCCAGAAAGTATCTGAGCGTGGGTCTGCCCCTGTTGATTCGTGTCTCTTAAGGTGTGTTCATGATTGTGTATGTTTTTCGTGGGTAGAAAGGAGGAGGGGGTCCCCTGGGCACCCCAGATCGCAGGGATCCAGGCCTGCACTCTCAACCAGCACTGACCTAGGTGTGAGGCACCACGTCCAAGGCGGGGTGCTTACCTCCGTAGTAGGTATACGGAGTGGACCCCAACATCTCCGACTCGTCCAAGCGACCGCCCAGCGGACGCATGCGCCTCGGACTCCGGAAGAAGGCGTGTCTCCGGGCACCCAGGGCGCTCAGCTGTTTCATCCGGCGTTCTTTGGACCGTCGGTTCTGGAACCACACCTGGGATAGAGGAGGGGGCCGTGAGCTCTGACCTGGGTCCCCTTCTTTCCCTGCCCGGGCCGCCCCTGCTGGGTCCTAGCGCCTCCTTCGCACCAAGAATGCCGAGCCGGAGGGCCGGGCCGGATTAGACCAGAGGGGTGGAGGGGGGCCTCGGCGAACCAGCCAAGGGTGAAGGATTTTGCGGACCCGTGGGGCGACTCATAAAAAGCTGGGCTTCCTGGTCCTTGGCCCGTCCGCAGTGTGACGGCTTTATAAAGGCCTCCCGCCCAGCAAGGCGCTGGTCTCGGCCCCTCGCCTCCCCAAGCCGGGCTCTGGCCGTTTTTCTGTCTGCCCGCGCGTCGGGCGCCCGGAGGGAGCACGCGGAGAACAAACAGCGCCTCTTCCTCTGCTCAGAGGATAGGAGGAAGGGAAAGGTCCCCGTACTCCAGCGAGGCTTAAAATCTTCCTTGAAAGGGGTGAGGGGCGGGAATCAGTGAGGTGAAGTGACCCGCCCAAGATGGCACCGCTGGAAGACAGCAGGGCCAGGCTGGATCTTCCGGCTAGGAGTGTGACCAGCGGGCCCCGACCCCCGGCGCACCGCCTGCCCCTGCGCCGAACTCGGCGCGTTCTTAGCCAGGGAGGCTGGGTGCGAGGCTCCTCCGAGCTTCCCTGCTCGCGGACGCAGCGGCGCTGGGGAGGGGTGGCCCGGGCCGGGCCGCACCTGGATGACGCGCATGTTGAGGCCGGTCTCCTGCGCCAGCTGCTCGCGGATGTGGCGCGTGGGCTTGGGCGTGGCGGCGAAGGCGGCCTTGAGCGTCTCCAGCTGCTTGGCTTTGATGGTGGTGCGCGGGCCGCGCCGCTTGGTGCCCGAGTTCTGCTCCTCGTTCTCGTTGTTGGCCGTCTCCTTGTCCGACGACGTCGAGTTGTCAGTCTCCTTGGGATCGTCCTGGAGTGGATCCTGGAGGTCCGGGGACAAACTGCGGTCCGTACAGGACGACACTGCGGGCGGACGGAGCGGGAAGTGAACAGGACGTCAGCGGCAGCCCGAAACCTCTCTAGTCGGGTAGAGGGTTCTCGGCGGCCCGGGCCACCACCAACCGCGGCGGGTTTCCCACCCCAAACCTGTCGCAGCCCCTCCCTCAGGGGCCCGACGCCTGCCCACTCCCTCCAGGCGGGGCCGGGCCTTCCGAGGGGCCCTTCTCAAGCCCTCCCAGCACTTCCCAGCCAGCGCTTGAGAAAGGGGGAGGCGCGCTCTCGGGAGAGGGGACGCGAGGAGGGTCCTGACGCCCTCCTGGCCTGGGATCTTCTTTACCCACCTCTCCTTCCTGCAGACCCCCAATTACTATCCTCACTATGCAGCTAGAAACTAGCAGGAGCTGAAAAGACTCGGAAAGGGGAAACTGCGCGGCTCCAAATTGGAGGAGGAGGACCGCTTGTACAAGAATTGGAGGAGGGCAGGGGAAGAGCAGGCGCGGGAAGTATCCTAAGAGGCTCGCTGCCAACGCTGCCCCTCTTCACCAGCCCCCCACGGCCCCTCCGTGTGCCTTGACCTCTGAGTGGAGAGCTCTGAACCCGGGCACCACCTCCAGGCAGGGGGCAAAGTGGGGAGGGCGCTGGGGCCTGGGCCGGGGAGGGACGAGGGCCTCCTACCCGAGTTGAGGCTGCCCTCCTTGAGGCTAGAGGAGCTCAGGTAGTCGTCCTTGCACACGAACTTGTTCTCGTCGATGACGTAGAGCTCCTCGCCCGTGGACAGCTGCTTGTTGCAGACCATGCAGGTGAAGCAGTTGAGGTGGAAGACTTTGCTGCGGGCCTTGCGAACCAGGTCGCTCGGTGAGATGCCTTGTGCACAGCCCGCACACTTGGTGCCAAAGCGCCTGCAGACGGACACGGCCTGTCACCTGAGGCCAGCCCAGTGTCCCATCCTCCCCAAGCCCTGACCTCCTCCTGTCCCGCCCTAGCTTCTGAGAAGCCTGCATTTCCATGTCTGTCAACGGGAGATCTCTGTTCTGTCCTGTCCTCCCTGGCCGGAAATGCCAGACAGGAGACAAAACACCCTGGACTGTGCCTCGGTGGTTGGGTTCATTTGAACTCTGCTGGGCTTCTGGCAATGGGTGCAGCCTTCAGCCGAGGAGAAAGCCCAGAGCACCCCAAGTCGTGCTCTTCCTCCTCCCCCACTCCTACCAGATCCTCCCTGGGATGCTCCAGGCAAACTCTGCTCTGGAGGTCAGGGAGGATTTTAAAGCCAGGCAGGCTGGGTTGGGACCACTTCTTGGCTTTGCCTTCTGGATCCTAAACAGTCTGCTAAGATCCAGGTGGGGTCAATCAGCCTGGCTGGTGGGTCCTAGCAATGGAGCACGGAGGGGGACCCTCTCCTGAGCTGAACCTAAGCAGGAAGGAGAGAGCCTCTACTGATTCCCAGCACTGTAGACTTTCCAGGCCCTGCTCTGGGCCCCACTGGAGCTGGTCAGGGGCCTGCGGGCTCTGGAAGGCAGGGACTGGGCCTCCAGGTCCCCAGATCCCAGGCCCTGGCAGGTAGGGGAGGAGGATATGTGATCAGAAAGCAGTCCTAAACCTGCATGGCCAGAACTCGGGATCTCTCCAATGCCTCCTTTTCTGTGTTCCCTGTCTAAATCCTCTTCTTTCTTCTAGGAGCGCTGGGAGTCGGCGGCCTCCCCTGAAATGGATGATGCAGACCAGCACAGGGAGGGGTGAGGAGAAGGGGGAGCAGTGAGGTGCCGGGGGAGAGAGGGCAAGGGCCCAGGACTCTGGGGCCCCACGTCTGCTCACACCCACGTCTCTAAACAGGGTGAATTTGGGTGACGTTGATGTAGTGAGGGCATTAGAAGCCATAAGTCACTTTTGGCCTTATCCGGCAGCATAATTGGCCATATGCACCTTATCAAAAATCATTAGGTGCTTTGCAAGCACCACCACATTAGGGGCCTTGGGCCTCTGGGGCCGGGGAGTTTACACGTGTAAAGGCGCGACTGACATTTTCTCCTATTCAAATTCCCCAGTGCCAGCCACCGGGGCGGTGAGCAGCCTTTCTGCACAGCGTTAATCATGCCCCCCTCTTCCCTCTGCGCCTGGAATTCGCACTCACAAAGCTGACTCTGGGCACCCGTGGGGAAGCGGGCCAGGCCCAGCGGCCAAAACCCCACAGCCTTCCAGGCCAACCCTCAACATTTCTCAGCTAGGAAACAGAGACTTAGAAAAGTGATCTCTGTGATCTGCCTGAGGGCCCGAGGGGGCAGCAAGGGTAGGCCCTGCAGGTCCTGATTCCAGCTTCATTTCGTTTGTACTTTCAACAGAAGAGAAAATGTTTAAGGAGTTTGAGGCCAGTGGGGGGTGGATGCGGATGGGGGGATTGAGGAGAAGATTCCCTTCCCATCACCAGAGGAGACCTTTCTGGCTGAGCCCCCTCTGGGGCTGGGAAGTTTCTGTTTGTCCAGAAAGGCCCGGGGAACCCTACCTGCCCAGAGCCCAGCCTCTGGACAGCCCACACTCTGCCTGGTGGGTGAAGCCCTCAGCTGTCCCTAACTTCGCCAAAATCCTTAGTCTCTCAGAACCCGGCTGAAAGCTTCCACCCTGGGGTGGTGCCGGCTAGGAAGGGGCAGAGACGAGTGTGGAGCAAGTTAGTCAGGCTTCCTCTCCCTGCCCCACCGCTGATCCAAGCCGGCCTGGAAAAGCCAGCTAGAAGCAGCCAGCCGCGTTCTTCTCACTCCGCCTGGGTTCCGGCCCTTGCTGGACCGAGGACAGCAAGAGCTTGCTGGGTGAGCCGGCTCCCCACTGAAGCTGGTGAGACCGGGAGGGTGGGGTGGGTCTCTTCCGTTCCCCGGTGCCCCAACGGAGCGCGCGCGGGGCGGGCGCTCGGGCAGCAAGCAGGGGCAGCACGGGCCACTTACCTGAAGAAGTCATTTTTGCAGTAGAGCTTGCCCTCGCGTGAGAAGCACTTCTCCGAGAGGTTGGTCTTACACTCGCAGCACTGAACGCATTTGATATGCCACGCGCGGTCCAGCACGTTCAGCAGAAAGCGATCGAGGATGGGCCGCTCGCAGCCGGCACAGTGCACCATCATAGCCCTGCGCCCCGGCGGCTCGGGCCGCCTCGACCTCCCTTTGGGCCCCCGGCCCTCGGGCCCCCGGCCCCGCCGCTGTTCTTTGCCTCTCCTCTTGGCCGCCGCCGGGCGAGTCCGGTCCGAACCAAGACTCAGCCGGTCAAGTCCTCGGGTGATTCCTGGGCCTGGCGCTAGGCTGCCCGCGGTGGGGTGGGGACTGGTGGCGTTCACAGTCTCATGCCCCGGGCCGCGCGCCTCAATATATCTTGGGTGGCTGCTGGCCTCGGCTCTGCCGAGCGGCTTTCCCCGGTGGCGGAGGCGCCGGCACTTTCCCCCACTTTCAAGCGGTCCCGATCCTCATCTTTGTCTGGCCGCCGCCTAATTCGCGCATCCTTATTCAGATTTGGTGACGTGGCGAGGCACGTAGGGGGCCCAGCGGCCAATGGGCTCGCGGTGGCCATGGCAACCTCTTAAATTTATAGCATATCTAAATTGGCTACAGCGTTGCGGTCCGGACAGAGCAAAAAAAACAAGGCATCAGTATTGTTGAGTATTAGCTTGTACCTGGTTCGGAGGCAAAGTAAGTATTTACCTTCCAGTTTGGGGCTAGGGGCTGGGGGGCCGCGCGATCTGAGAACTGCCTCTGTCTTCTCTCGCCTGACACATATTTGGGGGGGCAGGGTTCCAAGGCCTAGTGGGGAGGTGGGGAACCTCTGCCCCCTTCTCCATCCACGGAACTTGCAGAAGTTGCTCAAGGCGAGGATCGCGCGCTCTGTCTGCCTCCTCTTCCCCAGCCCAGCCCGCCGTTTTGGACTCCCCCACCCGCGCGCCCCTAGGGTCAGCGCCCTGGAGCTTCGGCAGAGAGGTTCCCGGGACTCCCGGGAGGCGTCCCCGGTTTCCTTTGTCATACAAGGGGACTGGGGACGAGCTCGGCCTTTCTCATGGAAAGAGAGAGAGAAAGACCGAACAGGCCCAGGCCCAGGTTGGGGGGCATGTTCTCTGGCCCGCTCCGAGACCCTGCGCTGGCCACGGGACTCGGGGGCGATGTGGGAAGTAGGGTATCCAGGGCCCACCAGTCTTCCCGAAGCCAGCTCAGAAGTGGCGTTCACCGCGTCTCCGCTCTCCTCGCGGCACCTTCCGGATCCCGGGTCAGCCAGTCGGCGCCGCGGTGAGTGGGTAGCGCGGCCGAGGCGGCACGCTGGAAGATTGCGCGGGCGCTGTTTGCACGCGCTGGGCGTCCCGGCTGTGTGTGCAGGTTGGAGTCTTCATAGAACACAGGCCGTTCCACGGGGCTCCGAGCGTGTTGGGGGGAGGGTGTTCACAGGTGTATGTGGAGGAGGACTGTGACTCTGGTGGGGGAGGGAAAAAAACATGCCTCTTTCCCAAAGTGCCAACCCAGCCACTGAACTGGATGCTCTAAGTTAGGGAGGCCAGGCAAGCTAGGTGGGGGTTTTCCCTTCCCACTTCAGAAAAGAGGGCCGATGGGGTCTGCAGGGCTTGGGCCCACAAGCTGGGAACCAGATGAGTGTATAGTTGTGTGTGTGTGTGTGTGTGCACGCGCGCGTGCTCTTGCATGTGTACATGCCAAAGCTTAGGTGTGGATATGCGTTTGGGGGCATTTGTTGAGTTTGTTAATATACATTTGCTGTTTGAGAACCTTGTTTTTGCCTCTCTTTATATTACTCAGGAATCAATTATATGAATATATTTTGGCATGTGTATCTTTTGTGTTTGTACCTGTGCATAGCGCTGCTATTATCTGTGTATATTAGTGTGCGTGCTTTTGTTTGTGTTGGTTAGTGTGTACATATATATGTATATATGTGCATATTTGCAGCCATGTGAATGTGATAGTATTTGCTTATGTGCGTGTGCATCTGTGTAAGATTGCTTGTGTAGGTGTGTGCTAACATGGATGTGAGAGTGGACTTTGAAGAAGCTGAATCGTGTGCAGGTGAGTGTGCGTGTATGTGACTGAGCTGGGTTGGGCGCATTCGTGGTGTGGAATTTTGTGGATATGTGTTTGTGGGTCAGTCCTTGTGTGTGTAGTTCTGCAGATAGCAGTACTTTTGTTTATGTGACTCCTGTGGTGTCCCCCCCCCCGCCCAGGGAGGGGTATGTTTGTGTGTGTACTTTATTGCGCTTGCCTTTGTGGATTTGAAAGGGGGCAGGATTTGTGGATGCCTGACTTGGGGCAGTTGGTGGAAGCTCCGGGGTGTTCACTTTTCCTGGGTTTCTGTCCAGACCTCTAGCTTCCCCTCACAGGCCACAGTCTCTATGGGAAGTGATCTGGCTCCGCACAGGAATTGACAGGTGCTGGTCACTGAGGTGGGGTGCTGGCCCCCAAGCTGGACTTCTGAAGGGGAGTCCCCAAACTGGGCCACTTCTGCTGTTACTCTGTCCTCCAGCGGGCCGAGCCAGGAACAGGTGTGGCTGATTGGAGCTGGGACCAGCCAGGAACAAGGAGGCCGGATCTTGCTGGGTCTCTCAGGCCAGGCTGGGAGAGCTCCAGGAACCCCACATGAAATCACAGTTTCTGGCAGTGCCTGGCCCTGCCCTCCTGGGCTACGAGGGGTCATTGAGCTGAGACAGGGCAGGGACAGAGTGAAACAAGCACCGGAGAGAAAAGAGGCACTTGGGCTCCAAGTGGAGGCGAATCGCGATCCCTCCTTGGTCTTTGTCTCCCCCTCCCCTGAGTTCTCTTCACATCGTTTCCTTTCTGTCTCTCTCTCTTATGAGCCTCTGTTCTTTTTCGGTTTCCTTTTCCCTCCGTTCCCCCATCACTTTCTTTCTCGGTTTCTCTAGATTTTTATTTCCCTGGCTCTGGCTTGCTGCTGGCATTCCGATCTGGTATCCGACTCAAAGCTGCGATGAAAGATTCTCTTTGTGCACCCTGCAGATTTTGGGGTGTGTGTTTGGATCTCCCACACAGTAATTAAAAGCCCCTGTCTAGATGATATCTTTCCCCTTGCTCTGGACTAGGTGCGCTGAGCCGTCTCCCCCCATCCTGAGTGGGTACCTGAAAAGCCAAGTCTTTCCACCCCAGCTCTGCCCACCCTGCCAGCTGCTGGGTGCCTGTGTACCAGGCTCCAACTAGAATAAGTCCACCTGCCCTCACCTCCTTTATGTACTTAAATGCCAACGCACAGTCAGACCCCAGCCGCTAAGGTGCAACACCAGGGAGATAGGAGGAACATGCCCCATCCCGCCGCCCTGGATGTGGTGAGTCACTCCAGGGATGGATGCCCGGTGGCTGAAGATAAAGCTTCACTTCCAGAAGCCCCAGCCTGGCCTTCTACCTTCTGTAGCTGAGTTTACCCATCGTGTCCAGGTCACAGCCTCTTGGAATTACCCTGGGACCCTGAGCACAGCCCACACTCAGTCCAAAACCGCCTCACTCCAGCCCAGTGGCAGCGGCATCCTGCTTGGCCCTCCACCTTCCAGGGCGCACAGCTTCCGAAAAAAAAAAAACACGCCAGCAGACCAACTATTAGACGAATTATCCCGCCCTAACAGCGCTAACAGATGGCGACCAGGCAGCGAAATCCCCTCCTATATGTAACTAATAAACTGCTTGTGTCTTAACAGGGTAATGCATGGAGACGCAATGTCACTTATACAAGATGTTGATGGAATTTACTATATAAAAATCTTCCTCCTAGAGTAAAGAGTATCAACATTACAACTCGACAGACGGCGGCGGGATAAGTAAAACAGACAAAAGACAAACAAGATAGTAATCTGTTTCCAATCACTTAAGCCCTGTAGAGTTAGTAATATGCGGTTTGCATATTCCCCCTTGAGTTCGGTAATTAATTACCGGCGAGGAGGCGCACATCCACCCGGGGTGGGCGTTTCGAGGTGCGCTGAGCTGGGATTGCGGGGAGGCGCCTTTCCCGACTTTTCCAGCCTAGGACATGGGGCAGCGGCCGGACTGGGGACTCTTCTGAGCGTTTGGAACCGACCTTCCCTCAGGTTGTAGAACACTTCCCTGCTCCTCACCGGAAACTCTCCATCCTGGGGAGATTCTGCAGCCAAGCAGAAACGGGGCTTTTCTGGCAACCAGAGCATCTCCCTTCGCTCATCTGAGGACAACCGCTTGCTTTGAATGGACTGAAGTGGCCTGCTTTCTCGGGGACCGCGCGCTCTGGGGGAACCCGGGAAGGGCGTCCCTCGTCGTCTTCTCCCCGCGGTCTCTGGGGCGGCCCAGCCTGTCCTCTCCCGACTTCCATCATTACCGCCCCCCACCCAACACGCACACTCCACCCCCACCCCCCCACCCCGAGCCAGCGCGGCTTTAACATTAAACAAACGCAGCGAGCGCCTCAGAGCTGCGCTCTCGGCCGGGTCTGCGCGGCGGCGGCGTTACAAATTGTAAATTTAAATTGCTCGCCGGATTCATTACCTCCCCTCTTTGATTTCAGCCAGCCGTGAAAAATTATACTGGTGTACCACTGAGAAACTGTTTTGCCGCAAAGAGCCCGCGCCTAATCACTGGCTTTCTCCCTCCGACAAAAGTGTAATTATTTTGTTTGGGGTGTAAATATAGGCCGCGCTGCGCACACACACTCAGCGTCCCGCCGCGCCGCCGCTCACTGCCCGCCGCCGCGAGGAATCGGCCCCCGAGTAAGAGCGGGCGTGGAGGCTGGGCCCTGCCGCCCGGAGCCTGGAGAAGAGCGGCCGGTTTGGCGCTCCTCCGGGAAGACCCAGAGAGCCGAATCGGCAGGTCCAGTCGCCAGCCCCTGCCCTCTAGAGTTCGGGTTTGCCGGATGATCCCCGGAACATGTGCGCCCAGGCTGGCTTGGGTGGACGTCCACCGGGTGCTTGGAGTGGGTCAGGCACCCTGCCCGGATGCTTAGGCCTCGGCATCCGGGCAGGGATACAGAAGGGATGGTGGGAGGATGGGAGTGAGGTGGCCGGGGTTGAGCTTTCTAGGGTCCCCATGGGGGCGGCCAGCTGGGGGCAGCCCCAAGTCCAGGCTGGGAGAGTGTTGGGGTCTGGGCGTCCCCAAGAGGGCAGAGAATAGGCTGAACCCTGGAAAGCAGGGGTGACAAAGCCGGTGTGTCCCCTCGCTCTCCTCTGTGGACGGCTTGGTTTCCAGAACATCTCTGCGGGGGGCAGGGCCTTCCTGTCAGTTGAATCCTGCGCTGCTTAATTAACGGTCTCGTTAACTGGGCTGGCTCGACCTGGAACGTTTAATCAAAAAGGCAGGGAATTCCTCCCCTCCCTTCCTTCCTTCTTCCTTCCACTCCTCCATCTCTTTCTTCTTTCCTCTTCTTTCCTTCATCTATTTATTCACCAGTGATAAAACTTCTCCCCTCCTTAAACACCCTCTCCTAGCACTGGGGTGCGAGGCTGCTGAATCCCCAGTCCAAATAGTGAGTCCCCAGTCCAATATGTGGGGAGGGACCTGTGGGACGTGGGCAGTGGCAGGAGTTGGGGACCACTGTTGAGTCTGGTGGCCTTGGGACAGGACTGGAGCCAGAGACCCGTGGTCAGATTTCTGGGGGCAGGCTGGTGGAAGTGTGCTGAGGAGCCCTGCAAGCCACCACCTGGAGGGCATCTCTGGGAGGTTGGAGGGCAGTGGCTGATTGCACTTGGCCGATCCAGAAAATCCAGCTGCAAAGTGTGTGCATGCTGGCCAGCTTAGAGACCCAGCTGGTTGGGGCCAGGGTAGGGTGGAGCCTGGCGTCCTCGCTCTCTTTCCAGCCATCCATCCCCTCCTGGAATGCATCTCTCAGAGGCCCAGCCATCAGGCTACCCAGCCGGGCCTACTGGTTACAGCACCCTCTTTGGCGCCGGCTGCAGGGGGAGGGTGCAGACTGGAGCTAATCCCTGTGGGCCAGAGGGCAGCCTGGGGGACAGAAGGAATGGTGCAAGCCAGTCCTCCAACTTGTGGGAGCAGTGCTGACCCTTTGTTCAGAGAGGGAAAACCCCACGCTTTGTGCAAGGCTAGAGGCTGCTTCGCTGGGTTAGGCTCAAATCCCAGGTTGCCAGGCTGACCGAGTGTTCAAGCTGAGTGCCGTTGGCACCGTCCTCTTCCTTCCCTTGGCGGTTTAGCCTGGAGGGCCGCCTCAACCTCCTCCACGTGCAATGTCCAACAGCAGGCAGTGCTGGGGCGCGTGGAGTCGTGGTCACGGACTTTCTGGCCCCACTGAGGCATCCGACCGTGGAGGCTATACGCTGGGCTCCCCGAGCTGTTTCTGAGAAGATGCTTGCAATCCATTTCATCTCTGGAACCCAAAAGGAGAGCGCTAACCTCCAAATGGAGGATCCCGAAGACTTTCTAATTATCCTCCCTCGGACTAGCTAGTCTGAATTTGAGTCTGTATCTTGCTTCCCCTTTCTTTTATCTTGGTCTTTTTCGTGGTCTCGATAGCATCTCTCTCTCTCTCCCCCCTCCTTCTCCTCCTTTCCCCATTCTCTCCCACCTCCTCTCCCCGCCTCTCCATATCCCACCTCCTTTTTGTTAGCCTAATATGGGTTCCTTTAGAATTCATCCGACTTTGGCAGCCCGCGCGCGCTGTTTGTGTGTATGAGTGTGTGCGCGCGGGCGCGGGCGCGCGCGCGTGTGTATTTCTCAGCTGCTAATGATTGTGTGTTGATAGAGCAATGCAGTGGCCTCATTAGCCTTTGTTTAGAAGGTGTTAAAAGGGAAATCTGCATCGGAAAGCCGCGGTTTACACTGCAGCCTGGATGAACCAGGAGCCGGAGCCGGCTGGGGGGTGGGGGTGGGGCCGCCCACCGCCGGCCCCGGGGAGGCGGGGAGGGGCCCAGGGAAGGCGACCCCCAGCACCTTCCTCCCAAGGCGAGTATGTTTACCCTGCTGCGCGCCCCTCTGTTCCTCCGGGACCACAGCGGGAATCGCTCTTTCTCTAAAAGTCCTTTGAGCTGCCCAGCAGTGCACGGTGGCTTTTCTCCTCCAGGTTTCTTGGGGGAAGAGGAGGGGAAGGGCAGAATACTGCACTGAAAAAAAAAAAAAAAAAAAAAAAAATTCCAAGGTTTTTTTTGGCGGGGGAAGGAGGGGGCCAGGGAGGGGTCTTATTTTGGAGGCGAACACCAATCAGTCGGCGGCGGCAGGGCTGGGCTTCGGGCCTCAGTTTGTTTTGTGGAGATATCCGTGCGCCCTGGACGCAGGTGTGGGGGTTCCAGGCTTTCAAAAGTCCGGGAGAGTCCTCTTGCTTTCCTCCCAACAAATTCGCCTGCGGCCGGAGGAAGAGTATTCCTTGCGTGGTTAGGCTCATTCCTAAACTTCTCGTGTCTACCCCTACCCTAGGGCTCCACTTGGGAAACGAATTCCGTGAGAATAAATCGTAGCTCGGCTGGCCGATTTCTCTGAAGGTCGGCGGAAGCACCTAACTTTATTGACCATGGGCTTGTGTGTGTGTGTACGTAGAATTTGGAGAATGACCATCACACGCTTGGCATTTCCCACTCCCTCGGGGAAGCAAGGTTTTAGGCAGAGGAGAACGTGAGAGAAAATTCTTTTTATCCTGGATTCTACGAAAAGACCCAGAAAAAAAAAAAATATATATATATATATATGTATATATATATATAGAGAGAGAGAGAGAGAGAGAGAGTCGCTTCTGTGGGTGAAGTTTATTGAACTCGGAGTAAGACGGCTTTCCTGGCAAAAAGCGGGTGGGGGAAACGCTGCAGAATTCGAGCGGCGAAATGTGTAATCTCTGATCATAATTCATTACTTTTGCCGGGCCTGGGTGAAGCAACCCTTTCTCGTCTTTCTGGCTCCTCTCTCTTTCGTTTTTTCTCTCCGCTGGATTTGATGCTTCAGGTCTTGGAGCGAAGCTCAGAAGGTCTGGGTGTCCTTGCGCGTCCACAGCCCCGTATACCCAATGGCAAAGCGTTAGACATCGCCTTCCCCCGCTCTTTGGTCGAAGGCTAGGCTAGGCGTCGCCTGGGGACAGATCGTGAGCGGCTAGGGCCTGGGGCAATGACAGCGAAACGAATTCCAAACCTAATCTGGACTCGCCACGGAGACGTCCCCGGCCCCCAACACTATGTAGCCAAAAACAAGGTTCCGCGTGAAGCCAAGTGAAAGTCGACCTCCGTAATGCAGTGGGATGGGATCAGGGCCGAGTTCGGAAGATGCGGGGAGAGGATGGAGAAACCTCTACCTGTCTGCTCTGGTCTCCCTTTCTCTTTCTTCCCAAAGCAGGTTTGGCGGAGAAGGCAGCTGGTGCGCCCCCGGTCGCTGCCTGGCTACGCGCGGGCGCGGGAGTTTGGACCAAGACAAAGACGGGAGCTGTCCGCGGTGCTGAACCTGCCGCGCCGCCGCGAGGGCAAATGGGCTCCTGTAAGCTGCCCTCTCCTCCTTTACTCCCTCTTTCTATCTCCCCTTCTCTCTGTGATTCTTGCCCTCCCCTGCGTTTATTTCCCTCTTTTGTCTTTCCGTAGAATACGCGTTCTGCACGCAGGTGTATGTGTATATCAAAGAACAAAACAATTGATTAAAAATGGTGTCTTCTCTTTTCTTCCCAAATAAATGATGCAAGAAAGGTTTATTTAAAATGTACTCTCAAACAAATACAAACAGCTATTCCGACCCCCAAAGAATGGAAATGCGTGCTTAAAACAATAGAAATAAGCACAAACAAATGTTACGAATCTGTTCTTTGATTTATTCTGAAGAAGAGGTAAGGGGTTTAGAAATTTTAATGCCAGGAATATCTTGGCATCTTAACTTCTTGGGTGGGAAAATATAACAGCTCGGAGGATTGGTGGCCAAATATGAAGGTGAACAGGCTAAGGAGCTTGTCTATGAGTCAATAGATGGCTTATGAAGGTGAAAGTGATGGACATTAAGTTGCCTTAACCCTTGAGAGATTTGCAAGCATAACAGTCTTCTGGATTATTAACAGGGAAATGAATCCTTTTGAAACTTTGGGTGTAAAAGTGTTAATATGGTGCTTCATTTTCTAAACGTGCAGAGTGTTGTCTAGACGTCTGGCATGGTGTATAACCAAGCACCGATTCCTCTGCTCAAATTTGTATGCAACATTTGTCTAACGAAGTTTGTGCAGGGGAGAAAAAAATCACATATTTCCTCCTGGGGGGTACACCCATTTTAGTGCACACGGATCTGTACACAATCCTTCTGGCATCTAATAGATACACTACCTCCCAGAGAGCCCAGATGCCCTGGGGCCACCTCTTCATTTGATCTTCTCAGCACCCTCCAAACCTCCCCACCACAGGGGTGTCAGCTAAGCCCAGTTGTTAGCACCACCAATACATATGGGGAGGGGTTCTTGAGAATTCAATGGGATAGGTTGGCTCTGGCTTCCCACCTGGACACTCTAGAGCTTAATTACCCCATAAAGGCAGAGGAACTAGAATTCTCAAATCAGTGTGATTTGTAATAAAAGGTTGTATTTTGGGGTTGGGGTAATGTCACCCCAGTTCTTCCAGGGTCTGGAGGAACTGTTATCTTCTCACCAAAACACTCAGCAATCTTTCATTAAGGCCAATGCACTATACCTTTCAACCTCTTGAAATGCAGCAGCTCATTGTGCCAGGAGAGAAATCCTGAGCTAGAATGGGTGAAGGAGAGGAAAAAAAAAAAAGCCACTTATTGAATGACCATCATATACACTTGATTCCTTGATCTTCATTGCAACTCTGAAAAGTAGTAGATATTTATCATGGCATCATTTTACAGTTGAGGAAATAGAGACTCACAGATGTTCATTGAGTCGCTTATGGTTACATAGTCGAGGCCTGTGATTTTAACCCAGATCTCATTAGTTATGGAGTCTGTGCTTGCTCAAGGGGGCCACAACTGATGGTTATATGGGGGGTATTCCAGAGGTCACTGTGTTAAATTTCTTTAGTACAATAGCTTTGGATTCCCAGGCCATTATGGCCTGTGGTCTGGGTTTGTAAGTTGGTTTAAGCCCTAAATGTGAAAGCAAGAAATTAGAGTGAAGAAGAAACAGGACTCTCCCTTCATTTGGGTTGGATGGATATTTCACAAAATAAGACCAGTTTCTGTTAAAAAGGGTCCTGGACCATCTCCTAAGCCCACACCTAAGAGTCAGTTCTTGAATCCCCCTTTCTCTCCTGCCTTGCATCCAATCCATCAGCAAGTTCAGTTAACTCTGCCCCTGAAATATGTTCCAGCCCATCTACTTCTCATCTTCATCTCTGTTATCAACCTAGTCTAAGCTACCATCATCTCATCTGTTTTACAGCAGTCGTTTCCCCGTTTCTTCTATTTGATTGGTTTCCCTGTTTCTTCTATCCTTACTCTCCTTGGCAACCCGTTCTCTACACTATAACAAAAGTTATATTTTAAAATCATAAGTCAGATCTTGTCATTCTCCTGTTTTTAACTCTCCAATGAATCCCCAACACAGTTAGACTAAGTCCACATTCCTTATCCTGATCTGCAGGGGTCTCTGATTGGCTCTTGCCCACCTCTCCTAACACGCCCTCCCTGCTTCAATGCCTAGCTTCACACACACCTAATTTTTTCACCTCAAGACCTTTGCACTTGGTCCATCCCTTTGCCTTCAGATTCGAACAAGATTGGCCCCTTCTTGTCACTTAGGTCTCAGCTCAAATGTCAACTTCTCAAAGAAGTCTTTCCCAACCACCTTATCTAAAAGCACCCCATCTCTCCTGACTCGCGAGTCCACCTCTCTGTCTGTTTTCTTTGTAGCCCTCATCAATATCCAGAATTATCCTATTTATATGTTTAGGCGCATGTTGTCTATCTTCCTTAATAAAATATCCGTTCCATGAGGGCAGAGACTGTGTTTGTCTTGTTCACTGTTGAATCCCCAATGCCCAGCTCAGTAACTGGAACATAGCTGTTCAATACGTATTTGTTGACTGAATGAATAATGAAGGAGTACACAGATGACGAGAGAGCTGTAGAAGTGGATGGAGATAGATGGGCAAAGCTGAGAAGGGCCTGAACTTTTTTGCCTGTCTTCTGGGCTCTGCAAATGGAATAGCTGGCTGGGTGCATTCCCAGTTTGGAACAAGGAAGCAAGAAAAGTTTGCACTAGGACCCCAAGAGGGTGCAGTCTTTGCAGACCAGATAGCAAATCAGGATGGAGAAATGGATCTTCGACCTTGGAAAATGATTTTTATTTGTTCTGGTTGGGTCTGAAACCTTTACTTGGTTACAGACAGAAGGGTGATAATGGAAAAACACAGCAAACCAGGAAGACGTCTACATTATAAAATCTTTTTTTGTGTGTGTGATAAATCTAACCAATCTTACTTGTAGGGAAAGTAATACAATATTGTGTTATCAGTTCAGACTCTGGAGCCAAATTTCCCAGCGTTGGAATCTGGCTTCATTGTTTGTAGGCTGTGTGGTATATGGCAAGTCACTTAGCCTCTCTGTTCCATAGTGTCCTTATCTGAAGAATGGGGATAAAAATAGTATACTTGCCTCATAGCATGGCCATGTAGGATTGTTTTAGTCTGTTTCACTTGTGTTAGAGCTTGGTTTAGGAGAGGAAAAGGGGAGCGGAGTATATTTAGGGCTGTGGATTGGGGAAGGCAATGGGGCAAAGGGAAAAAATTGAGACTCATCTTCAAAAATCTCATTTTCTCTTCTGAGAGCTCTTACCTGTCAAGGTAGAAGAGTCTGAAGGAGGGTCTGGCCAAGAGTTCTAGCCCCAGTGCTGACCAGCTCAGTCATGGCAGGTAGAAATGCTCAACCTTTCTGAGCCTCAGTCCGCTCATCTGTGAAGTGGGGTAGTAATTGTGCCTGGAACATTGGGGAGATATTTGGGAAACTGGAAAGCAGTAGACAACTGCTGTTACTGTGCCTTATTGGGCTGGGGCCAGGGGCAGGCGACTAATTTCTTCACAAAGTGTCTCCTTGAGCTGGTGAAAGTGACTAAATCTTTAGTTGGGACCTGGAATAGATAGAGTATGAGGTGAGAGTTATCTTCTTGGGGAAAGAAGTAAATAATTACGTGCTTGGAGTCATTCAGTGACCTTCCTATATCCAATCCCAGGGCCGGGGCTGGCCCTGCTTCAGACAGAGCTGGCTCCCAGAGGCATTATCTGGACCACCGTGGTCACTGTCACCCTTCAGGGGGAACCATTCTTTACATGATAGAAGTGCCCTACAACAGGAGTCCCAAGCTCTGGGATCTAATGTCTGATGATCTGAGGTGGAGCTGATGTAATAATAATAGAAATAAAGTGCACAATAAATCTAATGCACTTGAATCATCCTCAACCCATCCTTCTCCCAGCCCATCCATGGAAAAATCATCTTCAATGAAACCGGTCCCTGGTGCCAAAAAGTTGGGGACCACTGCTCTACAAGATATATCTCCATCCCTCCATGGTCAAGGTCACCAGGTGTTAAATGCACTCCTGGAATGTGACATTAAGATCATTCTCCTGGTGAATAATCCTGTTGTTAAGTTAATGATCACTCCCCTAATCTGTGAGCATTAAAAAGTCATTGAATCTTTGCAGGTGCCTGACATTGTGCTATACCGTGAGATGATTCATATAAAATGCATCATCTTTTAGTATTCTCAGAACAGCACTAGGTGGCCAAGGCTGTAATTAGCCCCATTTTGCAGATGGAGACACACAGCTAGTTAAGTGTCAGAGCCTGGCCAGAGTTTTTCCTGGAGCTGATGACCGACCATGATGTGAATATACCTTTCCCCTCCCTTTCTTTGGGGGGGAATATTTTAAAACAGAAACTGCCACAGTAATATAGACTGTCTGTAAAAGTCTTCTGTGGAGGGATACACAAATATGAGTTGTGAACAGAGTAGAAATACATAAAATGGGGCCCAGCCCTGAAAGTCATACTTTTTTCTTTGTTTTTGTTTTTGTTTTTCCTTTTTTTTTTTTTGGCTGTACTGGGATTGAACCTGTACGCCCTATAGTGGAAGCTCAGAGTCTTAACCACTGGACTGCCAGGGAAGTTCCAGTGGTTAACACACTTTTTTTTTTTGGCTATGCCATGTGGTGTGTGAGATTGTAGTTTCTTGACCAAGGATTGAACGCCTGCCCCTTGCATTGGAGCACAAGTCTTAACCACTGGATAGCCAAGGAAGCTTCCATACTTCTTTCAATGTGGTTCCCCATGTGGGTGTATCTCATGGACATACAGTTGAAACGATCACATAATGACACTAAAGGGAGACAGTGTCTCCTTTTCTCAGAGGACCTTCTAAGGCAGTTTTCCTTCTTCCTGGGTTCTCCTCTCTCTGGTTGACTGCATACACCTCCCTTTTCCTACCCAGCATTGTTGCCCATCCTTACTGGAGACTCTAGCAGCTGACAAGCTTGGTGGAGAGCCAGAGTTGAGGCTGAGCCGTAATCACCTCTGTCTCTCCCTCACCCACTCCTCATGGTTGTCTTATATCAGAAGGTTTTGACAAAGGTGTCTTGAATAAGTAAATGAATAGGTAGATGACCCCATAGCATTTTCTCCCCCAAATATTTTTAACAACCCCGCATGGTAATTCATCTGCTTATATATCTAGATCAGGGTTTATCCCCTTTGACACTATTTACATTTGGGGCTGGATAATTCTTCATTGGGTGGGGACTCTTCTGTGCATAGGATGCATCTCCATCTTCTACCCACTAGAGGCAATTAGTACCTCTCTCTGCAAGTTGTGACCACCAGTGGTATCTTTAGATATGTCCTCTGGGGTGCAAAAAGTCACCTCTGCTTGAGAATCACTGATCTCAAAGCAGATCTGCGAGACTTCCTCAAGCCCCAGGATTCCAAAACCTACCCTTTTCCTTCTTGAACAAAACACAATGATACCAAGCCCCTACTATGGACCAGACCTGTGCCGGGCCTGGGGACTGGTGTTTATAAGTGTGGATTAGACATATGCAAAGGGCCTTCCTTCATTTGCTCATTTGATAAATGTGTTTTGGACACACACTGCCAGAGGCTCCAGTGATGACATGAACAAGCACCCCTTACCCTTTGGCTCCTACTGCTTTCAACCTAGCAGGGGAGACCTGCTCTCAATTCGATTTTCCATACAGTGTCTACATGTGGATGCACAGAAAGAGTAAGAGCTATGCTACCAGTTTCATTCATTCATTTACTGCCACCAAAGTGTATCAGGTGCTTTGGGCTTAGTTACTTAACCTCTCTGAGGTTCACATTTCTTATTTGCAAACCAGGAAGGATAATAATGGTAAAAGACGTGAGTAAGCTCATGAAGTTTTTGTGAGGATCAAATGAGATGATAAATGTAACGAGCATAGCACAGTGCCTGGCAAGGTAAGTGCCCAGGGGATGATAGCTGCTGTTAATTATTAGTGATGAAATATTAAATAATAAGAAGAGTACAGATTTGTTGAATAATTGTAACGAGTGTGTGAGAGTGCCTTGTTTACAAAAAGCAATCAATAAGTATTTACGGGACAGAAACATGTCCCTTTTAAGAAGATCAACGATTAATCTCTTAGAATAAAGCAGGAAGGTGTAAGGTTCCTTACCTGGAACAGATTTCCAGGGCTACTAGATATGATCTGTAAGAGATCAAGCCCTTTCCCACCCCTACCTGGAAAGCCAAGCGGTATCTCTGCTTTCCTTTCCCTTTCTCCTTCTTTATACCCATCACTGTTAACCTGGGTGTCTGTTTCTCCTTCCTCCTCTGGGAAGCTCCCTTTTCATCAGAGGTTCTCAACTTGGAGTGATTTTTGTCTCCCACGAGACATTTGTCAATATCTGGTGATGTGCTTGGCTGACACAACTGGATCCAGTGTGTTACTAGCTGGTAGAGGACAGGGATGCTGCTAAACATATTATAGTGCACAGGACAGTCTCCTCCACCCTCGGAATCATTCAAGGGAATGTCTCTGTAGTGCGGAGGTGGAGAAAGTCTTACATCCCATGGCTGGCAGGGAGACCCTATTCTCTGTCAAGGGGTATGACCCTGATGCCCAAATCCTTGCACTAAAAGCCCCCACTGGGTGAGGGGTATCCTGCTCAGTCAGGCTCCACCCACCTCCTCCTGAGCCAGTGGGGAGCGCCCCCCACCCCCAGCTGGTCAGGGTCCCAGGGCCAGTTCATGGGCTTCTCCACAGGAGTCTCCCGGCAGGAAAGGGTCTGTGAAAACTTCTCAGAGCCTCTTTGCCTTTCTTCTTCTCTCTAGGAGGCTTTGGTATTTTCGATGTCTCAATAATGCCAAAGCTAGACCTGAGAAGGCTTTATGTTTAAAGATGCTGTTGGGTCCTTCTCTAAAGGCAGCTGACCCAGTAATTGCATGTGGCTCTCAGCCTAACCACACCATATCCCTGTGGAATCTTATAGGAGGGGTCAGGGCAGAGGTGACCAGGTGGTCTGGGAACAGAAGCCTGTGACTTTTGACAGGTACCAGAAATCTTATGACTTTCCTGGTGGCTCAGATGGTAAAGCGTCTGCCTACAATGTGGGAGACCTGGGTTCAATCCCTGGATCAGGAAGATCCCCTGGAGAAGGGAATGGCAACCCACTCCAGTACTCTTGCCTGGAGAATCCCATGGATGGAGGAGCCTGGTGGGCTACAGTCCATGGGGTTGCAAAGAGTCAGACATGACTGAGCAACTTCACTCACTCATTCAGAGGTCTTATGGTCTAAAAGATCTCCTAGGGGCCTGGGTTGGATCCCTGCTTGGAGAACTAAGACCCCACAAGCTTCATGGTACAGCCCAAAAATAAAAAAATAAAAAACTTTCAAGTTGCCTGGTGGTCTAGTGGTTAGGACTTGGTACTTTCACTGCCAGGGGCCCAGGTTTGATCTCTGATGAGGGAATTAAGACCCCATAAGCCTCGCAGCGTGGCAACAACCAACAACAAACAAAACAAAAAACACAAACAAGATGCAAAACTATAAAAGATCTCCCAGTCTTGTCTATTTCAGCACAAGGTATTCCCACTATTCTGGTCACTTCTCAGGGGATTTTGAGAAGTAAACAGTAGCAACAACAACTTATCTGAAGATTGCATGTGCTAAGAACTGTGCAAAGCACTTCACCTGCCTCTTCAGAATAGATGCTATTATTCGACCCATTTCACAGATGGGGAAACTGAGGTGTAGAGAGGTTAAGCAACTTCTCTAGGATTTGACGACCTCTAACTTTCAAAACCATTTTGCTTTTTTGCATTTCTCTGCCATGGGGATGGTCTTGATCCCTGTCTCCTGTACAATGTCACGAACCTCATTCCATAGTTCATCAGGCCCAGTACTTTGGCCACCTCATGCGGAGAGTTGACTCATTGGAAAAGACTCTGATGCTGGGAGGGATTGGGGGCAAGAGGAGAAGGGGACGACAGAGGATGAGATGGCTGGATGGCATCATTGACTCGATGGATGTGAGTCTGAGTGAACTCCAGGAGTTGGTGATGGACAGGGAGGCCTGGCGTGCTGCGATTCATGGGGTCGCAAAGAGTCGGACATGACTGAGTGACTGATCTGATCTGATCTGAACTGAACTTTCAAAGCCAAGATTGAGCCCCAAATTTTCTGATGAGTGTTAACTCATCAAGACACTTTTCCAACAGAGGTGCTCTCACTTGATTAACTTCAAGCTGCCTGACTCTGTTACTCTCTTGCTGGGTGAGTTTGGGGGAATTACTCTACCTCTCTGGGCATGTGTCTGTGAGGTGGGGCTGGTGAATCAGCCACTCTGACCCTGTATGGACTGGACTGTTTTTATCTGAATTGATCATATTCCACTGTAGTCAGTTGCCATCCTTTCTGGGCTCTGATCTCAACAATGTTTGGAGAGAGGAGAGGAGAAATTGGCAGTGTCCTGTCACTTTTTATTTGGTGGTGGGAGGGATTCTTTTCATGTGAATTCTGATCAATTACATTTCAAGCCCTTCCTTCTACAGTTACAGTGTTGCAGACATTCAAGCCCTGGAGCAGATGGCTTCCTTGGTATTTCCTACAAGGTGGCAAGGAAGGCAGGGATAGAAACCCAGATTTCCAAAGGGCAATTCAGGGTTGTGGGCATTGTTCGGTCAGTGGCTTGTCTCTCCCCTCCTCCAATGATTTTTCCTTTTCCACTTAATCGAAGGATCAAAATGAATCAGCAGACATTTATTGAGCTTCCTCTGAGATTGAGGCACTTTGTGAGGGGCTGGGGAGCAGGAAGATGAATCAGACTCAGCTCTTGCCCCAGGTGTTTAGTAGAGAAGATTAAATATGAAACCAGGAAAAGTTACGAAATGCCCCGGGAAGGCCAAGTTTGCAGTGACCAGGCTCATCGGTGTAGATAAATAGAGTGATTGCTGACTGTACATGATCCCTGAAGAAACTGAGAACAAGAAAGAGTTGAAATTTCAGTTTCTACTCCAACGAAAAAGCACCCTGACCTTTCCTAGTTGTGAGAGGGTGGGCAGGTCACTTTACCCTTTGACATTCTTCATGGCTTTTCTGAGACCCTCAAGGGTCTACCCTCAAGACAAATTTGTAGAGTGTAGGCAGGGGGAAGATTGGCTGGTGTTGAGGACAAGCCGCACAGCATCAGGAAGCCTGATTCTGCCTTTGGACTTGCTGTGTGGCCTTGGGAAAGTTACTGAACCTTTCTGTTCCACCTCTCAATCTTTAAAGTGGGAGTTGTATGTTTCCAGCCTAATGTGCATAGATCAGAGAGGCTTGGAGAGTTATGTTGGAGCTGTCCAAGATGTAGTGATTAATATTTGGTACAAGCAGTTCTATTTCCTTCTGGAGGCAAATTGGTTATAAAGAGGGGAGGCCGACCAGAAATTTACTCTTCTCCAGGAACGGGGAGCCCAGCTGGGGGTCGTGGGGAGGGCTTGATGAAGTCGGCCATGGGAATTTAAGGCTGTTCTCCATGACTGCTCTCACCTAGGGCTTGTCCCCAGAAAAGTAGGGGGCCTCACCAGCCAATGCATAGAGGTCTTCTGAACCTGGGTTTCTGAGTACAAATCTGGAGAGACAACTCAGCAATGAGTCAATCAACAAACATCTATTAGGAGAAAATGATATGTTGGGCATTGAGGGCGGTTTGCTGTGGATGCAGAGATCTTCAAGGACCCCATGGCCTCTTCCAGGATCTCATAGCTTAAGGAGAGGACTCTAAGACCTGAATGGGGCTCCTAAATGTTGGCTGCATGTACGCAACTACCCTCAGACTCGGCATGATCAATACTAAGTCATTCCTGTCCTTCTCCTCATACCTGCTGCCTCCCTGGGCTCTGCATCCATCCAGCTGCCTGAGCCAGAAACCATGCTGGCACCTCCTCTCTCACTCCACTCCTAATCCCTCCCAAATCCTGCTGCTTCTCCCTCTTTCACGTCTCTCATCTAACCGCAGTCATGCCTTAGTTCAGACCAGAGCCTTCTCGTTCCAAGACACTCTGCTCCCATCCCATCTCTTCCAATCCATTCTCCATGTCCCAGCCAGAGCAATTTTGTTGTAGAATGAAATTGATGAGGTTACTCGCATGCTTAAAACCTTCCTCACTGGTGCCAGGGCAAACCCCAATACTTTGGTTGGTTTCCAAGCCCCCGGCCCCCTGTCCTAATTCATCTCTTACCTCTCCCCTCCCTTACTCTCCAACTATCCTGAGCTTTGATGGGACTGGCTCTCATGCTGTCTCCCTTCTGAGCTTTTTGTCTTAAATACTCTTCCTCCCTCACTTGCCCCTACCTTTCTGGCCTTTCAGGTCTCCTCTCAGACATGTTTCCTTCCAGGAATCTTCTTACTCCCACGACCCCCTGATCTATTTCCCTACAGAGCTCTGAGCTCATTGTGGGCTGGGGCTTGTCCATAGCATCCAGCCCAGTGTGTGGGTCATAGTAGGTGCTCCGATTAATAGTTAATGAATGAATGCCAGACTGCCAACTACCAGTGATCAGGTTAGGAGGTGGGGAATCTGAAGATTTTGTGGGGAATTGGGCTTTTTTTTTTTTTTTGCTTAGCTACCTCTAGAGACAATGGGTGTGTAATGAATCACACATGCTTAAAGTATACAATTTGATGAGTTTTGACATGTGTATACACTGCTGAAACCATCACCATAATCAAGGTAATGAACATATCTGACACCCCAAAAGTCACCTCGTGTCCCTTGGTAATTCCTCTCTTCCCCTACACCTAGGTAACCACGGATCTGTTTTCTGCCACTATGGGTAAATTTGCATCAAAAATTTTTAAAATATAAAGGAATTGCATTCTTTTGTACCTGGCTCCTTTCATTCATCATAAAGAGAGAATAGGATATGAGTTGTGTTATGAAGGATGGGCATGTGACTTAGAGAGGAAGCAGAGAGAAGAGACTAGTGGGGACAAAAATTCACAGTTAGAAAAATGCAAGGTAACTAGAGTGGGCTGGATCAGGGTCACTCATCCATTCATCTAATATTTGTTGAGCTCCAACTATATGCTTAGCACTCTGCTAAAGGCAGGGCTAGAATACGTGTGGGGGTCTTCTTGCTCCTCTAGATTCACTGTCCATCCTTCTCCACCTGCTCTGTGCTCCAGGAAGCTGACCTGTGCACGGACATGGCATCCCTGGGTTCTCTTCCCTCTGACTTCCGGTTGGGCTTGGCCAGCAGGATCCCTGGCAGGAGGTCAGAGGGAGGTTGGGCAGCTGTACCGCTGGCCTCCTCCCTGGAGCCCCAGCTCCAAAGAGTGACTCCCTCTCTACAGCCTGACAAGCCACTACTCCAGTTGCTTCTCTGACATATTAACCAAAGCTGGAGCTCACTTCTTGAAATCTTGGTAAAACCTACTGGCAAATGGTCTGGGGATAGAGATGGCTTATTTTCCAGAGTCCTCACACCTTAGCATCCTGGGAATCTTGGATGACACTAGACTGGTGGCCTCCCTGGAGATCTTGATGTCACCTCCAAACCTAACTCCTTCCAAGACCTTCCTACAGCAGTTTCTGGGAACTGAGGTGCTAGTCTCACCCATAGGGACACTTTCTCAATGGTCAGAAAGAGATTTTTGAATTTATACCCAGTCCCATACTGATCAACACACTCCTCCGAACAACACAGCTAGGAAATCCCCGAGTTGGAAGCTACAGTCCCTTACTCTGTCTGTTAGAGAACCACGTGTTTGATCGGCCGAGCTGGCCAGAGATTTGTCATAAAGTCAGTCTGTGACTCCCCAAGTAGACTTCTTGAACAAAGACACACATTTTCTTTGGAACCCGACTTGGCATCTTCAGGAAAGATACTTTCTTCTCTGCATTTCCTGCGACTTCCACTTCTTACTACATGTTATCTTTCTAGACCATAAAGAAATGTGCTTTTTAGTTTTGGGGGTGGTGTGGGGAAGGAGAGAGATTGCCCATAAACGACTGTTAGTTTGAATAGGGTTACTTCTTGAATACTTTTCTTCCTGATTATGGACACAATCCAAGTTCATGGAGCTACATTTTGGAGATGAAGCCAGATGTCAAAGAATAATAAATGGGAGGTGACTAATACGGAACAAGGTTGCTTCAATTAAATCCTAGTCTTTCCACAGCAGAAGGGAGACTTAGAAGTTGAGAAGTCTTCCCTGGTGGCTCAGCTGGTAAAGAATCAGCCTGTAATGTAGGAGACCTGGGTTCAATCCCTGGGTTGGGAAGATCCCTTGAAGAAGGAAATAGCAACCCACTCCAGTACTCTTGCCTGGACAATCCCATGGATGAAGGAGCCTGGAGGGCTACAGTCCATGGGGTTGCAAAGAAGGTCAGCTTGCCAACTGTTAGGGCTGCTGAAAGAGGGAACAAGTCTCCTTGTTGTGGGGGGTATGCAAGAAAAGGTTGATGAGATATAGAAGGGATTCCAGTAGTGACCAAACCAAGCCATTGACTCCTGACACCCACAGACTGGATCTATCAGAATTGCAGGGCACCTGCTGAAAACACAGACTCATTCATTCACGTATGCACCTGATGTTTATTGAGCACCTACCGTATGCTGAGCACTGGGCTGGGCAGGGAGGCCACTCCAGTGACAGGACAGATGAGATCCCCGCTCCCACATAGCTCTCATTTTAGTCAGGGACACAGGCAGTAAGACAGAAATAAGGTACTTTCCATGTGTTATAATGGTTCTCCAAAATTAACCAACTCAGGTCACTGACGGAGCAACAGGGGCTATGGACCAGTTTCGAGATTTAGGCTTCAGGAGGTGACATTTAAGCTGAGAGCAACGAGCCTGCCTTGGGAAGATCCAGGGAGATGGTTCCTGGTAGAAGAGGTAGGAAGTGCAGGAGCTCTGAGGTGGAGGTTTGATAAGAGGTTGTTAGCAGAGGAGGGTGTAGGGGGCAGGCCAGATGCATGATATCCTCTGGGGAGTCTGGACTTTGTCTACCTGCAGTGGAGTCATCAGACCTGTGCACCCCCCAACCCCCCTCACCACCCCCGGAGATGGTAAGGCTGGAGAATCCACTTTTCCTAGTGATTCTGATACGCACTTAGTTGACTCTTGTCTCCAGACAAGAGGACCTTGGAGGCATCTCTTTATGCCAGCTGTTTTTCTCTTCCTTACCACCCAGTCCCCCAGGCACCCAGCGTCTATGGAACAAGCTAGAGGGAATCTGGAGTATTGTCCTTGTCTCTTCACTGTCCTGCTTTCTCTGTGCTTCCAGAGAAGGCTTTCAAAATAGGGGATGAGCCATGAAATCAGCAATGAATACGACTTGGGTCCAGTGCCTTCTGACAGGGACTTTCCTATAAACCAGAGATGGGCAAAGTGATTCTCTTCTTGGGGGAGGGTCAGGACAGAGGGTGGCATGACCAGCCAGTGCAAAATGGAAATGAGGGATCCCTTGCTCAACAATTATTCAGAATTTCAAGATGGTGACAGCAGAGCGTCAAACCAAGTGTGGGGCCCTGCGGGACTTCACAGGTTGCCCACTCACGGAGCCCATCTGGGAGGGAGGAGAGAAAAGGAGGAGGAAGTGGAAAAAGACTAGGAAAGCAGGGAGAAGTGAGGGAGAGAGGAGCAGGGAGCAAAGGACCAGAAAGGAAGAAATCCAGAACTGGTGATCCACAGCCTGACTCAGCGACCCCCTGCTTAGTAACGTTTCTGGAGGACTCTCTGCTAGCAGGCACTGGACAAAGCTTTGCTTACCTTATGCCAGTGAATCCTCCTGACAACCCCTGATCTAGGAGCTACTATGATTCCCACCCAGCACGTAAGACAACTGAGGCCCAGAGAGGTAAGGTCACCAACCCAAAGTCACACAGCTGGGAGGGGCAGTCCTGGAATCTGAGCACAGGTTCCTAGAACTTGCACCCACGCTCTCAGCCATTGGTCTACTCCTGAATTCTCCGAAACCAGATGTTTCTGGCGTAAGGAAGGGTGTGGAGGCCTAAGATCTCGGTTTGAACCCTGCTTCTAGTAGGGTCACCGAGACTGGTCACTATGGTCTCTCACTTGGACAAAGGCAGTGGCCCTTTCATTCTCTACCCAGAAGCATTGATTTGTGCGTTTGTTTTTGGCTTCTTCAGGTGGCATTTGGGGTCTTAGTTCCCTGACCAGGGATCAAGCCCGCACACCCTTTGTGGACGTGTGGAGTCTTCACCACTGAACCACCAGGAAAGTCCCCAGAAGTATTTTTTAAAAATTGTTATTATTATTAAAACTTGCCGTTTTAACTATTTTTTTTTTCAGCATCGTGAGGTTCATCCACAATGTTACGCCATCCTCTCGAGTATCTATTTTGAAAACTTCTCTCCAAACACGAAGACTGTTCCCTTTAAGTAATGTCTCCCCCTCCCCCAGCTCCCCGGCACCTCTGTTCCCCTCTTTGTCTCTGAGGATTGGACTATTGTAGCTGCTTCGTGTAAGTGGGATCATATGCGACATCTGCGCTTTGTGTCTGCCTTCTTTGGCTTAACGTCATGCTTCTGAGGTTCACCCAGGCTGCAGCCTGTGTCAGCGCTTTGCTCCTTACAGCTCCATGTTTCTGCATTGTCTGGCCCGACAACATCTGTTTATTCATTCGCGGATGGACACTTAGGCTGTTTCCACCTTTTGGTGATTATGAATAGGGCTGCGATGAACATTTACATTCAAGTATCTGAGTCCCTGTTTTCAGTTCTTTTGAACACGTACCCAAGAAGCGGTGATTTTTTTTTAGCGTAAGTCAGATCCTAACACTTCCCTTCTGGGAGCTGTCGGTGACGGTGGCTCTCAACACTTTGGAATAAAACCCAAGCTGTTCACGCGACCGGGCTCCTCCCTGCCCACAGCCCTCTTCCCCATTCCTCTCCTCTCATCACTTCTGCTCCCATACCCCCACCTCCCTGCTGGCCATCACACCCTTGTACATTCCCTGCTCTGGGCCTTTGCACTGGCTGTTCTTTCTGCTTTTAAATCTGCTGGTTCCAGATACCCATGGGGCTCAGCCCTGTTTCACTTAGACCTTGGCTCCAGGGTCATCTTCCCAGAGAGGCCCTCCCTGGGAGGCCCTCCCTCATCTAGAGCAGCCCTACCCATCATGCCTCATCCCCTTGTCCTCTGCTCTTCACAGCACCTACTACCCCCTACAAGCCTGTACCCCTATCTTGCCTATGACTGTGTCGGTTTCAGGTCAATCCCTCTATTTCCAGGGCTAACCTGGTGCCCGGCATGAGGGACCCCACTCATTAAGCACTAGGATGCACCATTTGAGTGTCTTAATATTTGACGTTGTTGACCTTGCAAAAATGGAAGCTCCAAATGAGTCAAGTTGATCTTGAATGAATGAACAGATGCATTTCTCCTCCCTGATCCTCTGCCTTCTCACCTGTAAGGTGGGGGCAGTATTTGCTGGGCGGGAGGTGGGGGGCAGGATTTGATACCAGCCTCCCTCGGAGTGGCTGTGGTTGCCCCTCCGTGAGGGAGGGGCTGGAGTCCATGGGAGGCCCTGCGGCTAGAGATACAGGCATGATGAATGGATTGTGGAATAGGTCCTAGGAGGGGATGGAAAGGATGGGAATGACACTATTTAGCTGAGGAATGACCTCCTGACACGCTTCAAATAAATGCGGGCTTGTTATAGAGACGGGGAGGTGGCTGCTGGTGTGGCTGCCGCCTCTGATTCTGACACAAGAGAATAAAAGGGACTGGAATTCGTGTGTGTGTGTGCGTGCGTGCATAGAAGAGGGTGTCTCTGTGTGTGTCTCTGTGTGTCTGTCTTCTTTGTGTGTCTGTGTGTCTTTGAGTGTGTGTGTGAGTGCCTGTCTCTATTTGTGTGTGTCTGAGCATGTCTGCCTATGTGTGTCTGTCTGTATGTGTCTTTCTGGGTTCCCGGATGTCTTTGTCTTTGTGTGTCTGAATATGTCTGTCTTTATGTGTGTCTATCTGAGGGTGTGTCCTTGTGTGTGTGTGTGTGAGTGTCTTTGTGTGCATAGGTGAGGATAAGAACAGCCTGGATGCCTGAAGAAAGCTTCTTTGCATCCCTGGAGCTGTTTACATTTCAATTTAATTAAGCAACCATTGGCTGAGCACCTACTATGTGCCAGGCATGGTATTGCTGGGAGAGATCTGAGAGTAAAACCCAAACCAAGACATCTGGTTATCCAAGAGCCAGCAGTGCCCCTTGGAGTCTCCCCAGCAGGTAAACAATGAGTTGTGAACACAACAGCTGACAGCGATCAACCACTAACTGAGTAACTCAAACATTTCTTTGTCTTAGTACTTTCTGTGGATGTTTAAAAAATTGTGCTTCCACTCTGTACGAAGTGAAACTATCTTTTTCCTACTTGGCATATGGGGAAAATGGAGGCATAGAGAAGGGAATTCACTTTCCAAGGTCACACAGCAAGTGAATGGTGGGATGAGGGTGTTGGTCAGTCCCAGGAAGGGGGACTGTGCAACTCACATTCATTCTGCTTATTTTGCACTCAAGATCTTAACTGATTGACAGTAAGGGTGACCGTTTGGGAGAATTTGCTTTTTCTTTGGTTTGGAAGAACAGGTTAAAAAAAAAAAAAAAAGCCATACCCCACCCCCCAGAACCAGGCAATAAAGTTACACACAATTGCTCCAAGGACTGCACAGGAGCCCATGGCTTCCAGGCAGGAATGAGGGGACCCCTGGGGCTAAGGTATCTGGGGGAGGGGCCCCTACTTCCTCCTTCCAGGCAGCATCTCTCATCAGAGATGCTGGGGAGGAGCACCAGCGGGGAGATGTCAGTGGGCTAGTCCCAAGCTGGTGCTTAGGGCAGATAGAGGTGGGAGGAAATTTCAGCTCCCGGGATAGAGCCTCTTACAGACTGGTCTAAGGATGACCCGTATCCATGTCACTTGGGACACAAGCTGAAGATGCAGGTTCCTGGGCTCCACCCAGACCTACAGAAGCAGAGTCTCAGGGAGACGGGGCAGGAATCTATATTTCAACAAAGGCATCTGATGAGTCTTACACTGCCTCAAATGTGAGAACTACAGATGTTTGGGATGCAGGGAGAATCTAGGGGAGGTTAGGTAGTGCCAGATCATAGATGGCCTTGAATGCTACATGGCGTTTAGACCTGGTCCTGAGGGCCAAAGGGAGCCATCAAAGGTGTCTGAGCAGGAGAGGGCCTGGGTACTTTGTCTGGTGGCATAGTGAAGGCAGGTTGGAAAGAAATAAGGCAGCGGGCAGGGAGAACTCATACAGGGCTTGGGTGCAGCAATTCACATGAAAAATAATAGGGCCTGAACGTGGACAGGGAAGTCCAGTTAGGAGGCCGAGAGTTACTAAGCAGATCATCCATGGAGCTGGAGAAGTTGCGGAGGGTTCTTCCTTGCATGGAGGTCAGGGAAGGTGGGGGACAAATGTCTTGATCTTCCAACATCGGGCCCTCTTCCAGTTTAGATCCATCTAGCGAATGTCACCAAACCAGAGAGGGCTTCCTGGAGGAGGTGACGCTACCCACAGGCCTCAGTGAGAGGCAAAAACCCGGAGAGTAAAGAAAAGGGATTTAAGAAGAAATGGTCCAGTGTTTCAAAGTTTCTCTCTCCCAAGTGGCTTCTTGCATCCCAGGCATCGAGAACTTTCTCCACCAAGAGTTTCAGAGACCCCTCCTGGGTGTGTGTCTTCCATCAAGACTGCAGAAAGTTGATGAGTGTGGGCGGCAGCCAGGACTGGCGTTTCTAATTAACACGCAGGCAGGGAGAATGCCTCTTCTTCCAGAGTCTGTATTCAGCTGATTGAATATCAGGGCTGGGGCTAAACTATGAATCGTGTGTCAAAAATAAAGCCGGCGGTCTTCTCTTGTTAAAGGAACAGTGTCCCTGTTTCCAGTCCTCTGCTGGCTGGGGGAATCGGATGGCGTGTGGCTTTGATCCTTGGGGCTGGGTGTGGGGACTGTGGGCTCAGCGTAGGGATGAGAAAGGAGGGGCACTCAGGGAGTGGCGGGATGGGCACCGGCTCAGGTTGGGAACCGCCAGAGGAAGGCAGAAAAGAACCCCAGGTGAGTTTCAGGAGCGACTAGGTTCAGGGGGAAAAAGAAGAGAAACGGGCCATAAAAAGAGAAAGGCGGCTTGCCGTGGCAGGGGAGAGGGAGAGGGGCGAGCAAACACAGGTTCATTAATCTGTAGTTCGTCTCCCTTTTCTGTTAGGCGGGTGAACTTGATGAGTTAATTAAGTCGCAGTCTGTAAAACCAGTTTATTTGCATAGCAAACTCCTGGGCCAGTGTGTGCTGTGAGTTGAGTGTGTGTAGGAGCAGACAATTCGGGGGAAATTACAGCCTCATTAATATGCTAATCTGGTTGCAGGCCTGGAACGGAGTTTTGGGTTGGTGGTGCTCCGGGGTGGTGGGTGTTTGGTTGCTTAGCAACCCTTTTCTCCAGGTAACCCTTCTCTGGCTTGCCCTTGATATCCCCCAAAGGATTGCAATGTGGAAGAGGAGGTAAGCGGGGGGAAAGCATTCTGTTGTCACAGAACAGTGAGCAAAATAAAAGGCAAACACACACACACACATTCGCACACACCACATTATGCCGGGTGTCTTTACAAACAGGCTCGGGGAGGGGGCAGGGAAGGCTGGGTGGGTGTAACAGACAGACACCAAAATGCAAATGCAGTGTGTGGTCTGTGGAAATAAACACAGGGGTAACACCCTTCTACGCACACACACACACACATTTGTGTGTGCACATAAACACAATTGACAAATGTGTTTTGTTTAACAAATAAACGCACATAATGAGATTCTCAGTTTATGTAATAATACGTGTTCCGTGTCATACCCTCCCATCATACATACACATGCATGCACACACACACGCAGCCATAGCCTATGGGCAGAGTCTTTTCCAAGAACACAATAGATATAAATGCACTAAACACAGTGTGATACTCAGAATGTGCAAATGATAAATAATAATCGATTGTCAAATGCAACACACACACACAATCCACAGAGCTTGAACAGAAAGGCCCTGGTAAAAATCACAGGGAGGTGTGTACATATGTAGATGCACAGAAATGTACATGCATCATGTATGATGTCTCTGCAAACCAACAGTGAGTGAATATATATGTGCATATATACCGTGTGTGACCAGGTATCCCAGGAGGCGCTAGGTACACACACAAACGTGCACACACAGAGGTGTGACAGAGTCTCAGCCCTTTTCTCTTTCCCTTGTCACTGCTAAGCTGAACAAAGTCTGCTTTTTACTTATTTTTTAAAATTTTCTATCTAGAGAAATCTCTCATTCGAAACGATACAGGCACCCCGCCATGTTCACAGCAGCACTACCCACAACAGCTAAGTCACGAAGCAACCCAAACGTCCACACGCCCATTGACGGGTGAATGGATACAGGAGACGTGGCACGCGCGCGCACACACACACACACACACACACACACACACACACAGAGGAATATTACTCAGCCACAAAAAAAAACGGAACAAGGCCATTTGCAGCAACGTGGATGGACCCAGAGACCATCATCCTGTGGAAGCAAATCACAAAGAGAAAGACAAATACCAGATGACGTCACTTATATGTGGAGTCCAAAATACGACACAACGAACCCGTTTACAAAACAGAAACACCTCACAGACATAGAAGAGAAGCTTGTCAAAGCCGGCTTTTTATACTGAATACCCACTGCATCTCCAGATCCCAGGCCCAGTGACTATCTCTGATTTTCCCCTTCCCTTGTCTCTTCCTGCCCCACCCCTCAGCAACATTTTTGACCTGTTTTTATCTGACAGGTAACTTGCAAGATATCCAGGCTTCCCCAGAAAGAGTAAAATACGGGGTCAAAGGTGTTAACGCCTCATCCTGCCATCATGAACAAAGTACCATGCCCAGATGGTCTTACAGGTGAGTTCTACAAATATTAAGAAGCAGAAGCTTCTTGTATTACATAAGTTGTTCCAGAAAAAAAGAAAGAAAAAGGAAAGCTACCCAACTGACATTTTGATAGCAAGTCTGGATAAGAGCACCAGAAAATAGTCACTAGTAATCTGAGAAATGCTAAAACCTAAATGGGAGGAAGTGTATTTCTATCTGCTTGATAAAACCCAGAAAGTTGAGAACATTAACAGCCAGTGAGCACGTGGGAAAATGAAAGCCCTGCTGCATGTTGGGGGTGGAGGCTGCAGTTTGAGGAGTAGTATGCCAGCATTTTATGACATGTAATGTTTGCATACATCATACTGCAGAAATCCAATTCCTGAGTATTAACGCCAGAGCACCAGCCACACAGATATATAAAAATACCTATGTTAGGCTGTTCATCTCAACGTTGTTAGTGTAGGCAAATAGGCAAACTTACCGTCCTTCACTTGGTGAGTGGACAGAGGAAACGAGGTGAAGGAAGGCATGGACGATTGTGAAACCCAGAAAAGCAAACCAGAGGTATACATAGCAGCATGATGGCCACAAGAATATTTTTTGTGGAAAGGTAAGACACAATGTGGAGAGCCGTATCACTTACATAAATTGAAAACAATACCAAAGTCTCTCAACAGTTGACTAGGCTAAACAGCAGTCCCCAACCCTCCTGGCACCAGGGACTGGTTTCCTGGAAGATTATTTTTCCACAGATGGCAGGAATACCGGGAGAAGTTTGGGGATGAATCAGCACGTTACACTTATTGTGCACTTTATTTCCATTATTATTACATCAGCTTCACCTCAGATCAGCAGGCATTAGATCCTGGAGGTTGGGGATGCCTGGATGAATACCCCGGGGTACATTCATGTAGTGGAGTACTACTCAGCCAGGAAAAGGAATGAAGTGCTGATTCAGGCCACAACACAGATGAATCTCAAAATCATTATACTAAGTGAAAGAAGCCAGACACGAAAGACCACATGCAGTAGGATGGCCCCATTTATATGAAAGCTGAGCACAGGCAGACTTAGTCTGTAGGGGCAGAAAGAAAGCCGGGGCACCCGTGGCAGAGGCGATTCCCAAGAGGTACAAGGGAAATCTTTTTCTGGAGTGATGGGAGTGTTGTACATCTGGATTATGGAGGTTACACAAATAGGTACATTTGCTAAAATTTATCAAAGTAGATACTCAAAACAGGTACCTGAGTTTACTGAATGTAAATTAGTCCCAACAAAGTTTATTTAAAATGATATTTTATTGTAAACAGTAAAATAAAGCAATAATACTTTAGAATTTTGATGACTATAGCTTTGTGTACATATATCCATGTATCTGTCTCTCTAGGTGTCTGTGTATGTATGCATGCTATGTGTGTGTTTATGGATGTGTGTATAGGACATACACAAGAGTAGGTGTCTGTAGCAGGGAGGAAAAAGAAATTACGAATGCGGAATTGTGGTAGGTTGGCTCATTGTTCCCAGTCCTCATTCCCTGTGTACACTGTGTAAAGTACGTCACATGTGTCATCTCCCTTTTTCTTCCTAAGAACCTCATGAGATAGGTGCTATTGCTCCATTTTATAGATGGGAATCTGAGACCAGAGAGGTTAAGTAATTTGCCCTTGGTCACACAGCTAGCAGGCAATGGAAATCTATGAATATGATCCCAAAGTCTAGGTTCAAGATGAAGGGACTTAACTTCAAAATGTCTTTTAGGATTTTTCCCCTCCATTTGGGTGTTTCTGTCCCGCAAAGACGGTGGCAGAAGTCAGGGAGACCATTCTGTGATGGAAAACTTAATGTGGTTGAACCTGAGAACATCACCTTGGGGAAGGGCTTTGTCCCTTAAGAAATTATAAATATTTCATTTTCCCCTCTTCCCTCCTTCCTTGTCAGTCCCGAGATGGAGTTATTGACGGGAACCAGGATGATGGACAGATTGGCAGGGTTCTGTATTGATGAGTTAATAGATTGTTGGCTATTTTTTTCATTCTCTGAAAAAAAAAGAAGTCTTGACAGCTGTCTTCACTGTCGTGGGGGTGGGAGAGGCAGCTGCAGAAGGTGATGGAAAGCAAGACCTGGGTCAGGGTGGTGCCCATCAGACAACCACAGCAGCTCGACCTTCAACACTTACCCCGAATCCCACCAGCTTCCATTCTCTTCCCTGATGCCCCTTGTCCAAGGCCCCATCATCTCTTGGCTGATTATCACGAGTTCTTCTCAGTGCCTCAGTGCGTTCTGCAGCCAGCAGGCAGAGCTGTCGCAAAGCATAAACCAGGGACTTGCCTGCTGATACAGTCCATAAGAATTTGCCTGCCAATGCAGGGGACACAGGTTTGATCCCTGGTTGGGGAAGAACTCACGTGCTGTGGAGCAACTAAGCCCCTGTGCCATTACTACTGAGCCTGTGCTCTAGAGCCCTCAAGCTGCAACTGCTGAGCCCATGTGCTGCAACTATTGAAGCCCGCGCACACTGGAGCCTGTGCTCTGTAGCAATGAGAAGCCTGTGCACCGAAACTAGAGACTAGCCCCTGCTCGCTGCCAACTAGAGAAAAGCCCTCAGAGCAACGAAGACCCAGCGCAGCCAAAAGTAAATAAATAAATAATTTAAAATTATTAAATACAATTAACTCAGCACAAGCCAGATCCTGTCACTCCACTGTCCCAAGCCCTCAGGCCCCCCACTTCACAGCTGAAGCCCCTCCAGTGGCCTCCTGTATACTCTGACCTCACCCTCACCTCAGCTCTCTTCCTTACTCTGCTCTAGACTCAGCCTTCTTGCTGTTCCTTGAACTCCGCAAGGATGGTCCTGTCCTGAAATGTTCACACCTGCTGTTGCCTCTGCCTGGCCTGCCCTTCCTGCAGCTGCTCACCTGACTCTTGCCCTTACCTCCTTCAGGTCTCTGCTCAAAGGACACCCCCACCACAGCCTTCCTTGACTCCTCTGCATAAATACTCCTGCTCCCCATCCAGTTTTATGCTTCTTCACGGCCCTTATAACCTCTTGACATTACTCCTAACTTATCTGTTTGTGTTTCTCTCCCTAGAATGAAAGTTCCATGAGGTCTCCATGAGTTCAAGTACCACAACTGAGAGATCCTGCGTGCTGCAACGAGACCCGGTGCAGCCAAATAAGTAAATAAATGTTTAAAAAAATAAATAAATAAAATTGAGCTATTAAAAAAAAAAGATGGAGGCAGATGGATCACAGTCAGAGAAGGGGATGTGAGGATAGAAGTGGAGATCAGAGAGAGAGAGAAGAGAGAATATGCTAGCTTTTGAAGAGGAGGAGGGGGCTGCGAACCAAAGAAAGCAGGTGGCATCTAGAAACTGGAAGAAGAAAGGAGGGGATTCAGCCCCAGAGCTTCCAGAATGAAAAGCTTTCTCTGTGAACACCTCGATTTTACTGATGAGAGCCTTGTCATATTTCTGACTTACAGAACTACAAGATAATATATTTTGTGTTGCTCTAAGGGCTTGTAGTCCTCTGTTACAGCAGCTCTAGGAAACTCATGCTTCAGGTAAAGTGCTTATCATGGTGTCTCATGCACAGTAAGCCTTTGGTAGAAGTGAGCTGCTATTATCATTGGTCAAATGTTATCCTTCTCCCCACCTTTACCATTAAGGCTGGTCAGCCCAGCTATTTCAGATGAAACCTCACCCCCACAGGTAATTTCTAGCTCCTGAAACCCATCCCAGGAGATACCAGGATTGGGGTGGGCTTCCCAGAGCTCCCAAACCTTACTAGGATCCACAGCTGAGCTGGATCTGCACACGGTCTAAAAGCTGCCTCCTGACTCCCCTGCCAAGCGTCCCTCTCACGGCTTCCCCTTCCCTCCCATGCCAGCTCCTTTAATCCCCTCCCCACTAAGCTATTTTTAAACCACTCCCCTTCCCGCTCCCTATTGATCTTCAACCTGTTACTCCCTGAAAGCACTTTGTGGCAGGGACCCAATAAATGCGTCAGATCTTTTGTCACCATCTGTCCCTTGGCTCGTTGAGGTCAGCAGCAGGAGCCCAGGCTGGAGAAGGTATAATCTCTGGCTCTTCCAAGCAAAGGCTGTCAGGGGTTCCGCTTCCTGATGGTGGAATGTATTCCGCCTTCACTGTACAGGAACATCCTTCTGGCCTTAAGGCTGATGGCTGGTCCCAGAAATGGTCCATGGAGTCCTGTGTTCTCGTGCTCTGGGGCTGGGGGCAGCAGGCAGCTTACGCTCAGAGGGCGGCTGTCTGAGCCTCAGCAGAGGAGGAAGTACTAGCAGGGGCTGTCTGAAGGGGATGCAGTATATATATATTTAGAATTATTATTTGTTGTTGTTGTTCAGTTGCTAAGTCATGTCCGACTCTTTGCGACTTTATGGACTGCAGCATGCCAGGCTTCCCTGTCCTTCACTATCTCCCAGAGTTTGCTCAGACTCATGTTCACTGAGTCAGAGATGCCAGCAAACCATCTCATTCTCTGTCGTTCCCTTCTCCTCTTGCCCTCAATCTTCTGTAGCATCAGGGTCTATTCCAATGAGTTGGCTCTTAGCATCAGGTAGCCAAAATACTGGGGTTTCAGCTTCAGCATCAGCATCAGTCCTTCCAAAGAATATTCAACGTTGATTTCCTTTTAGGATTGACTGGTTTGATCTCCTTGCTGTCCAATGGACTCTCAAGAGTCTTCTCCAGCACCACAAATTATAAATTTATTTATCTCATACTCACTCATATGGCACTTACTTTGTACTAGGCACTATATTTTATTTTTAAGTGCTATCCAAGTATTAACTGGGCTTCCCTGGTGGCTCAGATGGTGAAGAATCTGCCTGCAATGTGGGAGACCAAGGTTCAATCCCTGGGTTGGGAAGATCCCCTGGAGAAGGGAATGGCTACCCACTCCAGTATTCAGGCCTGCAGAATCCCATGGACAGAGTAGCCTGGCAGGCTACAGTCCATGGGGTCGCAAAGAATCAGACATGACTGAGTGACTTTCACTTCCAAGTATTAACTTATTAACTTTCACATCAACAACGTGGAGCTGCTGCAGTTACAGTATTCTCTGTATTTTCAGATGGGGAAATGGAGGTATAGAAAGGTTAAGTAATTTGCCCAAAGTCACACAGCCTGTCAGGAGTGGAGGTGAGATTTGAACCCAGGCAGGATGTGTGTTTCACCATTACACTCTGTTCATCTCCATCAGTGGTAACAAGAGTTCATGTTCTTTTTGAGATGTGAGTCTCATTTCTAGATCCCCTCCTGGCATCCTCCCCTTCCCTACTTATGATTACCCTACCTTGTCAGTCCTGGGTGGGTCTCCATAAATTTCCAGTCTGGGCTCAGCTGCCCAGAATTTGCCTGGTGCTCCCCAACCTTCCCTATCATGGTCATTGTCATTTAACATCTGCCACCAATGGGGTGATCTTCCCAACGCTCCCTGAAGCAGGGGCTGTGAACATTCCCCCCATGTCACAGGTGAGAAAACCAAGGTTCTAGTGTGGGACTATTGATCCATCCTGGACCATCCTGTCTTCCTATGCACAAGTCACCTCACCCCATCCTCCATCTTCCCCAGAGACAGAGCTTGGCCAACTTGCCCATCAACAATTATCCATTGGCCAGAGCTGAGGAATGGTGTCCCCTTCAGGCAGGGCTGTGCTCTGCATCAGCTGCAGTCTCTGCTCCCTGATGATTCACACTTCTCACTTCTCTACTGTTACCTGAGATTGCAAGGGACCTCTGATCCCTGGTGGGGGCAGCTTGTTGGTGGAAGCCTTCTCCCAACTCCCATGTCCCTGGGTGTCCCCCAGGGTGCCCAACTCCGAGCCCAGCCCGCGGAAAGCTGGTGCCCACAGGGTCCATGAAGTTGGCCAAATGGACCTCCACAAGGCCCAACTCCAACATGGGTGCCCAGGAAGAGGAAGAGGAGGGGGTGGGTGGGTTGAAATAACAGGAAAGTGTCGGGATGGGGTGTGGAGGGGGGAGAAAGCAGAGCTCCGTAATTATAGAGGAAGAGGCAGTGATAAAATGATAATGGGCGCGTTTTGACCCGGGCTAACCAGTTCCGGAGCTGTGAAGTAACTCCCAGACGCGTGATGGAGGGCAAGGGGCTGCCGCCCGGGCTGCTGCTGAAACGGCGCTTTCACAAACAAGACGTAAATTGGATGCAAACATCTAATTAACCTTCTCCCTCAGTTCCTTCTCCGCGGAGGGGGAGGCAGCCCTCCCAGGGCTCCCTGCCTTCCCTCAGGGGATGGATTTGAGGGGAAGAGAAGGAGGAGGGGAGGTGAGAGAGAGAGAAAGGAAGCCAAGTCTTTTTTTTTTTTTTAATCAGCTCCCCTCGGGGTGAGGGCTCAGCTAAACCTCCAGCAGGGTTGGTTTTCTCAGCGGCCTCAGGCTTGATCTGAGATCTGCATTCCTGTTTAATCGGCCCCAGTAAGCTCACGTTATTCAGTAGGGCCTGGTATGGGAAAACTGAGAATTTGGTTTTTGTTTTTCTCCTTGGTGGGGATGCGGTGCTGCAGAGCCTGCTTCCTGTGGGGATGCTCCAGGCTTTTGAGTCCTCTGGGCACAGAGAATGAGGGTCATCTGAGGTAGTAGCTGTAAGAGTGTGCAAGACTCTGTGCTTCCAATGCAGGGGATGCAGGTTCAATCCCTGATCGGGGAACTAAGAGCCCACGTACTCCACAGCACGGCCAAATAAAAAAAGAGTGTGCAGTTGAAGCTCACCCAAACTCCATCCCTGATGGCTATGTGATTCCGGGAGCCTTGACTCATCTGTCTGCGCTTCATTCATTCACTGATAAATATTTATTGAACTCCCACTGAGTGCCAGGCTTTGCTCTAGGTGCTGGAAATACACTGGTGAACAAAACAGATCAAAGACAGAAAACAAACCAAACAAGAAGAAATTCTGTCTTCCTGGGGCTTTGAAGGGTGTGTGGGTGGTGGGCTGGAAGATAGACAAGAGAGGGTGAGCTGGCAGGTGTTTAAGAGCATGAACGGCCAGAGTTCCTGCCTTAGTTCTTCTACTTACTAGCTATGTGACCCTGCATATGTTTTTCAATCTCTCTGTGATCAATTCCATTTCTTTTTATTTAATTTTAAAATAGTAACATATCAGATCAGATCAGATCAGTTGCTCAGTCGTGTCCGACTCTTTGCGACCCCATGAATCGCAGCACGCCAGGCCTCCCTGTCCATCACCAACTCCCGGAGTTCACTGAGACTCACGTCCATCGAGTCAGTGATGCCATCCAGCCATCTCATCCTGTCATCCCCTTCTCCTCTTGCCCCCAATCCCTCCGAGCATCAGAGTCTTTTCCAATGAGTCAACTCTTCGCATGAGGTGGCCAAAGTACTGGAGTTTCAGCTTTAGCATCATTCCTTCCAAAGAAATCCCAGGGCTGATCTCCTTCACAATGGACTGGTTGGATCTCCTTGCAGTCCAAGGGACTCTCAAGAGTCTTCTCCAACACCACAGTTCAAAAGCATCAATTCTTTGGCGCTCAGCCTTCTTCACAGTCCAACTCTCACATCCATACATGACCACAGGAAAAACCATAGCCTTGACTAGACGAACCTTTGTTGGCAAAGTAATGTCTCTGCTTTTGAATATGCTATCTAGGCTGGTCATAACTTTCCTTCCAAGGAGTAAGCGTCTTTTAATTTCACGGCTGCAGTTACCATCTGTAACATATAGGAATCTTGAAAAACTAGCGCAAAACTTCTGTATAACCTTAAGCATTAACATGTTCTGCTTACTCTTTCTGTCTCTATTGTTTTTCCCCAAACCTTTCTGAGAGTGAGTTACAGACATGGTACCTCGTTACCCCTAACTGCTTCAATGTCTGTTTCCTAAAAACAAATATATTCTCTTATAAAACCACAGTACTACAATCAGAATCAGGAAATAAACATTGATACAATACTATTATCTAATCATTATCTTATTTAGAGCTTGTCCTGATAATATCCTTCATAGCAAAAGAATTTCTGGAATCACATATTGCATTCAGTGTCATATCTTTTCAGCTTCTCTTCATTTGGAATGAGTTCTCCCAAGTGTCAGTCACTCAGTCATGTCAGACTCTTTTCGACCCCATCCATGGACTATAGTCTGCCAGGCCCCCCTGTCCATGGGATTGTCCAGGCAAGACTACTGGAGTGGATTGCCATTCCCTTCTCCAGGGGGATCTTCTTATCCAGCAATCGAAACCAGATCTCCTGCTTTGTAGGCAGATCCTTTACCATCTGGGTCACTAGGGAAGTCCAAGACATTGATTTTTTTCAAACTTTTTCTTTTATACTGGAGTATAGCCAATTAACAATGCTGTGATACTTTCAGGTGACCAGCGAAGGGACTCAGCCATACATACACATGTATCCATTCTCCCCCGGGCTCCCCTGCCATCTGGGCTGCCACATAACATTGAGCAAAATTCTGTATGCTATACAGTAGGTCCTTGTTGGTTATCCATTTTAAATACAGCAGTGTGTACATGGACATTGATGGTTTTTAATTGATCAAATGTAAGCTCTGTAAGATGCCCCTCAATTTGTGTGTATCTGACGTTGCTCTATGATTTGAATCAGATTGTGCATTATGGCAGGCACCAAATATAGGTGATACTATGTTCTTCTTGGTACATTGTATCAGGAGGCACAAGATGCTGATTTGTTCTATTTCTGGTGATGTTAACTTTGGTCACTTGCTTTGGGTGGTATCTACCAAGTTTTCCCACTGAAGACTTAGTATTTTCTCTCTTTAGAAACATTGTGGAGAGATGCTTGTAGATGACGTAAGTATCTAGTTATTCTTCAGACTTTGATTTAACATCATTTGATGATTCTTGCCTGAATCAGTTATGATGATGGTATTTCCCAAATGCAGATCTTCTAACTCCAATCTTCCATCTACATTTATTAATTAGACTTCTACTGTAAAGAAGAGAATTCTATAACCATTTTTGTGTTTACTATGTCACCATGGGCGCATGGACTCTTATTTTATTCAATACGCAGTAATCTTTTACTGTCATTATTTATTTGGATGCTCAGTTCGTCTAGATATGGTCAATGGGAGCCCTTTGAGCTGGCTCCTGTGCCCTGTGATGGATACCCATGATTCTTCGGACATTTCCTTAATGTTTTTCACAGGCAGATATTTCAGACTCATTTTGTGCTTTCCTTGCTCCAGACCTGGAATTAGCCATTTGTCCAAGGGGCCCTGGTCCCTTTTAGTGGGGGATGGTAGGTAGAAGCCATGGTCTGGGGCTCCAGGTGTGCTCACAGCTACTGGGGTGTCACTACAGCTCACTGCTACCGGGGTGCGCTCTTTCAGCACACCTAGCTGGGTGCCACAGTTTCTCCATCTGTTACATGGCAAACAATCATCCTTACCTCCTAGACTGTGTGAGAATTAACTGAGTCAGTGCCTGAAATGTGCTCAGAACCATGTCTAGCCCATGGATAATGCTATGCAAGTGTTTGTTAAGTCAATAAGAAAACCACTATCTACTGTGTTAGATAGTGATAAATTCCCCAGAGAAAAAGCAACTGTGGAAGTATTCCTATATTATACAGGATAATCAAAGAATCCTTCACTCAGAAGATGACATTTGAGTGCAGACCTGAGGAGGTGAAGGGAAGCAGGCAGAAGAAACAGCCAGTGCAAAGGCTCGGAGGCAGGAACGTACCTGGCCTGAAAGTGGATGCCAGCTCGCCAGACTTCAGGAAAGCCAAATTTCTAAGCAGACATGCCATTTTGGGGGGAAAGGAGGGGTAGTTGGAGGGGGATTTGAAACCTAAACCTTGGCATGGGAACCTCCAGGGATATAGTTATCATGGACCAAATACTCACTCCATGCATGGGACTGGCTAAGCATTTCCCACAGAGTATCTCACTTTGTCCCATAATGCCCTGAAGAGCTGGGCAATGGTACTACCCTATTTTTTCAGTCAAGAAGTTTGAGACTTAGGCTGAATGATTAACTTGGCCAAGATGCAGCTAGTAAATTGGGATGGGGCAGAACTGGAAGCCAGTTTATCCTTCTCCAGACCTTGTGAGAGGTGGCAAAGATGTCATGAGCGGCTTTCCCATCTCTGCTCTGTTACTGCCAGGCTGTAGACCACAGGCGATGTGCGCCTCAGTTTCCCCATTTGCCGAAACAGCAATACTTCATGCTCTGATGGTATTCCTCATGCTGGACTCACATCAAACTGGAAAGCGAGGTGTGCAGGGCGGGGGTAACTCCCTCTGAGACGCGGCGGTGGGCTGCTCCGCATGGCTTACCCACAGCTGCCCCTCCCCCACGGCCCCTCCGACGGCGCCCCCCTTCCTCTTTTTCACCCCATCTTCCCCAGGGGCAGCCAGCCAGCAAAAAGAGTCCCTCGGCAGCAATGATGAAGATGGATGTGTGATTGATTCAGCCCCCCTTCCCTCTGCCCTTCTGGTAGAAAATTAAAAGACCATTTGTTAAGGGGCGAAAGTCCTCAGGTGCATCCTGAGGCCGGACAATTTGTCTCTGTGAAAAGGATGCTATTATGAGAGAGGCTGGATGCAGGCGGAGGGCGGGCCGGAGGGGCGGCTGGGGAGGGGGGAGGCCCTGAGGAGTGAAGGGGCTCGGGCAGGGGTTGGGGGAGGCCCAGACAATGGGGGGAAAAATAATAAATACATCGGAGCGTGCCAGCCGCGGGGCTCCTGGTTAGAGAGGCGGGAGGAGGTGGGGAGGGGGAGACGGGGTTGGGGGGAGGGGCAGGGGGCCTGCTCGGGGGCTGGGCAAGCGCATGTGCTCCGGCCTCCGAAGCCAATTCCTTTTTCATGACCCTTGTCCGGTACCAGAAGGGTGTCACCCGGCAGCTCTGCCTCCCTCCATTAAGGAGGGTTTGTAAATGACCCTCTTTAAGGAGCGAGTTTCTCTTTATAGACCCCACTGCAGAGAGGGGAAGGAGGAGGGGGAGCTGAGTGAGCCCCCTTCGCCCTCTTGGGGGTCATTAAGTGATTAGAAAGAAGGGGCCAGTTCTCCAGCCGCCATTCAGACGCGGGGATGCATTTATCACCGGGCGCTATTATTTATTGTTTTTTAAAAGGTTGCATTAGGCTCGCCCTGCTGTCTCCTGGCTCCCTTTGTGTGGTCAACTTCCTTCTGGGGCCGCCTCCTCTAGGATCCCAAAGGCAAGGTTGCCCTGGCACCCACCCTGAGCCCACTTCCCATCCTCTCTCAGTGTCGCTCTCCACCCCACAACATGCCTGCCCCGCGCCTCGCTCCATGGCCCGCTGCCCTCCTGGAGGCCACGCGCTGCCCTCCCTCACTTCCATGTGCAGGATGAGAGGCAATATCACCACGAGGATCCCGCTGCACCGGCCTGGCCTTGGCTCCCTCTCTCGACACAGGATACCTGTCTACTTCTTCCTCCTCTCCACCAGCACTGGAATTTCATGAGGGCAGCAGCCCTGGTGTGTTCATGGTTGTATCTCAGATTGCCTAGCACAATGCCTGGCACAGAGCAGACATCCAGGGAAAGCATGCTTGCAAGCACCACAGGGGAGATATCATTTATCTCCTCTGGGAATCAGAGAACATTTGACCCACATTAGACAGATGGGAATACTGAGGCTCAGGGTCACTGCAGAGTTGTGTGCACTGAGATGGGCAGAGCAGGGACTTGAAGCTGGCTCTTGGCGCTCATGAGAGAGAAAAAGACATTTGAAGGAAAGGAGGTCTATGCAGCCCTCTGATTCTAAAAATCTCTTTGCTTTTGGAAAAAGAAATTTGCAGCCAGCCATGGCCGGAGGACCTAACTTCTCCATTTTCTCATCTGTGATCATTGGAAAATATTAACTTGAAAATTTCCCTCCTCTGCTTAAAACCCGACTCTCCGTGTGACCCTACAAATCTTACCTCCTGTCACTCTCCCTTCTTTCTGTTCCTCCAAGCAGCAAGCTCTTTTAGCTCACAGGCCTTTGCTCAGGCTGACCTCCTTGCCTGGAGAGCTCTTCTCACTTTCTTGGTCTGGCCTGTGTTCCCGACTTTGCATGTTAGAATCCCCTGGTCAAGTTTCTAAAGCTCACCAGCCCTTGAATCCCACACCAGACCAATCGAGGCAGTCTCTGGGGGTAGCACATGGCTGTGGGTCATTTAAAAATCACACTAGGTGATTCTGAAGCCTTGGGGCAGTTGAGACGCCCCGAGCCAGCCACTTCCTATTCCCGTACCTGATCTGAGCCCAAAGGCCACTCCATGACTGCTGGGCAGGTTTAGGTCACCTTGCATTGTCTCCCAGTCAGTTTGGACTCCTCCCTTCACGTCTTTGTAATCATACACTCCTTTGCACGAGCGTGATTTGCACACATGTGCCTCCCACATTCACCTGTAAGCGCGCAGGGACTCATCTGTTCCATTCACAGCTGTGTCCTCAGTGCCTGGAGCATCGTGTAAGTAGCTGCTCATCAAGGTTTTGGTGAATGAAGGAGTAAACCCTGAAAGAATGTGAGGCATTGAACCAAGACCTTGGAACAGAACGAACTAGGGGATTTTATGTGCTTCACGGATTCGCCCTTTCGCTGTTCAAAGACTGGAGCACAGATGGGGTGATGAGATGCCCAAATACCACCTGACTTTCCCAGCGCTCCTGCTGACCACCTTGCACCCCTCTGCTCTGTGCAGCTGCCCTTGCCCACCATCTCCCTGGCCTGCCATCACTCACACCCCCACTTTGCCCCCACCACTTTCATCCCCAGGATGTCCTCTCCAGTTCTCTCTGCCAGGGCGTGGAGCTAGGGGTCACCCCCCAGCGCCTAGTAAAGAACTTTCCATGGAGTAAGCGTTCAATGGATTTCTGCTGAATAAACAACTAAGAGTCGGATCTGAATCTTGAAGGAAAGAACGGTAGGGTGTGTGTGCAGTTTGAAAAAGCATTTTCATCTTATCATGTAATTTTATAACGTCATTGTATATCTGGAAAGCAAAGGAGGAAAACCTAAACGACAGTGGAAAAATGAAACTCACGGGCTCTGGAGTCAAGCTGCATGAGTTCAAACCTCAGTTTTTCTTCTACTTATGAGCTGTGTTACTACAGACAAGTAATGTCTGTGCCTCAGGTTTCTCATTATAAAACTAGTCTCAGGGCTTCCCTGGTGGTCTGGTGGTTAAGACTCCGTGCTCCCAACATAGGGGGCCTGGGTTCGATCCCTGGTCAGGGAACCAGATTCTGTGTGCCACAGCTAAGACCTGGAGCAGTCAAATAAATAAATATTTTTAAAGAATCCTCCCAAAACTGTGGTCTTTGCCTTTTAAGGTTATTATTATGCAATAGCACAGATATATAATACTTAGTATATGTGTATTATATACAATACATTACAATTATTATATAATCTTGTTAAATGAATAAATATGTATAAAGCTCTTGAAACAGTGCCTAGCACATATGAGTGTTCAATAAACAGTATCTGGATTTTTTATTAATTGTATGTATATGTGTGAGTATGTGAAAGTCACTCAGTCGTGTCCTACTCTTTGCGACCCCAAGGACTATAGCCCACCAGGCTCCTCTGTCCATGGAATTCTACAGGCCAGAATGCTGGAGTCGGTAGCCGTTTCCTTCTCCAGGGGATCATCCCAATCCAGGGATCAAACCCAGGTCTCCTGCACTGCAGGAGGATTCTTTATGGTCTAAGCCACCAGTGGAGCCCAAGAACACTGGAGTGGGGAGCCTATGCTTCTGGGGGGGACACCTGCCTTTTATGACTCAGAGACCCTCACATCTGGATGGAGCATCTTAGCAAGGAGGGAGATGGAGACTAGATCCAGATTCCTCTTTTAGGCTTGTCAAAAGTTTGGCCAATGGGAGGCACCATCAAGGGATTGGAGGGTGGAAGGAAGGGAGAAAGCAGGATATTTCTCTCTTTCTCTTCTCTGATAGCAGTTGTATCTCTGTGGCTCCAGCTCCTTCTGGAGTGCTACCGGCTGTGGCTCTAGTTCCTTCTGAGAATCCCCAGTGCCTGGGCTCTGGTGCTGCCACCCTCCTTCCCCTGTCCTTCCTGGTTAGGATGGAGACGACTTCCTGCTCTTGCTAATCTCCCGGTGTCTCCCCACTGTGCCCCCTCAGCTGTAGACACCTTCATCACCAGAGTAACCGATTCCCTGCATCATTGCTTCTGTTGTGAACACTTCAAGTGGCTTCTTCTTTTTAAAGTATTTACTTATTTATTTTTGGCTGTGCTGGGTCTTTGTTGCTATATGGGCTTTTCTCTGGTTGCAGTGCGTGGGCTTCTCATTGCGGTGGTTTCTCTTGTTTCAGAGCACAGGCTCTAGGGCACGCATGCTTCAGCAGTTGCAGCACGAGGGCTCAGTAGTTGTGACTTGCACGCTCTAGAGCACAGGTTTAATAATTGCTCTGTGGCATGGGGAATCTTCCCCGACCAGGGATCGAACCCATGTCTCCTGCGTTGGCAGGCAGATTCTTTACCCCTGAGCCACCAGGGAAGCCCTCAAGTGGCTTCTGACATCCTTGGAGGACCCTGACAGGTACACACGGGGACTCTGGGAATCCCGGGGAGGGGCAGGTTCTGTAGCTGGTGGGAACTTGGAGCAGCTTCACAGACGAACTTACACCTAAGTTGAGTGCTGCTGAATGTTTGGTGTCAAGGTTTCCTAGTTGGATCTTCCCTGAACTTGGCACTCTCACAACATTTAGTAAGCCCTTCTCTCCTCATTCCTCAGTCTTGACACTGTGGATACTTCTTCGTTTGGAGGGTGTCCTGGGTGTGAATGTTTACCAGCATCCCTGTCTCCACCCACTAGATAGGCCAGCATCCTCCAGCCCCTAGCTGTAACAACCTCAAATGTCTCCAGACATTGCCAACGCATGCTATGCACACTAAGTTGCTTCAGCTGTGTCTGACTCTGTGTGACCCTATGGATTGTAGCCTGCCAGGCTCCTCTGTCCATGGGATTCTCCAGGCAAGAATACTGGAGCAGGTTGCCATGCCCTTCTCCAGGGGATCTTCCTGACCTAGAGATCAAATCCCGGTCTCCTGCATTGCAGGCAGGTTCTTTATCATCTGAGCCACTATGGAAGCCCATAATATTAACCAGATTGCTCTGGTTGAGACTCCCTTCCTGATATCTATGTAAGACATCTAGCCCATGGTGTCTGTGCCCAAGAGTCATCCCAAAAGGGCCACTTGAAACATGCTGATAGCCAAGCCCCACCCCAAAGTGATTGACTCAGAATATCTGGGGAAGGAACCCTGGGCATTGGGGCATCTTGAAATTTTCCAAGGTGATTTTGATGCACAGTCGAAGTTGAGAGTCACTGAGGTCACCCAGGGACATGTGACTTCTCCCTCGATTACTTCTCGATTCACAGAGAAGGAAACTGAGGCTCAGGCAGCCTAATTGTTGTCACGCAAGTCTCCTTCCAGGTGAAGGGAGCAGCATACAAACTAGGTGTTGCCGAAATGCCTTTGTTAAACCAAATATCACATCTAAAGGGAAAAAAAATCCATGCCTTCTAAACAGTCACAGGCGTAAACTCACACCAAGCAACAAAGCAACCTCCGCTTGACAAGTGGTGCCAGCCCTTTCTTAACACAGATGACGAAGACCCCCTGGGGTGTTTCCTTCCCCTCGGCGAGGTCTCCATTTCCCAAACCCATTTCATGCTCCGGAATAGCATCTGTGTCCTGCTTTCTCTCCTGGGATGATCGCGGAGTGCCAATGGATGGGAGGTGTTGCCAGCCCACACATCTGTGATGTTGGTGACTTGGGGTGGCCAAGATCCCCCACCTCCTCAGGTCCTGTCATCAGCCAGCCTGACTCTGGGCGGGGACTCTGCTCAGTCCTTCCTCCCACTGCGGTAGGCAGGGCTTTTAGTGGAGCTGCTACTGCTGCTGCTAAGTCACGTCAGTCGTGTCCGACTCTGTGCGACCCCAGAGATGGCAGCCCACCAGGCTCCTCCGTCCCTGGGATTCTCCAGGCAAGAACACTGGAGTGGGTTGCCATTTCCTTCTCCAATGCATGAAAGTGAAAAGTGAAAGTGAAGTCACTCAGTCGTGTCCAACTCCTAGCGACCCCATGGACTGAAGCCTGCTAGCTTGAGGTCAAACGTTACCGTTTCTTTGCATTCAGCACCTTCATTTTCTCAGGGCACAGAAGTTCTGTCCAGTGAACCTGTGTGTGTGTGCTCAGTCAGTCAGTCGCATCTGACTCTTTGCAGCCCCAGGGACTGTAGCCCACCAGGCTCCTCTGTCCATGTAATTTTCCAGGCAAGAACACTGGAGTGGGTTGCCACATCCTACTCCATCATATATTCCCCACCCAAGGATCAAACCTGTGTCTTTTGCATCTCCTGCATTGGTAGGCAGATTCTCTACCACTAGCGCCACCTGGGAAGCCCATCCAGTGAGCCTAAATCAGTTAATAAGGTTATTTTTGCACCTTTCAAAGGCTTTTTAAAAATCACTCACTTCTGAAAGTCTTCTTGGGCCATTTTAAGTCAAGAACCAGCAAACTCTGCCCTCCTCCCACAGCCACCTGTTTTTGTAAATAGTTTTACTGGCACACAGCCACGCCCACTGGTTTGCATACTGCATAGGACTGCTTTTGAGCTACAACAGAGTTGATAGTTGCAACAGAGACTGTATGGCCTGCAAAGCCCCAAATACTTATGATCTCGTCCTTTACCGGAAAGCTTTACAAACCCCAGTTTACGATGGTGACTTGGGGTGTAGAGGGGATTTTCATCTGGGAATCCTGAGTATGAGTCTCACTTCTACCAACTCATGGGAAGCCTGGGCAAGGTGTGCTAACTCTCCGAGCCTTAGTTTGCCTGTTTGTGATTGAGGATTATTTATTCTTGTTAGCTTCATCTCTGAATTGTATCTCCAAATTGAAATCCCAGATTTCACTCCATCTCCAGTACCACTGCCCTGGTCTGAGTGATGGTCTTCCCTTACTTCTACTAGAGCGTCAGCCTTTTCGCTGGTTTCTCAGCTCCCATCTCCTTCTACACACACTGCCAGAGGGAACTTTGTAAATTATCAGATTACATCACTCCCAGCTCAGACCCTCATTGCCTTACCTTCTTCCCGTGGCTCCCAAAGCCTTGCTAGCTGACACCTTTGCCTCCTACCCTTACCTCCTTCCATCCCTCTCCCTGGCTCACTGCATGCTAGCCGTCCTGGTCTTCAAGCTGTCGCTCAAACCCACAAGTTCACTCCTACCCCAGGACCTTTGCACTTGCTATTTTCTCCACCTGGATGGCTCTTCCTCCATCAACATGACTTGTACCCTCAATTCATGCAGCTCTCTGCTCACATGTTGCCTGACTCCTTAGAAAGACCTTTTCCAATCACCTTCTAAAATCCTTAAATTACTTAGTTATTTGTTCATTGTTTGTCTCCCCCAGCTAGATTGTAAACTCCACGAGGGCAGGGACTGTGTCTGTCTGGAAAGGTCATCACCAAATGCTCAGGATGGAGAATTGTGCCTGAGTCTGTATGTACTCAAGATATACTTGTGGTGAGAAAGGAAGGAAGGAATACTCACCTTGCAAAGGTTGTCAGAAAGATGTAGATACTGCTTGTAAAATACTGAGCACCCTCCCTGGCACGTAGCAGGTATTCACTGGACGGTAACTCTTATTAGTCATAGCTGTCCAACCCACTGCTCTTAGCTCCTTGGGTGCTCCGCCTGCCCCCTCTCTGCTCATCTACAAGTTGAGCAGGCTGGGAGGATTTTCAGGTCCTTCTTTGCTTCCTCTCTCTTTGGATCTCTGCTTTCCGGAGGCGCTGCCTGGAGGCCCCCCATCCCCCGGCTCCTCTCCTCCCCCACCTCTCTCCCCATCAGGTGTTTCGCTCATCTTGGGTCTTAATTGAGATGGCAAATTCCAGGGACAGGGCTTGCAGCCAACTCTGCCAGCCTCCCCTGCCAGGAGGAAGAAAACAAAACCCCAGCAACGTTTGGAGAGCAACCCCCTTTCTATCCATAAGAAGGAGTCGCCCGTCTGGCCCACTTGGTCCAGCCCCGGGCGGCGGGAGTCCAGACTGGCCCGGAGGCACGGGTCCCAGCTTCCTCTCTGCTCTTGGCCGAGAAGGACCTGACCTCCCCTTGCCGCCCCCATGGCCGCTGCGCCAAGCGAAGGGGACAGTATTCTACTAAATGGAGACCAGGTGGTTCCTCAGGCAATTAGAACACCCCGAGCTGGCGGTGGGCACTGATGTGTAGGAGGGCGTGCTTTCCGTTCTCTCTTTTCTGGCTTTATTTGTTTGCTTTGGATTAGAAAGGCTTGTGCAAAACCAAGCCCTTGTTTCCACTCCCCGCGGGCTGGGAAAGACCTGACATTTGCAGACACCATCCCCGGTGAGCTGGAGGCAGGCCCTGTAACCTAGGAGCTCACCTGGAAAATGGGAGACTAATTCCTGCCCTATGGGATCATTGTGAACACGTTTTTGTAAAGGTTACTTCTTATACCTGAGTATTTGAGTCACTTATGTAACAAGGATCTGAAGGTAGGACTTTCTGGCGAGAAGAAACAGGAGATGCAGAGGTGAATGGGTATCAAAAGTAGCAATGCTCACGGTATGGTTGAGGTTGGTGGGATGGGGCCCTATCCCATGGATTTTACTGTGTATCTGGGAGGAAACGAAAGGTTAAAGAGGATGGCAGCATTCTCAAGAATCAAGGGAGATTTGCTTTGTTGGCTTGGGAGCAGGACCTACAGAGACGTGGACATCCACTTCCTGCCTCCAGTTTGGTTGAGGGTGGCAGGGCTTACAGGACAATTTTAGAGCAAACCAGTTCTCTGCATTCCAGTCCCAGCCCTGCCACTAGGCAGCTGTGCCACCTCAAGCAAATCACTTAACCTCTCTGAGCTTTCTTTTTCTCATTTATAAGATGAAGATGGTAGGGCTGTTGTGAAGATTTACTGACCGTAGCATTCGGAGGAGCTTAGTACAATGCCCGTTATATCATGAGCACTCAGTAAACTTTGAGGTTATCATTATCCTTTGTTTGTTTTTGTTTTGGCTGAGCCATGAAGCATGTGTGATCTTAGTTCCCTGACCAGGGATCAAACCCATACACCCAGCATTGGGAGTGTGGAGTCAACCACTGGACCACCATGAGAGTCCTTCATTATCCACAATAACAATAACACCTCCCATCCCATTCACCAGCCACTGGGTACTGTTTTCAGATTGCAAACCACTTTTCAAGTACACACTCCTATTTAGAACACAAACAAGCTCCACTTATATTCCCTGATAGCCTACGGGTGGAACTGGGAGGGAGCTTGGTGTCACCTGATGGAGGTGGCCTTAAGTTAAGCCAGAGGATGGGCTGGATTGGATGGATGGGGGCAGGCAGGGTATTCCAGGTGAGAAGAACCATGTGAGCAAGGACACAGTGGTGGGAAGGTAACAGGACACGGGACAGTGGGAGATAGGTCCATCTGAAGTGGACGGTCGTTACCAGGGGAAATTTAAAATAAGATCTATGTGTGAATCCTGTTTGCTGGAGTTTCTTCTCTTATGGTGTCCTTCCTAGACAATCCCTTGGCTACCGCAGCTCCTTGAATATATTTGAATCTCCTGGTAGCTACCCAACACCCTCTCTCTTTCCTTCCTTCCTTCCTTGCTTCCTTCCTCTGTCCTTCCATTCATTTATCTATTCTTCTATACACTCATTCTTTTTTAAAAAATTAATCATCCACTCAAATATCTATCCAGCTATTCATCAGTCCATCCATCTACCGATCCTCTTCCCTCTTTTCCTTTCACAAATCCTCTACCAGTCTTTTGTAGTCTCCCCTTCTTTCCTTTCCTCTATCCTTCAGCTTCTCCATCCATCCATCCAGCCATCCAGCCATCCAGCCATCTATCCAAATCAATTCATTTCAATCAGCCATTCATTTGTTTATTCCTCCAACAAACATTCAACTGCCTGCATGCCAGGCTCAGAGGGAGAGCTCAAAGATGAGTTCAACAAGGCACATAGTAGGTACTCAATCAAGACTGGTTACTGGATTTCCTATGAGAGTTCCCCAGCCCCTGTTGAACCTCACTGATCTCAAGTAGATTTCCCAAGGCAATCCAGCGGTAAACAGCATGATTCCCCTCGGAAGTATTTGGATGGAGGAGAGGGGAGATGTCAGAGGTGAGAAAGAGAACACAGAAATCAGTACTGAATCCCTCCCCGTTTAGCCTCCTGCCTCATGGCTTCCCGGCTCTCCCACAAATCCTAGGGCATCAAGTTACCACTCTCATTTCCTCCTTGTGATCCTACTGGGGCCTTAAGCAATCAGTGACCCCCAAAGCACCTTCTTCTCTCAACAAGAGCTGGTTATAGGCAACACGCAGGGTTCTTAATTTCAGTGGCTGCTGGTTCAGTGGGTAGAAAGGGACATCAGGAAATACCACACCAGTGGTTTTGGTTTGATTCTTTAAAAAACCAATATGGAAACCTATAGGAAGTGGGATGCTGCCTAACCCAGACCCTAGTTAGATCTTGATCGAATATTCAAATTCCACCACCTGTTTGGGAAAACCACTGATGCTTCTCTCAGCAGCAAGCTGGTCTCACTCATCCCAGGGCCCAGGGGTACCAACTGCCCAGAAGTCAGGGCGGGAATAGCCCCAGAAGATCATGGTCCGCAGGGTGGAATGTAAGCCCGTGGGGCTCCAGGAGAGGGTTTTTACCTCTATGTGTGCAGGACAGTATCTGACACTGAATCTCGTGGTGAGAAAGTGACTCCCTTTGCATCCTTTCAATCCCATCACAGATGAAGTCTCAGCTGGATACTGCTTTGCCTGTACCACCACCCAACACTGGCTAATCTCCATTTCTAACAAGAGCGAGCCAAGCCAGACAATGAGCTTTCAGCAGATAGTAGGAACTAGCTAGAATTTAATAATAATGTTTTCTTGTGATATTTTTTTGTCCAGTTAGCTTCTGATTATGACATTTCAGTGGTTTCCCACTTAAGGTCAGCATAAAAAGTTTTCCTCTTAAATAAATCTAGAGGAACTTCCCTGGCAGTCCAGTGGTTAAGGCTTCACTTTCCAGTGCGGGGCGTGAGGGTTCCATCCCTGGTTGGGGAGTTAAGATCCCACATGCCTTGCAGCCAAAAAACCAAAACATAAAACAAATGATATTGTAACAAATTAAATAAAGATTTTTAAAATGGTCCACACCAAAAATAAATCTTAAAAATAAATTTAGGTAAAAACTGAGTCAATGCAAATAAACATATGAAGTAAATGATGTTAGGAGTGCTAATATCTGACACAGGGCTTTTGGAAAGGAGTCAAGTTTGAGAGATTGTCATTATATCTAAATTCATAAAGGTAAAGAGTAGATGGCTAATGCTGATATAGTGCCTACTATGTGCTAGACACATTTCTAAGGTTTTAAATGGGCCTCGGGACTGAGGACAGCTCAACAGCCCTAGGAGGTAAGTAAAATTGTTAGCCCATTTCACAAATGAGGAAACTGAGACTCAAAGAGGTTAAGCAATTTGCCCCAAATCTCACAGCTAGCAAATGGCCAAGGCAGGGCTTGCACCCAGGGAGTCTGGCTCTTAAGGACCGTGCTCAGCACCACTAGGCTGCAATTCCAGAAGGGGAAGAGGTGATGACACCCAAAGATAATATTGGGTTAACCAAAAAGTTCATTCAGGTTTTCCTATACGATGCTATGGAAAATGAACTTTTTTGCCAACCCAGTGTATGTTTTACATACTCCCTGCCTCGTGACCACCCCTGGATTATTTCTCTAATTGGTTTGATCCAGAGTCTTAGCAATTCCGAAAGTAGAATAGCCAATGACACTGTTAACACCTAGCCTGAGCTGGGTCCAGTGAGAATCATCTTTCTTCCCCCAGGGAGGTTCGAGCATCCACCAATCTGCTCCTTTGGGCCTTTCATTCTCCCCTTTCATTTTTCTGTTTTGCAATCCTGACTCTGGGCAGCCTTTCCCCAGGGCCCCCTAACCCTGTAAACCCTGCCCCCCAGCTGGCCTGCCCTCTACCCAGGCCTCCCAGGAGTCAGGTACCCCGGGACGGTGGGCCAGGCCCGCAATGCCCCACTGCCTGCCTGTACTTGAGCACGGCCTCTTTGTCTCTCTACCCTTGGGACAAATGTCTCATTCCCCAGGGTGTCAAGGGGAAAATTAATCACCCGGGGGAGATCAGTCAGCCTGCTGACTTGGCAGGGGAAAGACAAAGAGAAATAGGGTGTCTCAGGGATTGGTTGGGTCCCCCATTAAGGGTGGAAAAATGCTTGCTGTGCGATTACAAATGGGCAACAGTCCCGTCGGCGACTCCTGTCCCGTCACCTCGGGGAAATCGCTGCTGATGCGGTTCTGGCTGGAGAAGGTGGCTGTCTCCTCTCCCGGTCACTCTGGCGCTGCCCTCTTCCAGGTCAAACCCCAGCCCCTCCGCCTGCCTTCAGGGCCGGCGTCTGCTTTCTCTCCCCAGCTGTGCATCCTGCCTGGTCACTCAGAAGTCAAGGTCCAGTCACTTTGGCATCAAACCAGGGGCACCTTAAAAAAACACACAAACCAGGAACTTCCCTGATCTAGTGGTTAAGACTTCACCTTCCAATGCTGGGGGTTTAGGTTTGATTCTTGGTCAGGGAACTAAAATCCCACCTCTGTGTGTGTGTGTGTGTGTGTGTGTGTGTTAGTTGCTCAGTCATGTCCAGCTATTTGTGACCCCATGGACTGTAGCCTGCCAGGCTGCTCTGTCCTTGGGATTCTCCAGGCAAGAATACTGGAGTGGGTTGTCATGCCCTCCTCCAGGGGATCTTCCAGGCCCAGGGATCAAACTCGCGTCTCCTACATTGGCAGGTGGATTCATAACCACTGAACCACCTAGCAAGCCCATTCAACTATACACTAAGTGAATTAGAAATAGAAGATTTGGACTTCCTGGTGATACAGTGGATGGGAGTTCACCTACTCCCTTCTGGACCCAGGGATCAAAACCATGTGTCCTGCATTGGCAGGCAGATTCTTTACCATTTGAACCAACGGGAAAGCCCCAAGATCCCACAGGCCCCGAGACCCCACATGCCCTGAGACCAAAAAACAAAACATGAAACACAGACAATATTTTAACAAATTCAATAAAGCCTTTAAAAATGGTTCACATGAAAAAAAAAAAAAATCAAACCAGTGGTTCTCTGTGGGGAGGGAGCTGAGGGGAGAGGCAGGATAGGGGTAGGGTCTAAAGAGCCACAAACTACTCTAGATAAAATAAATAAGCTACCAGGATATGTTGTGCAGCACAGGGAATATAGCCAATATTTTATAATAACTATAAATGGAGTATAACCTTTAAACATTGTGAATATCTATGTTTATATTTATAATTTATATAATCTGATAGAGCAACTATACTTCAATAAAAAAGTAATATTAAAAAAAATATTTTTTTTTGGCCACACTGTGCGACTTCACTTTCACTTTTCACTTTCATGCATTGGAGAAGGAAATGGCAACCCACTCCAGTGTGCTTGCCTGGAGAATCCCAGGGACGGGGGAGCCTGGTGGGCTGCCGTCTCTGGGGTAGCACAGAGTCAGACACGACTGAAGTGATTTAACAGCAGCATGCAGCACACAGGATCTTATTTCCCCAACCAGGGATTGAACCTGTGCCCTGCAGTGAAAGTTCAGAGTCTTAACCGATGCACTGCCAGGGAAATCCAAAAACTTAAATCAAACCAGTCAATCCTAAAGGAAATCAACCCTGATTATTCACTGGAAGGACTGATGCTAAAGCTGAAGCTCCAGTATGTCGGACACCTGATAAGAAGAGCTGACTTATTGGAAAAGACCCTGATTCTGGGAAAGACTGAGGGCAGAAAGAGAAGGAGACAACAGAGGATGGGATGCTTGGATGGCCTCACTGAGTCAGTGGAGCTGAGTTTGAGCAGGCTCTGGAAGGTGGTGAAGGACAGGAAAGCCTGGCGTGCTGCTGTCCATGGGGTTGCAGAGTCTACTTAGTGACTAAACAACAACAAGGAAAAGAAAATGGATCTTAAAAAAAATTGAGCTCCAATTCACATATAATAAAAAATTGTGAATCATTATTTTGTACACCTGGAACTTATTTAATATTGTACATCAACTATACTTCATTAAAAAAAAAAAAACCCTGAATGACTCTTAAACCATCGTATGGGAGGTACCATAGTGCAGGGTTTATGGGCACGGATTGGAACTGGGTTACGGGGAGCCTGTGTGACCTCAGGCAAGTTGCTTAATCTCTCTGGGCACCAGTGTCCTCCTTTGGGAAATGGACAGTCCCTACTGTGCCAGCCTTGGGCTTTGGATCCCATCCCTGCTCTCCTGTCTTTCCCACAGACAGCCCAGCCCAGGCTCCCCTGCGTCAGCCGCGTCTAGCCGTCTAGCCGTTGAGAGTAGAGGGGAAGGGAGAGGCCGGGGGATTTCTCCCTCTCTCCCCCTGCCCTGGGGGCATCTCTGCCAGCGGCTGCCTCTCCTTCTGCTGGGTTTCCAGCTGTGGGTCCAGCTTCCAGCAGGAGGCTCTTGGTCGCTGGGCTCTGGAAACGTCATTTCACTCCCTCTTTACCTCCAGCCTAAGTGGAGGGAAGCACTGGCTGGTAACCAATTTCTTGCCTTAACTTCCCTCTGGGCTTGTACTTAAAGAGGTGTCTGTCTTCTGGTCAGATGCTGATTGATATGCTATCTCATAGGGCTGTTATGGGATTGGACAAGTCAGGGTGTGAAGAAAGGCTGAAGCACTTTGAAAAGCATCTGGCACAGAATAGGTGCCACACAAGTGCTTGTTACATAAAATAAGAGCAGCTAATATTGAGCGCTCACACCCCAATAGGCATTTTGCCTTGTTGCATGATCTTGCTTAATTATCACAAGGCCAGTCCATCCTAAAGGAAATCAGTCCTGAATAGTCATTGGAAGGACTGATGCTGAAGCTGAAACTCCAATACTTTGGCCACCTGATGCGAAGAGCCAACTCACTGGGCAAGAGGAGAAGGGGACGACAGAGGATGAGATGGTTGGATGGCATCACCGACTTGATGGACATGAATTTGAGTGAACTCCGGGAGTTGGTGATGGACAGGGAGGCTTGGCGTGCTGCAGTCCATGGGGTCACAGAGAGTCGGACACGACTGAGCAACTGAACTCAACTGAGACATTTTGATCATCTCCAATTTACAGGAAGCACACTGAGGGCTCAGAGAGGGTCAGGGACGCACAGGGTCCCGTGGCTTATATGTAGTAGAACCCACAGGTTGTGTGCCCTTTGACAGAGCCTCTGTACATCTGTGGGTCTCGGTCGCCTCAGTCTCAGTCGGGTTGTTTAATTCCTGCCCCCTCTGCTTCAGAGGATCACTGTGACAATGAGATGAGATGACAGATTCTGCTGCTGCTGCTGCTAAGTCACTTCAGTCGTGTCCGACTGTGTGTGACCCTGTAGACGGCAGCCCACCAGGCTCCCCCGTCCCTGGGATTCTCCAGGCAAGAATATTGGAGTGGGTTGCTATTTCCTTCTCCAGTGCATGAAAGTGAAAAGTGAAAGTGAAGCCTCTCAGTCATGTCCGACCCTCAGCGATCCCGTGGACTGCAGCCTTCCAGGCTCCTCCATCCATGGGATTTTCCAGGGACTGTTATTGTAACCTCAACCTTTCATTGCAGAACATTCAACCATTCATTGTGAGTTACACACAGTTGTCCCATTTCACAGATTGGCAATCTGAGGCTCAGAAACAGCTAAGTACGTTTGCAAAGTTGGATGTCTGGGCACCATTGTGTGTCTATAGGTTAATATCATCACATTTTTCCAGTTCTTTCCTCCTTGCCTTTCTCTCTGGTCTTGCTCTTTCTTTCTCAGGAGAGACAAGTCACCCGCAGATGTATCCGACCTCTCAAGGGGCTCAAGTTCTGTGTTCTCTTTTCCTTCACTCCTCTGCCCAGTTCTTGAAAGCTATTTCTAAAGATAGAAAGGATTGATCTAGCAAAAAATGGGTTAAATCCACTAGCCACATGTGGCTATTTACTTTTACATTAATTAAAATTAAACAAAATTTAAAGTCTGTTTCCTTAGTTGCCCTGGACACTTTGAGGGCTCCGTGGTCACCCTTTTGAATAGCACAGGTCTGAAACATCTTCATCATCATGGAGTTCATTAGTAAGGCTGGTTCATGTTTGACATTTCAGGTTGAATATTCCTTGCCGTGGGAGCAGCAACCCTGACCTCTACCCACTGAATGCCAGTAACATCCCTCTCCAGTACTGACAACTCAAAATTGTCTCCTGACATCATCAAATGTCCCCTGGGAGGGTTAATGTGGCCCCTGGTTGGGAACCATGGCCATGGTGATTTTAAAAAAAAATTCTTTTCTGACTCAGAACTAAGAGAAATGGGCATATTAATGCAGCCAGAAGGACTGAGGTTTTAACGCAGAGAAATTCCTTGCTGAGATGGTGATAGAAATATGGATTTAGGGATCAGTTAGACCTTTATTGAAAGCTCCACTCTGCCACCTTCTTGCTGAGTTACTTTAGGCAAGTTGGTTTACCTCTCTGAGCCTCAGCTATAGTGTTCTCAGCTATCAGATGGGGGTAATCAGATGATGTATTTGAAGTGTTTGGAACACAAAAGGTACCCAGGAAGGGTAGCTCCCCTCTTGTTTAGAGCAAGGGTATCTCCTGCAGACAGGAAATCTTTGACCAGTGGTCTTAGGAAGCAGGGGATGTAAGATCTTGCCTGCTGTGAGGCTCCCCGAGCCTGGAACCAGACAGACCTTATCCCTGATCTCCAGGGGGATGCTCTGGGGGCCCTGCCCTCAGGTCAGGTCCTGCTGGGGTGGGGGAGGACAATGGAGGTGCACCGCTGTAGGGGCCAGAGGAAAGGGGGGACCAGGGGTCCATTCATCCAGAAAATCCATCAATGCAGAGGAAGGGGGTGGGCAGCTCCACCCAGGAGGGGTTTGCAAGCCAGGAGTGAGGAAAATTGATGCCTGCAGGAGACAAAGAGAGCAGGCCAGAGTGGGCCCCCAGGCCAGCTCCTTCCACAGGTGATAAGATTGATGGGCAGACGAAGGAGGCCGCCTGAGTGATAGATAATTTCAAATCGGCAGTAAACACGGCTGTGGGGACTCCTGGCTTTTTTAACAAGTGTGACACACCAGTGTGGAGGGGAGATCAGGTGACTGATTGGCAAACAAGACAGCCAGAGACCCTTCTGAGAGGCAGCTGGGCTTGGTGCTGTCTCTGGAGGAGGGAGCGTGGAAATGAAGCTCGGGGTGGACAGAGGTGTACGCAGCACTTTGAGGCTCAGGCATCTCAGCCGTTGTGTGTTCTTTTTGTTATTCACACAACGAGTATCTACTGACCTCTTATTATGTGCTACGTGCTGGGCTCCATGCTGCCGATACAGCTGGGCGCACGGCAGACAGGGTCCCTGTCCTCATGGGGCGTCTAGTCTTGTGGGAGAGACACTGAGTAAACAATGAAACGAATGAACAAGTCGATTTTTGAGTTGTTACGGTCTCCCTGAAGGATATAAAGCAGAGGATGGGGGCTTCCCTAGTGGTGAGTGGTTAAGAATCTGCCTGCCAATGCTGGGGACACGGGTTCGATCCCTGGTCTGGGAGGATCCCACATGCTGCAGAGCAACTAAGCCCATGTGCCACAACTGTTGAGACTGTGCTCTAGAGCCTGGGAGCTGCAACTGCTGAAGCCTGCGTGCCATGGAGCCCGTGCTCAGCAACAAGAGAAGCCACCGCAATGAGAAACCCGAGCATCAGAACTAGAGAGTAGCCTCCATTTGCTGAAACTAGAGAAAGCCTGCACGCAGCAAAGAAGACTCAGTGCAGTCAAATAAATAAATAAATATTTAAAAAATAGAGGAGAGGGTGGGAAAGAGTGGCAGAGGGGCTGCTTCAGATCAGTAAACTCAGGCACAGCCCCTCTGAGGACAGGACGTGCTGCTAAATGGTGAGGAGGAGCAGGCCATCCAAAGAGTGGAAACTTGAGGACAAGCAGGAGTCATCGTGGGGCTTCCCCAGTGGCTCAGCTGGTAAAGAACCTGCCTGCCAATGCAGGAGACATAAGAGATTTGGGTTCGACCCCTGGGTTGGGAAGATTTCCCTGGAGGAGGGCATGGCAACCCACTCTAGTATTCTTGCCTGGAGAATCCCCACGGACAAAGGAGCCTGGAAGGCTACAGTCTGTGGGGTTGCAAAGAGTCAACACGACTGAGTGTGCACGTACGCACACACAGGAGTCATCTTACCTACACGGAACTTTTTCACACAGTGCTGTGCCTGGCATACAGTAGGTGTTTAATAAGGAGGAATGAACATGGGAGGAGAGTGGAGGGTGAGTGAGAAGGGCCTGTAGGAGTGTGGGCTTCCTCCTCCCATGTTTCAGGAACTTGGCTGACTCTCTCTGGGTGTCTTAGGACAGTCTGGGCCCGAGGCAGGGGAAGGAACCACGTGAACTGGCTGTGTGTGCTCTTCTGTGTGTGTTCTTGTCTCCTCTCATTAGCTTGCAACCTCCAGAAGGGCAGGGATTTCTGACAATTTGTTCATTGCTGCATCTCCAGTGCCTCGAACAGTGCCTGGCACATGGTAGATGCTCAATAAATGTTTGTTGAAGAATGAGCAAATGAATGAGTGGGTGAATTAAATTCTCACACACCTCATTGGGTAGGCACTTTAATCATCCCCATTTGCAGATGAGGAAATGGAGGCTTAGGGCTTTCAGTGACTGAGCAAAGTCTATGATTAGTAAAAGGCAGGTTGTCTGATGTCAAAACCCAAGGTTTTCCCCTTTAGTCCAAATGGTCTCTAATTTCATAAGCAGTGTATTAACTGGTAAGTGAAAATAAAAGTGTTAGTCGCTCAGTTGTGTCCAACTCTTTGGGATCCCATGGACTGTAACCCACCAGGCTCCTCTGTCTATGGGATTTCCCAGGCAAGAATACTGGAGTGGGTTGCCATTCCCTTCTCTAGGGGATCTTCCTGACCCAGGGATTGAACCTGGGTCTCCCACACTGCAGGCAGATTCTTTACCATCTAAGCCACCAGGGAACTGGGACAGCAAGCAAAAGGCAAGAGAAAAAGATTCCCCTATCATCCCACTGGATGAGAAACTCATCCTGATTATTTTCTAAGAGTTGGGGTCAGGTCTTGTCCACAGGCATGGTTCCTTTACATGCTTTTTGTTTGTTTTTGTTATTTGTTTTTTGGGGGGCATGCTACGTGGCATGTGGGATCTTACTTCTCAGACCAGGAATTGACCCTCTGCCCTCTGCAATGGAAGCATAGAGCCCTAACCACAGGCTGCCAGGGAAGCCCATGGCATGTTTGCTTTGCGGCTGGATCTACTTTGAGAGGTCATCAGCTACTTCTTCCAGGAAGACAGTTTGGGGCCCAGAGATGAGGTGATGCTTTTGGCTGGGTTCTTCCTCCTCACCCTGTTTACCCCAATAAATCTCGAGTTGTGTCTACCCAGGTCCCTTTGCAAGAGTACCTGGCAGGCAATAAATTCAGTTCTTTATACCCAACCATTTTCCAGGCGCCAGAGGGCTTGGTTACATCATGAGACAGGATGCCTAGGACACCAAAGCAGCCCAGACTTTCAACAAATCTTTCTCATCCAGATTCTACGTGTGACTCATGGAAGTGTCTATCTTGGGGCACAGCTTTCGCAGGCAGAGCTGGGGGAGAGCATTGTCACCTTTTATCTCTTACAACATCCCCTGCAGAGGAGTTGTCTCATTAGCATAAAACATAACAAACCACTCTGGGCCTCAGTTGCCTTTTCTGTATAATGGGAATAAGAGCGGCCATGTCGCGGGGTCACTGAGGGGTTGCCTCAGTTGTACTCAGAGGACACGTAGAACACAGCCTGGATGTGCAGGCCCACAGGCCATGGGGGTGTTCGAGTCCCCCCTGACCCCTGCCCTGGGCACTGAGCTGTGCGCTTCTCACATACCCTGTGCAGCCACGTGCTGTCCGTCCAGACAACATTCGGTCTCAGGGATATGGTCAGTCGTAACAGCACACGCTTCCAGATGCTCACTTGGTACCAGGTATGCGGGGCTAAGTTCTGCACACAGATTAGCTATTGAATCCTTCCAATAACCCAGTGAGGTAGGTGCTACTGTTCCCATTTTACAAATGAAACAGAGGCATGGAGAGTTTTGACTGCTTGCCCAAGCCAATGCCCAGTGCACAGGCCCCTGGCTTTCCTGCTCTGCTGTTGAACTCATTCCAGGGACACAGACCTCAGAGGGGACCGACTAGGCCCTTTGTGCCCTGTTGGAGCCCAGAGAGCGAGGAGAGAGCCCACCAGCCCACACTGGCCTAGCTTCCCTCTGAGGGCTTCAGTCCTCTGCCCTTCCAGAGTCCTTGACCCTGCGTGGCGAGGGGTCACCGTCTCATCTGTATGACTCCCACAGAAAGCCGGTGACGGCTCCCAATGCATCACCGGGTGGCAGTCACGCCAGAGCCAGCGTGTCATTTCCATCCATCTTTTTTCCAACAGCTCCTTGTCAGGAAGCAGGAGAGGCCAGGAGGGGGTAGGGGGAGAGGAACAGGGAAAGATGGATGGGGTGGGGGCGGACAGGGATGAGGAGGATGGCAGAGAGGAAAAGGGGGAGAAAAGAGGAAAGAGAAAGAAGAGAGTGGTTGAGGAAGAAGAGGCTGATGAAGAAAGGAGGTGAGACAGAAATGTGGAAGGGGGACAGAGGTGTGTGATGATGAAGGAAGGGATGAGAGAGAAGGCAGAGGTGCCCAAAGAGGACTCGGAGAGGGGAGCAGGGGTGTGGGAGGGACAAGGGAGAATGGTGAGCAGCAGGGCTGCAAGGGAATGCAAAGTGTCAGGATGGACTTTTGCAAGGGAACCCAGGCAGGAGGGAGCTCCGAGGGAGGGGTTGAGAGGCGGGAGGCAAGGAGGCTGAAAACCACCAGCTCCTTCATTTTCTTGTTTTCTCAATCATGGCTGGTCCCGCCTCTACTAGGTGGCCCCCGCGCAAACACTAGATCAAGGCGGTGGTCATCGGAGGGACATGCCCGTGTGCGATGGGGAAGTAGGAGGCTCCCAGCAGATGCCCCTCTAGGACTGGGCCATCCCTGTGTGTCCTGGGGCTGAGACTTAACCTCTCTGAGCCTCATTCCCTCATCCACAAGGCAGGTGTAATAAAAGCCTTCCAAGGCATGGAGGGCACGCAAGTGAGGTAGGCACAGAGTACCAGCCCAGTTATCGTAAGGGGTATGCCCCTTGTGGTCAGGAGAGAATTTCTCAGAAAGAAATCATTTCTCTACTCCCCTTCCAGGTCTTGGAAATCCTAGAGGACTGTCGAACGAATGATGGAGCCTCTTCCTGGAGCAGAAATGTCCCAAGAGGGTATTTTTGTGGCAGAAAGGGCACTGGATTAGGCGCAGATTTGGCAAATTCTTGATAACACTGAGTGAACATCTTTGTGCATCCATCTTCTGGTTTCTGAGGAATTGTTTCTCAGAATAAATGTGCAAGGTAGAGTTTAAGGCATTGAGCAGGGAGCTGGTTATTCCCCATCAACCCATTCATTCTCTGTCAACCCATTCATTCTCTACCTTCTTCTGCCCTGCTCTGTGCCCTACAAAGCTGAATATACTTCCTGGGCTCTCTTGCTTTGGGGCTTATATATCCAGCAATGGAAGGCTCCCACAAAAGACTGGAAGTGAGAGGAAAGAAAGACTGGGCTATTGCTTCCTGGCTCCCTCCTGGCTTCTACACTGCCTTGAACCATTCTTGTCCCTCCAGACTACAACTCCTATGGTCCCTCCCCAAACTTCACTGTGCCTTCCTGGAACCATATCCTCCCCTTCAGCACTAGGATCGGGGGACAGCTCCCCCATTGTTGCTGGCCTCTGGGCCCTTCAACCTTTCTTACTGATTCTCTTGATTCTCCGTACATCTCCATAAGCAGTCCTTTCATTAAAATCTTTTTATTTGAATCATCTTGGAGGCTTGCACCATTTATCAACAACATCACAAGCATTAGCTGATGAGGTTTTAAAAAAAATAGTATAGGGGTTGTGAATGGCATTTCCAAATTTTCATTTGCCCTTCTTTGATGATTAGTAAAGGCTGCACTCGGAGAAGGCAATGGCACCCCACTCCAGTACTCTTGCCTGGAAAATCCCATGGATGGAGGAGCCTGGGAGGCTGCAGTCCATGGGGTCGCTGAGTCAGACATGACTGAGTGACTTGACTTTCACTTTTGACTTTCATGCATTGGAGAAAGAAATGGCAACCCACTCCAGTGTTCTTGCCTGGAGAGTCCCAGGGACGGCGGACCCTGGTAGGCTGCCGTCTATGGGGTCGCACAGAGTCAGACACGACTGAAGTGACTTAGCAGCAGCAGCAGCAGCAAAGGCTGCACTATGCTTCTCAATGAGTGGCAATTTTGGACCCAGGGGATGTTTGACAATGTCTGGAGACATTTTGATTATCTCCAAAATAAGGAGGCTACTTGAAGCTAGTGAGCAGAGCCCAGAGATGATGTTAGATGTTCTACAATTCACCGGACAGCCTTCACAACTGGAAATTAGCTGGCCCCAAGTGTCCCAAGATTGAGAAACCATTGTCCACAGACCACATGGGGGCCATTTGTTTAACCCTTGATGGGAACATCTGTGTCCTAAGAATTTGGCAAATACAGACTATAGACCTGACTTGGCAACCATTTGTTTTGTGATCTTGGCTGACATTCTTCATCAGTTCAGTAAGGCCTTATCTCCTTGTTCTGTGCCCCCACCCCCACTGACTTTTGGTGATGACCAAGTGGGGAGACAGGCAGGAAAGGGTTTGGAAAAGTGTACAGTCCCTTGCAAATCAACCAGACTTATGGTTCCTGAGCACCTAGTAGGTGCTGAGGGTTCAGATCAGGAATTCACTGCCCTGGAAAAGTGTAACAGAGATGCATGTAATCCAAGAGGGGCCACTGCACATGTAGGTCTCCAGAGGGTGGGGCTGCTGGTGGCCAGAAAGCCATGGGAGCTTCCTGATCCAACTTTTCCTTACACAAGGGAAAAGGTCTTGAAACAGTCTATATTTTCCCTACTGGCTAGGACACAGGAAGGGCGTTTGTGGGCACTGACACTTAGAATTTTTTAGCTTTGAGGGAGGAGAGGGTGAAGTTGGGGTGGAACCATCGACCACAGGTCCTAAGATAATAATAACAACAACAGCTCACCTTCATGAGCACACACCAGACACCAGGTGTGTAACCCTTCAACCCAGCCCCCAAAGAGCAACAGTCCTGCTTATCACCCCCATTTACATCTCGGGAAACTGAGCTGTAGAAAGAGCAATGACCCGTTCAAGGTCACACAACTTACAAGTGTCTGATCAAGGATTGAAAAGCGATCCCATTTGATTCTAGCATCAACACCGCTGACCACCGAAAATACTTCCTATGTCTTGTTCCTTCCATGGCATGTTTTGGTGGGATTGGTACATTTGTCCATGAAACTCTCTTCTTTTCTAGAAATATATAGTCAGCTCTGCCATTGCTGCTAAAGCCTGGGAGCTCCCATCTTATTCCCCACTTTTCTCATCACAGCTTAGCATGTTGTGTTTTGGGTGTTGGGGGGCCAAGGGCAAAGCATCCTATTCTCTGGGTCAGTGTCCTCAGCACAGAACAAAGCCAGGTCCACATCCGTGGATGTGTGCCTGTGTTGTGCACAGATGCACACCTAGTTGGTGCTAGAGAAACATGTGTTCAAGGAATGAAGGGAAGGTATCTGCTTCTTCCTTGGGATGGGGGCACTTCTGTCTTTGTGTTTGAACATCGGTGCGTTGGACACGAAGGCACCATCTCACACTGTGAGGATGGAAATCGTGCATTGATCCCCAGTTTTGGTTCAAGCTCTTTGCGTCCTGCACTTCACTCCCTCCTCCAGCCCCATCCTGGACTAGGCTGCCCTTCTCCATCTGCCACGCTGCTCCTTCCCTGCCTCACTGCCATCCCAGGTGAGCAGTGCCGATGCTAGTGATGGAGGAGAGGGAAAAAAGGAGGGCCTTGGGCCTTTCCTGGTGGCTCGACTGGGCTGCAGGGAGGGACCTCACACTCACACGTCTTCCTTCCCCATCTCCTGCTGAGCTGAGAACAGACCTGGAAAAGAAGCAAACCGAGGTGGTGAGAATATCAACAGAGGCCAGACCTGTATGGTCTCTGCTCAACCTTTTGCTGAAATGCTGAAGGTTGGCCAAAAGAGAGAGAGAGAAATGGAAGAGAGCAAAGGAGACAATCCACTGTGGATTTCTGTTTACATAGAGCAGAACTGGTGTATAAAAGCACTGAAACACACACACACACACACACACACACCCATTTTATCTCCTCCACTAGACTATAGGCTCCAGATACTCTATACAGACATCTGATTGAGTGTCTTTCATGGGGATAGCAATCAAGAACATTTGAAACCAAAATGGCCCCAGAATATGGCTTGTGTGGTTGCTTTTCAAACAGACCGTAGACATATCACCCCTAGTAGAGAGTATTTTCTTGTGTCCTCCCTACCCATTACCCATCGTCTAGTCCCTCCCCATCACCACCTATACAAGGGGAAAAAGATCAGGTCAGAAGCTCAACTGATTTACAGGCGCCATTTTCCCCATCCTTAGACACACAGGCATGACATCTAGTGTCCCCAGCAAACACTCACACACACACACAGATACACACTCATATAAATAGCATACACACTCAGGTACAGACACAACTCCTCCTGGAAACATACACCCAAATACTTGTAAACAGAGTTGTGATACACAAAAACATAGGCTATATGTACATATATATACACATACGAAGTGAAAGTGAAAGTCGCTCAGTTATGTCTGTCTCTTTGCAACCCCATGGACTGTACAGTCCATGGAATTCTCCAGGCTGGAATACTGGAGTGGGTAGCCTTTCCCTTCTCCAGGGCATCTTCCCAAACCAGGGATCAAACCCAGGTCTCCTGCATTGCAGGCGGATTCTTTACCAGCTGAGCCAAAGGGAAGCCCATGTGTATATATATATACACACACATATACACACCCACACAAACCACACACACAAGAGGCACATTCACACACACCCAAACTACAAGTAATCCTCACATGACTAATCACTCTTCCGTGTGTGCGTGTGCGCGTATATCCCAGCACCCCTCTGGCAGGCACACGCCGACCAGCCACCACTTGAATTAGCACCAAAGGATTATGGGACCCTGGGCCATTAATCTAGGTGACAAACAGGACTCAGAAGGCATATTTGCACCCCGAAATTGAAAAGATTAGGCCATATTTGTCAAGGATTGGTAGGGCTTTATCGCTTCCACGGCAGATGCTGTTAAATATTCATGAGCTGCATAAGTGGGAGAAACCCTAGCTAGACCTGACGACTTTCAGCTGTAGAGGGAGAGGAGGGGGGAGATTTATCTGAACTCGGCAAGGGATGAAAGGTATGAGATCATGTACCCCGGCTTGCCGTGCACAACACGCCGCTGCCGGCGTCGGGGGAGGGGGCCGGCCGGACGGGCGGGGCCTCCGGGGCTGCTTTGTGCGGCTGGGGGCTGGGCCAGGCCGAGCAGAGGTGATGGGAGGGGGACTGGGAGGGTGTTCTCTGGGCTCTAATCTCTCCCGTGTTGTGGGGAGCGGTTAACTCGCCTGCTGCCCTCCTCGGCAGTGGATGTGTCCTTTGAAGGAATGAGACATGTAAGGGTCTCACTGCTGGATCCCAGGGCTGGTTCTCAGCTTGTTCTAGAAGCCAGTCTGGGCATAGAAACATCTCTGGGGATTAAGAGTCAGGCAGACCCAGACCCACATCCTGGGTCCATCTCTTCTCAGTTGTGGGCGTTTGAACACACAGGGCTTCCCTGTCTCATATTCCTATCTGGAACGTGGATTTGATAAGCAGAGTACCCACCTCCCTGGGTTGTTGGAGGATTAAATCAAGCTGTTGGTGTGGTGCTGGCATATAGTAAGTGCTCAATAAATGGACAGAGATGGTGATTTATGGGAGGGCCCATGTGGTGCCAATCGCTATGCCTAGTTGGTCCAGTCTCAACAGAAAAACCCAGGCATTGGGCAGAAATTAGATAGTGAAGGAAAATTGTTGTCCAATAATAATGGAAATATTAGCCAGGTGCAGTTGTTTAAAGTTAAATTAATTAAATATTTTTTAAAAATGTAGTTCCCTGGTTGCACTAGCTACATTCTAAGTGCTCAAGAGCTCCATGTGGCTACCATATTGAATAGCCCAGATTTACAGCTCTTCCATCACGGCAGAAAGTTCGATTGGACACAGCTGTGTGTGCTCTTCCCCCAGCTTAGAAGGGTTGAGATTCCAGTGACTTGCTTGGCCCAGTTTTGCTGGGTTGGACTTGAACCTTAGACAATAAATAAATATTTATGTCAACTCTGGGTTAAACAAAGTGAAGTCAGTTTCTTTTTTTGCAGGGCTTATCAGAGCCTTTACGATGTCCTGACTATTGAGTATAGAGTATATAGTATTTGCCATGTGATTTGACCACAGTTCTTTTTCTCCCCCTCAGAGCATCTCCTGGGAGTGGAGATCCCTGGAATACATTTTGGGAAACACAGTGGTCACATGAATCCCCCATAAGGTGTTCATGAATGATTATGACTAAAAATAGGCAAATGTCTCCTGGGGTCGTTTGCACTCAACTATTTCATTATGGTTCGCTTTATGTGTGTGTATCAGTCTTCTCTGCTGGCATGAGTGTTTCAAGGGCTCAAGGTTAGTTCTACATTTTCAGAGCTCAGCACGATGCCAGGCACACAGAATGTCATTCATTCAATCAGTGAACATCTACTGCATATTGAAGCAGACACTGTCAGGGTCCCACCCGTACCCACTCAGCCCTTGACCTCTGCTTGGGGAAAGGATGTTTACTTTCTGCCTGATGCTTCTGCCTGTCCCAGGGCACAGGCTGGCAAGGCAAGCAGCCCTCACTAAACACACACAAGAACTCAGGCTTTCTTGTCCCGTGGGAGGGAATGGCCCTGAGGTGCATGGTGTGCAGTCTCCCGCGTTTCCCAATGGGTTAAACCCCAGTTGTGCACAGCGGCAACTGCCTTGATAATATCTCCTTCCTCACACCTCTCCCTGTTGAGAGTACCTCCCCAATAAACCACCAGCATTTGAACCCCCATCTGGGGGAACCAAACTGAGACAGGCTGGGACCTGGGACCCTTTGCTGCTGAGCTGCAGTGTGCTTGCACCTGGACAAACCTTTCCCCGATCAACAAAATACAAAGAAACTGTAAAGGGACTGAAATAACTGTGTACAAGCTCAGTTGGCTCAACATTCAAAAGCTGGCTTAAAACTCAACTTTCAAAAAACTAAGGTCATGGCATCCGGTCCCCTCACTTCACGGCAAATAGAGGGGGAAACAATGGAAACAGTGACAGACTTTATTTTCTTGGGCCCCAAAATCACTGCAGATGGTGACTGCAGCCATGAAATTAAAAGATGCTTGCTCCTTGGAAGAAAAGCTATGACCAACCTAGACAGCATATTCAAAAGCAGAGACATTACTTTGCCAACAAAGGTCTGTCCAGTCAAGGCTATGGTTTTTCCGGTAGTCATGTATGGATGTGAGAGTTGAACTATGAAAAAAGCTGAGCGCTGAAGAATTGATGCTTTTGAACTGTGGTGTTGGAGAAGACTCTTGAGAGTCCCTTGGATTGCAAGATCAAACCAGTCCTTCCTAAAAGAAATCAGTCCTGAATATTCATTGGAAGGACTGATGCTGAAGCTGAAACTCCAATACTTTGGCCACCTGATGGGAAGAACTGACTCCTTGGAAAAGACCCTGATGCTGGGAAAGATTGAAGGCAGGAGGAGAAGGGGACAACAGAGGATGAGATGGTTGGATGGCATCACCGACTTGATGGACATGAGTTTGAGCAAGCTCTGGGAGTTGGTAATGACAGGGAAGCCTGGCGTGCTGCAGTCCATGGGGTCGCAAAGAGTTGGACATGATTGAGTGACTGAACTGAACTGATGCTCAGTTGGGGCAAATTTCAGACAAAGATACAGAAAGACCAAAAAGGTCCAACTGTCACTTCTGGAGCAAAAGTGGGGGCTTCCCTGGGAGTGCCGGTGGTTAGGACTTTGCACTCTCAATGCAAGGGGCATGGGTTCAATCCCTGGTCTGGGAACTAAGAGCCCACATGCTGCTCAGCCAAAAAAACACCCTCAAAACAAAACAAACCAACCAAACCAAACCAATCCAAACAAAACAAAAAACCTAAAGTAGGGTATGCATATACCCTCTGCACTCAACACCACCAGAGTGGTGGGCAAAACACCTAAGCCATCCTTCCAGCCAGACTCCTGGACACAACCCTAACCTCATTCCCATATAAAGAACCAGCTCTTCCCCTTACTCCTTCAGCGAACAAGCCAGCAAGGGAAACTGTTGCTTGTTTTCACTCCTTCCTGTGGCCACAGGGGCCCCAGTAAAGCTTTGCCTGAATTTCTTGCCTGGCCTCTAGTCAATGGAAGGCCAGGCACCCTGATCGGTATCAAAACCAAGAGAGGCACATACTACACTCTTCTGCCATCCAGAAGCCAAGTCCTTTACCTCTGCTCAGACCCTTCAATGTTTCCTTGCTGCCAATCAGGTCAAGTCAAAGCACCTTGGGCTGAGCTGCAAGGGTCTCCCAACACTTATCTAGCCACGTCGTCCACATCCCCATGCTCTGTTTGGATTAGCCCCAGCCCTGGAAGCTGGTCCTTCTCCCTTAAATCATTGCCTTCATCTCCTTTCCTGCCAGGCTGCTCTGCCTGGTCAAGTCTCACCTCAAATGTTGTTTGAAGTTCCCACACATTCTTCCTGGGATAGTAGCTATTGATAAACACCCAACACGTGCACATCCGACCCTTCAAGAGGTGCAGGGCAAGGGGACATGGAAGCCCATGGTTGAGCTGATGTGGGGCCTTGGGGATTTATTTTGCCCAGAGAAGAAATTGCTGAGGTTTGACAATGAGGCCATTTCACTCTGGGTGTTACGGGGGCTGCTGAGCTGGCAAAGCTTTCTGCTGAGAGCCGGAGGAAGCAGAGTAGGATCAGAGTGGGGAATGTTTCCCCAAAGCAAAGATTCTGAATGAGAGAGGCGCCCTGGAAACTCTTCCCCTAGATGCTTTGAAGGACGGGATAGATTCCACGTAACTTTGATCTCTGATGTTTTCAGGGTCATCATTCCCAAAGATTTGGGAACCCATGGTGATCCTTCAGGGTGAATCTGAACATGCCAGTCCTGTATCAATGACCAGAAATGACCCAATGGATGAAACAGGAAAGAAAGAAACTCAGTCAAGCACCTGAGTGCTGGTCATCATGAGGTCAGACCTCTTAGGACCATCTGGATTTAGGGCTGGGGTTTTGGTCAGTCCCCTAAAGGAGGCTTCCTTGGTGGCTCAGATGGTAAAGAATCTGCCTGTAATGCAGGAGACACGGGTTTGATCCCTGGATTGGGAAGATCCCCTGGGGAAGGAAATGGCCACTCACTTCAGTATTCTTTCCTGGAAAATCCCATGGACAGAGAAGCCTGTTGGGCTACAGTCCATGGGTTTGCAGATTCTGACACAACTAAGCAACTAATTTTTTTTTTTTAAACTGGTGGAGGCAGGCAGGAATTGGAGAGCGATAGGGGAGAAAGAAAAGAGAGAGGGAATGAATCAACCTTTGTTGAATATCTACTGTGCCGAATCACGGAATGCTTGAGAGCATTGACTCTGGAGCGGGGCTGTCTGAGTTTGCATCCCAGTTCTGCCTCCTTCTAGCTTCCTGATCTGGGTAAGTTGCCTTGCTTTTTTGCACCCCAGTTTCCTCACCTGTAACATAGAGATAATAGTAGTACCTTCTCCACAGGGTTCTTGCAAAGATTAAGTGAGTTCATCCATATGAAAACACCTACAACAATGCCTGGCTCATTTCTATATATGTTAGCTATTATTATTATTTTTCTGAGTATTTAATATACATGATTAATCTCATTTAATTCTCTAGTCAAATCCCCTGGAGGTAGACCAGGTGATCCAATTTTATGAATGAAAACACTGAGGCTTGTGGAATTTTAAAAAACTTTTCTGAGGTCACATGGTGGGTAATTTAGTGGACTGGCATTTAAACAGAGGACAGAGTACAGAACCCTTATTCTCTCCACTTCTTTGTATGAGGCTTAAGGGTAGGGGAGAGGGAAGCTGGTGAGAATGTTAATAGAGGTCCGATCCACATGGTTCAGCCCAATCTTTTGGTGAAATGTTGAAGGTCTGCCAAAAGATGATGGGTCAAGCTGATCCGTCTACACCATAGACCTGTCTACACTTCAACAGAACTAGTGAATGGACATACACACACACACACATGCATGCATGTGCCCATTTTATCTCCTCTACTAGACTGTGGATACTCTACATGGACATCTGTTTGTGTGTCTCTTGTGGGGACAGCAACCATGAACATTTGAAAGCAAAATGGCCCCGGAATATGTGGCTTGTGTGGTTGTTTTTCAAACAGACCACAGATGTATCGTGCCCTGTAAACAATATTTTCTTGTGTCCTCCCCACCCACTTTCCATCATCTATTCCCTCCCCTTCACCACCTATACAAGGGGGAAATCAGATTAGGTATTTAACTGGTTAACCACCCCACAATAGATACATGTGGAGGGGGGAATGGGGATGCAGAAGAGGAAAGAGGATGGATAAGGCTGAAGACCGCCCCTCACCCCCAGCCATGGCCAGGTCGGCTCTCCTCTGTCCAGAAACACCAGGAGCTGAGTCCCAGCCTGCCCCCACCCTGAGGTTCGTGGCGAGGAGAAGCAGCGTGCCAGGAAAAGGCAATAAGTATGGTGGAGATGCGTATTCTTCTCCTCAGTGACACAGCACGCTCTCTCACCGGCAAAATGTCCCTTGATCTATTTCCCCTGGTAGTGATTTCAACAACAACAATAACAGAAATCCATCATTTCCTTAGCGAGGGATGGAGGGTGGTGGGGTTTGTTTTTCTTCTGGTGTGGACAGAAAGCTCTTTATTCTCTTCTTGTTTGGGAAGACTTCCTGCCAGTGGAGTCCAGCCCGGGTCCTGAGAAGGTACAGAGGTGAAAGATGGTGAGAACGGTAGAGTCCTGGCTGACCCTCTGACCTTGGGGAAGCCACCGCCTCGGTTTGCTCCTCTCAACAATGGGGAGAACCAGTCGGTAAGGCGAGAGGGAGGCAGACAGGACGAGGTAGCCTTGGGAGCTGAAGATACCGGGCCACCTGCTACCACTGGTGAAAATAATAATGAACTTATGCTTGTGCTGTGCTCTAGTCTAGCGGATGTAATGATTACGGATTTTGTGTTCTGAGCACTTCTCTTGTGCTGTGTTTTTTTTTTAATCTTATTTTTATTTTTTAAAATAATTTTATTTATTTTTGGTTCTTTGTTGCCGTGCAGGCTTTTCTCTAGCTGCGGCAAGCAAGGGCTACACTTTGCTGCATTACCCAGTGTTGTCACTGGGGTGACTTCTCTTGTTGCAGAGCACAGGTTCTAGAGCTCACGGCTTCAGTGGTTGCGGCACCTGGGTTCAGTAGCTGCCGCTCCCGGGCTTTAGAGCGCAGGCTCAGTGTTGCAGTGCATGGACTTAGTTGTTCCTTGGCATGTGGGATCTTCCCAGACCAGGGATCGAACCCCTGTCTCCTGCATTGGCAGGTGGATTCCCACTGAGCCACCAGGGAAGCCCATGCTGGGTATTTTTACGTTCATGATTTTTGGATTTTCCAGTTAACCCTCCAGAGTAGGTTCCACCCACATCCATTTACCCCATAATAAAATAGAGTTTCAGAGAGCTTACGTAACTTCCCCAAGATCACACAGCCCCCAAAAGGTGGTGTCAGGATTTAAAAGGTCTCTTTGAATCTAGACCTTATGCTTTTGTCCATAAGACCTCATGCTTTTTGTCCACTTCAACTGGTGGTCCTCAAGGTGTATTTCCTGGACTGGCAGCATCAGCATCACCTGGAAACCTTTAGAAATGCAAATTTGCAACTCCCGCCTCAGGCCTACTGAGTCCTAAACTCCAAGGATGAGGTCCAGCACTCTGTTTCAGCAACCGTCTCCTCTGCCA